>NC_143586.1:40201396-40518003 GCF_048544385.1 Mastigoproctus giganteus | reverse complement strand
ACCTGTTCCAAGCATAGAAACATTTTTGGAAATACTGTATCTTCTATAAGCACTTTTAACACTGGTCTTTTTTCTAAATATCTTAAGTATATTTTTTGTCAGTTTAGGGGAGAGAGAAAAAGTCACAATGGGCTAGGTCTAGCAAACAGAGCAAGATGTGTGTGCTGGAGCATCCAACTTCCAAAAATTCAGAGACCTGAATCATTCTTCCATGATTCAGGTCTCTGAATTTTTTTTCCCCACATCCTTGTCAGAGCTTCAGTGTAGTGTGCTTGATTGACAGTCTGATTTGGTGGGACATTCAACTATAATAATTCCTTTAATATTGAAGAAAACAAGAATCATGTTTTTTTTTTTTGTCTGGGGAACTGTTTTGACTTCATTGCACAGACTCTTAGTTTCTGAGTTGTACTGGAACAGCCAACTTTCATGTGTGAGTAATTACACAAAGTCTGGGTCATCTTCAGTTTTCTTTCAAAACATCTTTACAAACTGAGTCTTTTCATTCAAAATTTTTTCCACCATCTTGGCACACACTTTTATCATGCCTAAATTTTAACTGAAAATTTGTCTGTTTCTTTGTCCATACTAAGTTCTGATGCATCCGTTCTAATGCTTAAACAGTCAGTCCTTACCCAGCATATTCACTTTCAATGGATACCAGATGTCCTGGTTTCATCATCTTCCACATTATCTCTTCCTTCTAAAAATCTTTTTTATGCCATTCATGCATGCAAACTGTTGGCATTGCATCTTCTCTATAAACTTGGGGTAACAACTCAACTTTCAGTTGAAGTTTTCTTCAGTTCTGTTAAAAATTTGAGGTTGATTCTTTTGTTTGCATTTTTACAGCAAACTGCAAAAACACAAGGTAATGAAAACTTGTTTCACTGTAAAGCAGATAAATGTTTGAATGCGACTTGGCAGACAACTAGGGAAAGGTATAAGGTCAACTGCCGACCGGGCTAGCCAAGTGGGTAAAGTACCTGCCCAGCAACCCAAAGGTCGCGGGTTCGATTCCTGCCTCAGGCTTGGATCAAAGTACTGCAAAAACCTTGGGAGGTGCAATATGGCCACAGAAGCCGATGCGCCAACAACTACCAAATCAAAAAAAAATAAAATAAATAAAGTCAACTGCCATTCCTTTGCTTCACATGTGGTGCTTTGTGTGTATGGAGTCTGCACACAGTCTCAATTATTTAATAGCCACATCTTGTATTACCAGAGTTTATCTTCCCCAGTTCTGCCTCTGATCTTGCATATTTTTAATCTGATTTAGTTAACAGTAAGGATTAAACTTTTATACTAACAGGAAGGAATTACTGAAATTTCAGTGGTCACTCTTGCAGCCACATAACCTGTTCAGTTAGCAATCAGTTGGTTATACTGAGTTTTGCAAGGTTACTTTTAGCACAAGGATAGGGTAGCAAAAAATTCATATTGATTGATTACTTGAAAGGGATTTCAAGAAGAGCCATCGTCCAATTCTGCTTATCATTAATACAATTTATTTATTGTAATTAATTTATAACAGTTGTCTTTATGAAAAGAACTGCAATATTGAATGTTGATCATTTTATTGTATAATTAAGCCTTTTTCCTTTTTGATAATCAAATCAAGATTGAAAAGGAGACTAGCTTTGACTGTGTTTGCTATTTAACAAAATCAAAATGCATCAAAGTTCAAGAACATATAGAGATATTATGTAATCACTTCCACTGCACATGTATAGAACACAATAAGGCAAAAGATTGATAGCAAAAACCAAAGCATTGATTACAATAAATGTGTTTTCTATGTATAAGTATAGATCTGATCGGGGCTTCATAAAAGTCATAACATTAAATGGGCAACATCCGTTATAACAATAGGTGGTGTGCACTGTATTAATTTTTATAATATTAATTAATTATTACTCTCTCCCTTCTAATTACATACTGTACAGTGTCTAATCTTTTAGTAAAAAGAACTGGCATATGTATCTGAACACAGCTATGAAAAAAAAGTTGTGATTTACATTTTCATTCAATATTTAAGAGTGCAATTGGCCAACAGTACCTTAAAAGGTACATATATCATTCAAAAAAGTGAAACACTGAAAACTGGCTTATCTCTTACCTCAAATTTTCCAGATAAACTGGAACCTACCTACGGTACACCCTAAAAATGATCTATGTCTGACCCCCCACACATCCAATACATTAAAGAAATTGAAGATGTTATAATAGTTGTAGGAAAACATCCCCATGAACTACTAAAGCAGTGGGAAATGGTTCGTGTGGTTGGGCTAGAAGCCTTAATTTTTATTCTTTTTTTAGGGATAAAAGTAATCTTGTCTAGTTAAAAAAATCTCTTATTTGATCCTGTTTTTTTTCCCCCCCTCGCAGTGTTTTATTATTTTTTTAATGGAATATCACCAGGGAGAGTGATATTCCATTTAAGATTTTTTAGTGATTGCTTGGTAACTTTGTTGTGTCAAGTTTCTCATTTCCAAATTTTGATCAGAAATCAGGATAAAAGAATAAAATGAATGCAGTTAATAAAAGTAAGTTAATCACTAAGAAAAATTTATCAAAAAGTAGATGGCTGCATTTCCAATGCATTCCTCCTTTATCCATGCTTGAATTTTGACATGTTTAGTTACATATATTCCCAAAAAACTAGCAACCCCAAGGTTGCTGGATTTTGTACTTGATGCCAGTATAAAAAAAAAAGGTTTACTTTTTCTGATTTACCACCACAAAAACATGCCTAATTTTGATTGTAATCAGCTTTCTATAAACATAAGTGACTACAGTCAATTAAAAATTGAGTAGGAACATCTAAAACCATGTCTTGATTATGATGCTTATCTTTAGTCTTCTGTCTGCGTTTTCTGAAAATTAACTATTTTTACCCTACTCTCCTTCCTCTGTAGGGTAACCACTCCATTGGTTTAACATGGTGGATGTTAGCTCGTGAAGTATTGCGAATACGTGGTACTATCAGTCGAGAAATTAAATGGGATGTCATGGTTGATTTATATTTTTATAGAGATCCAGAAGAGGTAAGTGTATTATTTGCAAGTTTTACTTCTTCAAAAAAGAAAGTGCAATTAAAATAAAGCAGGCAAATATATATGTGAAGGGTTTTTTTTTTACATAGAGGGTTTAGTATCAATGTTAACTACAAAATTGCATTTTCTTTTTGGGATAACTTTATACAAATAACAATGCATATCATGTCATAGAACTGTATCTCTCTAGTACTTTACAAGTTAACTTAGGCTGCAAGTACATTTCTGGTAAACCAAGAAGATATCAAATCAATTTTTTTACTTAATTACAAAAACTAACTACAAAATTATTTTGTATTTGATGTTTTGACACAAAACCCTTGATATGGTTAAATATTTAGACCAAAGTAACAACTTTGGTTGAAATATGAGAAAGATGTACAATGTGAATGTAACAAAGTGGGCTCCCCACAAGAATATTTTATTGAGAGAATACAAAGGTTGTGGATAATTGTTATTTAGATATTTTAACACAAACAGCTGAGGCTATAATGTACCTATGAGCAGAGCATAATCTTTGCAAAAAAAAAAAAAAAAAAAAAAGTTCAGTGCCCCACCCACCCAATGGCAATCTGAAACAAAATATATTAGGACTTAGTATACTCTAGTGCTATAGGTTACCTTTTGTGGGGGCTGAAGGTTGCGAAGACAGAAGAAGATACTGGGTGTTGAATGCTAATTTCTGTAGACCAGGGGTGGACAACAAGTCGATCACGACAAATTTTAAATATATATAAAAAAGATCCCCAGGGGCTCACATTTGGTGAGTAAGTGCTTGGCACAACCAGGGTCCTGAGCTGGATCTCTCTATCTCTCTCGGAATGTCAGATGACACATGTCGACAATGCCACCTGGCCTCAGAAATGATCTAACACATCACCACAGGGTGCAAGGTGATCACCCAGACTTAGTACACTCATAGACATGATCAGGTAGCCAGGATAATACGTCAGAAGCTAGCGAGGAAATACCAGTTGACCAAAAAAAAAAAAAAAGTACCATACTAAAAGTATGAATCCCAGGCAGTACTAGAGACCCAAACTCACAAGCTGTACTGGGACCGTGCCATAATAACACATAAGACCATCCTGCACAACAGACTGGACATAACCTTTGTGGACAGGATGGAAAAGGCTACCTACCTGATTGATATAGCAGTGCCCAACACTAGCAATGTCCAGAAAACCCATGAGGAAAAAATTAGGAAGTACACAAACCTGAGACATGAGGTAAAGGGAATGTGGCATATGCAAGTATCGACCATCCCGATCATCGTGTCAACCACTGGTATGGCGCCAAAGACTACATAGCAGCAGAGGTCTCTCAGAGAACACCTACAATGAACTCCAGAAAGTTGCAATCCTGAACACCTGTAGGATAATGAGATTTCCTCTACCAACAGTAACACCAGACATTACAACCACCCAGTGTACTTGGTAGCAGTACCCGTCACAGAGTGGAATCCCACAATCAGGGAGAAATAATATAAGGGCAATAAATAGATTAGTCAAAATCTAAATATTATTATGTGCCCACTGCATGCACTTAAGATCCGTTGAAAGACATGACTACTCTTGTTGCCTTGCAGCCGCCGCTGGGCTTATCTAGTGAAAATTCACGCAGTTATGTTATGGAGAGGGTGTGTAGGTGTCAAATTATTATTTAGCTTACTCAATATTAATAACTGGACAGTATTTATACATTAATTTGATTTAAGTTGAATACTATGAAAAAGAGTAAAACGTATAATTTTCATCGAGTGGGAAAAATACTTCTTTGTAACAATAAAAGAAAAATGTTGTTTGATTTGCAATGCTTCCGTGGCTATACCTAAAAAGGAAATTCAGAAAGGCACTTCAATGCACTCCATGGTAAATACCAATCTGATTTTCTGTCTAATAGAGACCTTAGAAAAAATTAAAATAACTTAAATCCAGATCATTTGCACAACAAAACTTCTTTGTGACAATCTAAAGATTAGAAATTGTCTTTAGATTTACAATCTAAAGCAGTAACTGTAGCATCATTTAAAGTGAGTCACCTTGCAAAAAAAAAAAAAAATGCATACCATTTTCTGATGGTTTGCATTTTTTTTTTATCCCTTCAAAGGAGACTTTTCAAAATGCAACTCTATGAAAATGTACCAGATCTGATTTTACCCACAGATGTAATTCATCAAAGACTCATTTTTAGAAATAAGATTCTTTAGGTCCAGATGGAGCTAAAGCAATGACGGGGCATCTTACCGGATTCATTGCATTGTGCCAAAAGGATGATGAATTCCCAGATTTCAGTTTCTGCTGTATCATCCACCAACAAGGGTTAACAAGCAAAATATTAAATACTAAAAGTGATATGGACATAACTTTCAAAATCGTGAATTCCATCAGAGGACAATCTCTTCAAAGGAGACTTTTCAAAATGCAACTATGAAAATGAACCAGATCTGATTTTACCCACATGTGAGGTGGCTGAGTCTGAGTAAGTCTTTACAGAGATTTCGAAATTTGCTGAATGAAATTAAAAAATTTGTTGATCAAACGTTTTTGGGGAGATGATTGTCAGCAGCTACAAGATATGGAGTGGTTGTGTGATCTGGCTTTTGTGGCAGATTTTACCAGTAAATTAGGTGATCTGAATTTGGAATTACAAGGAAAAAATAAAAATGTGGGTGACACGATTCGTAGTATTTCTGCATATAAATATCAATTTTTGGCAATGGCTAAGGATCTAAAAGAAAAAAAAAATTCTATCACTTTGCAAATATTCAAGATCATTTGCAAAATTATCCTGTTTTTGAATTTAATAGTGAGAAATGTTTCTGAAATTGAAAAAGTTGTGGACGATTTTGAAACCAGATTCAGTGATTTTAAAACAATTGAAGACATTATTCAAGACATCTCTTATCCATTTAATGTTGACATAGATACGAAACAAATTACGGGGGGGGGACGCTGAGATTTTTCACATGGAGAAAACAATATTACTTGAAAATGAAATTACATTGTGAAATGATATCTTCCTAAAAGCCAGATCATCAGAAAAAGAGACTTAAAAATATGTTTGCCAAGAAAAGTACTCATGTAAAAAAATGCAATAAACTTTTAAATTCCTGTTTTGGTTCCACATATGTGAATCTGCCTTTTCGTATTTGAAACAAATGAAGAATCACTACTTTTATGGACTTGCATACAGAAGATTCTTTACGGTTGGCCTTATCACAGTACAAAGGGTACTAGGAAAGTTTTGCAATATGACGCAACAATGAATCACAGGAAGCTGCATGTTGAGACATGTTCATACGTGCATAGTATCCGCCGCACCAAGTCGATGGGCTCAGTTATTCATTAGTAGTGAGAGTGTAAAGTGCTTGCGATGGCATCGTGGTCACGAAATGAGATAAGGACAGTTTTGCGGTATAATTTCGTGCGTGGTTTAACCATAGACCAGTGCTTAGAAGAAATGACTCTTGCACTAGATGATGATTGTCCACATCGTACAACGATATTCAGGTGGTATAGAGAATTCCAAAGGGGAAATTTCACTCTGGAGGATTCTGAGAGGCCGGGAAGGCCACGAACGTCAGTTACGGAGGAAAACGTTACTGCTGTGAGGAAAATGCTTGACGAAAACAGGCGAGTGACCTACCAACAGATAGAGGATACTTTGGGCCTAAATGCACCAGCAATTCGTTCGATTCTGCAAGATCATTTGCACGTGAAGAAACTTTGTTCTCTCTGGGTGCCGCATCAACTGACTGAAGAGCAGATGACACGACGTGTGACTTGGTGCCGGGAGATGTTAAAAAAGTTTGATAAGGGACAATCTCGGTCTGTGAACAACATCGTGACAGGTGACGAGACTTGGCTGTACTATTACGATCTGCGGACCAAGGCTCAAAACAAAGTTTGGGTCTTTGATGATGACGACACACCCGTAATTGTCAGAAAATCCTGATCTATAAAGAAGAAAATGATAGCTGTATTTTTCAAATCGAGTGGAATTGTGGAAAGTGTCGTTTTGGACACGCAGAAGACAGTCACAGCTAAGTGGTATACTGAACAATGCCTGCCTAAAGTCATTGGATCTATGAAGAACCTGCGGCCAAAGTCAAGAATGGACACCTGGTACCTCCATCACGAAAATGCTCCAGCTCACCGCGCCAAAGTCTGCACCGAATATTTGACCACGACAGGACTGAAACTTCTTGAGCACCCTCCCTACAGTCGAGATCTTGCTCCCTGCGACTTTGCACTGTTCCCGCATGTGAAAATGAAGCTAAAAGGGAGGCGGTTTTCCGGTGATGAGGACCTTCTACGGGCTTGGGACAACGAGTGTGCTTTACTCCCTAGTGAAACTTGGCAGAACTGGTTTAAAGATTGGTTTCGGAGGATGGAGAGGTGTATTGAATATAGAGGAAATTACTTTGAAAAAATTAAATAAACAAAGCTGTATTGCAAAACTTTCCTAGTACCCTTTGTATATCCCTGATTTTGGAAGCTTGGCAGATGACAGGAACACAAACTTCACATAAATTAAAATACATGAATTTAAAATAATTCTGAATTGTATTTAATTTTAAAATTTATAAACAACATTTTTCAATGTGTTGATTAACTTTTTTTAACCATGTGCAATGAAATGCTTGAGATGGTAGATTGTGGCACATTTTGAAGGAAAAAAAAAATGTAGATCGCATCACAAATTAAGTTGGCCACCCCTGCTGTAGACCATAACATGAAATTACATACAAGGATAACTCTGTTATCTGCCTTATTATAATTATAAATGATAGCTGTATTTTTCAAATCGAGTGGAATTGTGGAAAGTGTCGTTTTGGACACGCAGAAGACAGTCACAGCTAAGTGGTATACTGAACAATGCCTGCCTAAAGTCATTGGATCTATGAAGAACCTGCGGCCAAAGTCAAGAATGGACACAAAGTCAAGAATGGACACCTGTTATGGAATTACATACAAGGATAACTCTGTTATCTGCCTTATTAATAAACAGCCTAATTTAAGATTTTTTCCTTAATATATAACTCCTCCATTTTGAAGAAATATCTGGGGAGAAAAAAAAAAAAAAAAAAGTCTGTTCTGCTCTCTGAAAAAAACCATCATGGCTTTCTTGAGATAGTCATCACTTGGGGGATGGGGAAATTAGTGACCACACAATGGATGGGTGGCTCCATACTTGGCAGCATTATTAATAAGGATTTCAAAATGGTCAGGTTATTCGGATGCATTCTCTAGTTTTCTGGCCCCGGGTGCCAAGTGAATTCAAGGTCAAGCGATATTTCTGCGATCCATATAGAGTGATCTTCAAAAGCAAATAAAGTTATTTCTAAGTTTATACTTTTTCTTAGCAATCTTATTTTTCAATCCGTTCTATACTTGAAAAGCCACAAATTAGAACACAAAGAAAAAACCCACCTTTATTTATCAATATATTTCTAGTTCACTAATCAACTAACACTGCTTGGCCTCCTAGTGGCACTGCTCCTGTCTCCCTGTGGCAGGGCCTGAAACCTTGGCAAATAAGTCCTCTTGCCAGGAGCAAACATGGCAAATACAGACCATGTAGAAAATGAAA
This sequence comes from Mastigoproctus giganteus, assembly GCF_048544385.1. Lineage (NCBI taxonomy): Eukaryota > Metazoa > Arthropoda > Arachnida > Uropygi > Thelyphonidae > Mastigoproctus > Mastigoproctus giganteus. The sequence continues at coordinate 40,509,352 of NC_143586.1, read as the reverse complement.
ACCTAAAGAGACAGAAGACTGACTGGATGGAGCACCCCTGCCCATCTTTCTTAATTTTCAACTCTTTAAGTAGTCAGCCTATGAGTAAATTGTCTCCTTTGTCATCCAAAAACATCTGGAGGGTATTGCAGGATCTCCCAAGACGGTGAAGAGACTGCAATCAGGAGACCTTTTAATAGAAACCATGAATCAAAGACATTCTGAAAAGCTTTTACAACTAACAAGCTTTGCTGGAATTCCTGTAAAAATATCTCCTCTTCCAACCCTAAATTCATCTAAGGGTGTCATATCTAGTTGGGATTTAAGCAATCAGCGGAATCGTGGAAGACCCTTAAAGACTTGAGAAAACAGAACAAACACAATGCTGGTTTGCAATTAATACCTTTGAAAGACTGGACAGAGTACTATTGAAGGACTTTTAAAAGAAGACTGCGAAGAGTTCAAGATGGAGGATTTTGGTGTAGAAGACTCGGGCTTAAAAGTTTCTGTTAGGGAAGTGGAACTCCTGCTAAAGGAAGGAATGGCAAATCACCTGGACCTGGAGGAGTTTACATGGAACTTCTGAAATATGGAGGAAGAGGAGTGGCTGTTCTGATACAAAAACTGTTAAATAGTATACTGAGAGGAGAAGAAATACCGAAAGAAATGATAACAGGATATATTACATCAATTTATAAGAAGGGCGATTGGAAAAGCTGTTCAAATTACAAAAGGAACATGCATCCTGAACCCGCTGTTAAAGATCCTTGGAAAATGGACCAGGAACCATTTAGAAGCCTGAATCGAAGTATCAGAAGAACAAGGTGGTTTTTCAGCTGGGAGGTCATGTATAGATCATATCTCAACAGTACGACAGATTCTTGAAAAATGCCAATCAAAAGGAAAACTATGATTTTCATTGACCTTGAAAAGGCATATGACAGTGTTCCAAGAAAACTCTTATGGGAAGCACTGAAAAAGGCAAATATTGATGGACAACTGATTAACATTATTAAGGCAATTCACAGGAATAATAGATGCAGAATTAAAGTGGGATCAGCTTTGTCACCTGAATTTTTGTCACTTCAAAAGGCTTATTACAAGGTTGTTGCATGTCACCAACACTTTTCAAAATTTATATTGACATCTGCCTAAGATCCTGGTCAAAAAAAAAATTTAATAAAATAGGATTGCCAATTAATAAGAACACCTATATTCACAGTTTACTTTTTGCAGATGATCAGGTGGTGATAACACAAGACTTAGAAGATGCAAAGTATGCATGTCATCAATTGTTTGAGGAATATAAACAATGGGGTCTAAAAATCAATTTTAGCAAGACTGAAAATGTTGTCTTCAGGGCCAGGACACGTTCTGAATATTGCAGGTTTTAAAATCAAACAAGTCAATAAATTCAAATATTTGGGATCAATCTTACAAAGTGATGGATCATCCCAAGCAGAGATCAATAAGAGAATTACAGACAGCAGAAAGGCTATCAGCACGTTAAACTCTTGTTCTGTGGAGCAAAAATATCCTAAATAAAACAAAGAAACTTGTATTTCAAACAATTGTACAAAGTCTTCTATTGTATGGAGTGGAAACCTGGACATTGAATAGGCAAGCGAAAAAAATTGCTGTCCACAGAAATGGATTTTTGGAGACGCTCAGCAGGAACTTCTAGAAGAGACAGAAAATGGAATGAAGACATAAGGGAAAAAATGGAAGTGAAAAAGACTATTATTGACACCATCAAAGAAAAGTGTCTAACATGGTATGGACATATAAAACGGATGCAAGAAAACATATCAAAGGCTATCCTGGAATGGATACCTCCTGGAAGAAGGAGAAGAGGAAGACATGGATGGATGGAGTACGGGAGTGCATGACAGCCCGAGGCTTAACCGAACAAGACACCTTGAACTGCACTTTATGGCGGGAAAAAAAAAATTCCTAGCAAGAAATAACTTGTAGGCTGAGGAAACCCATTGTAAATGGAAATACTCCTTGAAAATTTATTAAATGTCACCGAGGAGGAAATAACCCAAGAACTGCAGGGACAGAATGTAATACAAGCAAAAAGAACGATTAAAAAAGATGATCAACTGGCACCTACCAGAAATATCATTCTCACCTTCAATACGCCCAACTTGTCCTCCGCTGTAAAAGCAGGTTATTTATTTTTTCACATTTGCCCCTACATTCCCAACCCTTTAAGATGCTATAAATGCCAAAAGTATGGCCATTCTCAAACTGTATGTAGAGGAATTCCTATCTGCCTCAACTGTGGATCCTCAGACCACATAATAAATGACTGCACAGCTACAAAAATGACCTGTCCAAATTGCAAAGGTGACCATCCTGCATATTCCAAGACATGTGAAAAGTGGATAACAGGGAGGAAAAAAAAAAAAAGTAAAATACAGTGGTACCTTGGATTGAGAGTGTTTTGCATGATGAGCAAAAATTTTTAACTTGATAAACGAGTGAGGTCTTGCAATACGAGTACAGTCAGTCCTCATAACGTGTTTACACTACATGAATTTGATCATACACAATTTACAAATACGGGAACGATATCTTATATAACACGAACTGAATTCGCTTATGCATGATTCGCCTTTGTGTTTACAAGAAATGGCAGTTGAACGCAGAATCACCTCCAACCGAATGCAACACGATAGGAATGAAGAGAAGATTCTGAAAATGTATTTATGTTTTTTATATCAGTGAAGGGGAAACACATTTCACCATAATAACGTAAAAACCAACACAATTCCAGCTATCAGTATAATTGCAAATGCAATTAGATAGAGTTTACTACCAGTTTATAACAGATTCCACTAGCAGGAACAGAACTGGAAATTGTTTTATGGTAGTAACCCCTAGAAATGTGCTTTAGTAAAATGTGAGGTGTTAATAGTGTATCTCTGCCTTTATGATGTTGTTTATTCAGTTGCTACACGCATGCCTCCTCATTTTGTAATAGTGAGAGCGATGAATGTTTAACAACAATGCAATGTCATATTTCCGTGAAATCCTCAAAAGGAGGCAAAAGCAAGCGTCATTGGATAGGTTCCTTGTTAAAGTCGCACAAAAAGAAAAAGTCAACAGATAGCAGTGATTCTGTTAGTGACAGTTGTCCTACCCAATAATTAATAAATTCAATTGCTTTATGTATATTAAATTTAAATATATAAAAATGTATGTATGTATTTTATATTAGTCATTTTTACAGTATATGAATATTTTTGAGTTTTGGAACAAATCATCTGGATTTCCATTATTTCTTATGGGGAAATTTGCTTTGATATACGAGTGCTTTGGATTACGAGCACGTTTCCGGAACGAATTATGCTCGCAAACCAAGATACCACTGTACAAGATTGAGAACAAAGTCAGCTATCAGGAAGCCAGAAAACTAGTTTCACCAACTTTAAACCAAAACATTACCTATGCAAATGCTGTAAAAAAATATCAGTCTCCATTCAAACTGATGTCACAGTCCTAACTACTAAATCAATTTCTGATTGGGCTAGAAATGTCCTCGCTGATCTACAACCAAGTGTACGCAAGCAACAATCCAAGACTTCAGACCAGGCAAATAATACTCCTTTAACAATTCCAGCAGCACCAGTTCCTCCAGTGATTGCTACCTCATCTTGTCTTACAAACTCAAATGCTATGAAAAATATTCAGAACACAACCATGGACACAGATGGCACACCTATACAGGAAGATCCAATTTTAGAAATCCATGCCGAAGAAGAATGGACACTGGGCAAAAAAAAAAAAGACAAACAGAAATTGGAACGTCAAACCACCTTCAAAAAGCAGTCAGAACCATCACCAACTAAAAACAAATAATGCCTTGTATTTTACAATGGAACTGCAGAGGCTTTTGTTGCAACACAGATGATATCCAAGATTTAATTAGCCGGTAGTCTCCAGTTGCCCTTTGTCTTCAGGAAATGTACCTAACCTCGCAAATTTCTCCTTCGATAAAGGACTATTGCCTTTAATCAAAGAGACTGAAATACAGCTAATGCCATCCATAATGGTGTAGTGGAGAACACTTCCCAGACAGACATGCACCAGAGCACTGTCTGTTTGCACGTTCGCATCAAAATTTGTGCGATTATGGGTCATTTAGTGGTAACAGGAGTAGTGCGGGCAGACCACGTTCGACGCAAACATCCGCCATGGAAAAAAGCCGTCCAGAATAATCCTACTACCAGCACACATGCCGTTGCCTCTGCCTTAGAAGTGTCTCGTTACAGTGTACAGTATGTCTGGCACAATGATTCCTTACACCCCTTTCATCTCCAAAGGGTTCAGTTACTGCTCCTACAAATCATCCTGCACATGTGGCTTTTGCACAGTGGTTTCTCCAAGAAAGTGTTCAAGACTTGAATTTTCCAGCCTATGTTTTGTTCACGGATGAGGCTTATTTCACTCGGGAAGGCTTATTCAATCAGCACGATGGCTCATGTGTAGGCTCACGACAACCTACATGGTGTGGGCCCCATGCGGCACAACATTGCTTCGCAATAAATGTGTGGGCAGGTATGGTCGGTGACTGCTTAGTCGGCCCATACCTGTTACCATCCTGCATGAACTCTACTAAATATCAGATCTTTCTTGAACAAGTTCTACCAGGGTTACTTGACGATGTTCCAGCAAATGTGAGACGCAAAGTTTGGTTTCAACATGATGGGGCGCCTGCCCATTATAGAAGGTGTGACCATTTGAACAGGCGTTTTGGGCATCGATAGATTGGCCGTGGTGGACCCGTTGCCTGGCCCCCATGCTCACCTGATTTATCGATCCTTGATTTCTTTCTGTGGGGGGCCCTCAAATCTATCGTGTATGAATTGCCTGTGGAGACTGAAATGGATCTCGTGGCGAGATTCGTCTGCACTGCTGCTACCGTCAAAGAAACTCCAGGTGTGTTCGACCATGTCTGCCAATCCATGTTGCATCGCGTCTCGTGGTGGAACCTTTGAGCATCTGTTGTAGCATCATGAAATGCATCCATCTCATACTCCATTGTTAATATTATGTCAAATAAATGTTTGCCACTAATTACTGTCTTGTGTCATTTCTTCTTCTTGTGCCTCTTCTACTACTTTCCACGTGACGTTTCCGGTTATGGGTTCCTATGCAATTCACATTCCTTTTAGATGTTACCTACCTTCCCTAAATGTTTGTACCAATATTTTTGAGACCCCCTGTATATTCAGTTCAAGTTAGTTTTTTTTTTTTCCCCCTCCTAGACTGAAAAGGAAGAACAAGTAACTCAAACACAGCAAGAAAGAACAGTGAGAGAGCCACAAGAATTTCAATCAGAGCAATGGAACACTGCTGAACCTGCAATAATGCAACCAGAAGTTACTGATGTAAGTATACTTAATTTTTTTTTCCCTCAATAGAATAAGCCTATTGGAAGGAGTAGTTCTTAGACTTTGTTATCATTATATTGCCATATGTCTGTTCTTTTGGCTATGTTTCAAAGGAAAAAAAACTACAACTATCAAGATACCTCAACATTAGAAATTTAAACAAAAAGGAGTGGCATTAGCAGATAAAACTGAAGCCCTATGGGTACAGGGAAGCTATAGCCAAACAATTTATTTTTAGAGGTAAGGCAGTACAAGGAATTAATAGCTTTAAGAAAGAGTTCATGGTGGTTTTAATTGATTGGATGACATTATCCAATACCGTTATGGGCAAAATTTAAGATGGAAAGTTAGACAAGGTGAAGAGAAATTAAAAATGAACACACACAGCAGTTATTTATACCTCTAGATGTTTTAGGAAGATTTAATATGAAAATAAACCTTGGCAATAATGGTAAAGGCAACCAGAATTGTTTGAAGCTATGTTGGCTTTCAACATAGCTTCAAACATAGCTTCTTTAGTGGTTTGTCCTGAGAAGTTCTGTGATTTGCTATGTTTCAACTCAGTACACATATGGGATTCCTCTTGCTCAGATTACACACTTGAGAGGGGGCATAAATTCAAATTGGAAAAGACAATTGTATAATAGATGTGCAGAAATTGGTGTTTAGCCAGCAAGTGGTTGATTGCTGGAACAAACTTCCATCTATCATGGAAGATTAAATTGAAAAACTAGACAAACTTTTGGAGTGAATGGGAAGGGTTTTTTTTTTTTTTTTTGCAATGATGTATAAGCATGCTTTCTTGCATTATATGCCACTACTAATGCTAATATCTTGGAAAAGGTGCCATGCCTTTATAACACTTAATATGGGGAAGAGGTTGAAAAGTTCAGGCCTGAGTATGAAAGGGTACAGTGTTAAAATTCTTTACTTAGTAATCCACCAAGTTTCATGCAGTTTCAATAATTTTTATTTTATTTATTTTTATTTTTTTAATTAATTTATTTGTGCTCTGAAGTCAAAGTTGGGTGAATGAGGGAAGATGGACAAAAATTAGTCTCTGTGCAATCATCTAGTACCGATATTTGGGAGAAAAGGGACTAATGCCATGGTTAAGAAGTGGGTAGCAGAATTTAAACAAGGGAGGGAGAGCCTGGAAGATGGTACCATTCTGGGGAAGACACCTGCAACATCTATCACTCCAGAAGTTGTTAATAGCGTGCATGATGTGGTGATTGCTACCAATCACATTGCCAGCCAACCAATCACATAGCCAGCATCTTGGCCATCTGATCTAAACCTGTGTACTACATAGTAACAGAGGTTCTTGATCTGAAAAAGGTGTCAGCATGATGGTCCCAAAGTTGTTGATTAGCAAATTAAATATGCACAAGAGTTGTCCAGCAAACATTTGCATTGTTTTCAAGCAGGTCTAGAAAATTTCCTTGAAAGGTTTCTAACCATGGTTAAGATGCATGTCCATCACTTTCAGCCAGAGAAAAAGGAGCAGACCAAGGTGGAAACAGCTGTTTTCCCCTTCAAAGAAAACCAAATCTATTCCTTCTGCCGGCAAGGTGAAGGCACTGGTTTTTTTGGATGCTGTTGGGGTGAGGCTAGTAGATTACCTTCAGAAAGGCACCATTCACAGGAGCATGTTACACAGACCTATAAGGAATTTGCAGGAAAATATTAAAGACATGCTGAGGAAAACTTGGTAGTGGAGGCCTGTTCCACGAGGAGAATGCACCTGCTCGCAAGTGTCATGAACATGGCTGCACTGCAAGAGTGTGGCTTTAATCTTGGACTATTCACATACAGTGGCAGACAAAAAAAAAACTGCATCACCTTTAAAAAAATGAAACATTTGTTGTGAAACTTTTAAGATACTGTTTGATTAGTTATTTTGTTTATCACAAAGCAAAGGTATTGCATCAGCCATTTCTATAAATATGGCGTTGGAAGGGTATACATGCTCATTAGTATCCTGTTTTGCGGAGATGTAAGCATGGCTTCATAAGATCAGTTGACACCAAGAAAAAAAAAAAAAGTGTAGCTGTTACTGTCTCAGGAAGGGCTTTCTACCCATGCTGTTGCTGATAAAATAGGCTGCCACCAGTAACACTATCCCGGATGCTGAAATTAAAGCTTGAAACCTGTGATGTAAAGAGGAAGACCTGGATCAGGCCGTAAAGAGTGACTACGCCTTCCCAAGATCTATATTTGATATCTAGCACCATTAGACTTTCACCTATTTCCTAATTTGAAAAAATACCTTACTGGCATCCATTTCCCCTCCAACAGTGATGTCATTGCTGCAGTGTTTGCATTCCTAAAGGCCCAAGAGAAAACTTTGTTGGGCAGGAATCAACATATTGCAGTATTGGTGGCAAGTTCTGTATAATGTATATGTAGAATTATGTTTTTAAAATGTATATATAATATTTCGGGGTGAGACTACGTGCTCAGTATACAGTACTCCCTCCAGGCACTTTGCCATCCCGGGGTGGTTTCCTTTTGTGAAATAAACAGATAATAATAAAGGGTATTGGACTCCAAAGAGGACTGTGTTGAAAATCAACATATTAACAGCCTCCTCAAATCCTTCACACTCCAACAAAATATTCAGAAGCAAGACTAAAAAATGCTTTTATTTTTCATTAAAAAGTTAATAGATGTTGGAGCTAAGTTTAGCTCAGTATGCACATATTACTCAGTGCCTTCAGTTATATAGGCACTCACAGTAAACCTCAGTGAATAAAAGAATTAGAACTGATGTTGGGGGGGTTACTCTGTGTTAAACATAGGGAGGGACCAGAATTAACATTGATTATTTGTGCAGTAATAGTGCATTCCCTTAATAAACCTGGATTGATAAATAAACCTTAACCCTTGTAATGTTCTTAGTATAATGGTGGTGGCAAATGATACAAGAAAGCAAACGTACAGCATCAGCCAAAAAAAACTACACAGTTCACTCGTCCATACCTTCTAAGAATTTGTCTAGTTCCTTCCTTGAATATATTCAACCCATCCACTTCTACAATAAATGGAAGCCTGTTACAACAATCAACCACCTGCTGGCTGAAGGCAAACTTCTGCACATTTATCCTGCAAACATCCAACTTGAATTTATGATTCTTCAGGTGTGTAGTCTCAGCAAGTGGAAGAATGCCATTAACATTCAGTTTACTCAATGAGATCTTTCTGCAGGTGCCTAGTCTTAATGCTTAAAGCAGAAAACTTTTGTTTTCCACAAATTATTGGTCACTCATCAGATAAATTGACCATTATTAGGCTTTACAAGACTAGATCAAAAAAATTTAGATATTCATGAGAAATTAAAAGTAGATAACATAGTAAATGACAAAACAGTATCAGAAAAAAATGGATCAGCCGCATAGAAAGAATGAGCCCAGATTGGATCCCAAAATTAGACTTCAACTACAAACCGACAGGCAAGAGATGTGGGTTGACCAAGATAACAATGGCAAAATCAAGACCACCTCCAAGAGCTACAATGGAACAGGTTTTAAAAGAGCTAAGCCAGACCAGATTCATGACAAGAACTCTAGTTTTATTGATTCTATTTGTTTAAAAGTGGTATGATACCAAGGCAACTCACAGTGAAAGTAAAATTTGTTTTGTAGTTAGTGTCAAGATTGTTGCATTTACCAGGAAAGTTAAATTAATTCTAGAGGGAAGGGGGGGAAAATTGTAAATCTAATTGCAGCCTTCAACTTGATTTTGAAGAGTTCATAACAGAATTAGTTTTATAAATTTCAGAATTTAAGTATTTAATATACAGTTAGTTGATAATCTTGAATATTATCTCACATATCTAATATTCAATATTTCTTGTATTAATCCTTTCCTAAATGAGTTTCCAAATTATCTCCCCTCTTTTTTGAGTTTCCAGTAGGAATGGGATCCATGAAAATTAAGTTTTGTAATAATTTCGAAATGAACAAGAAGTGTATAATGATAATTTTATATAATTAGTGTACATTTTTGTTTCTAATAAATTTAAGTTATTTATTATTTTTATTTAATTTTTTTCAGTGGGCTGAAGCTGTCCAACCTCAGGCAGTTCAACCACCACCACCACCAACATTTTCCTCAGATTGGTCTGCACAAGATACTGATGACTGGTCAACTCCCACTCCTGCTGCTGCAGCAGCTGCTGCTGTGACTGCTACTGCAGCAGCTGCTGTTGCAGCTGCCCCAGTGACCACAAACAATGACTGGGGTGGCACTGGAGCAGATAACTGGAGCTAATAAGGAAACCAAGATTAAAATCTTGAAAACAATGGGAAATTTTAATAAATGGAATACAACTGATGCAGAGTATACTGTCTTGCCTCTAGTAGCACAATCCTTGTGTTCAGCTCATACTATACAAATTGAATTTAATCCCTCAAAAAATTCTCCATAAATATAAGTAGCTATAGAATTATTGAAGGTTTTTTTTTTTAAGTGTGCACAATGTTGGCATCTCATTGGATATTTACTGCATGAATAAACAAAGCCTGCTTCCCTATATTTCCAGTCTCAACTACATGGAGAAAATTTCAGTGTTTGAAAACTGCATATTAGCTGCATGACTGGATCCCAAGAGTAGAAGGCACTTGTCCCATAGTGGGTATTGTTAATGACTACTTTGAGGGAAACGGGAATTATATCAAGCAAAAAGGATATGTGGAATAGTAGCCATGCAGTGTGGAAAAAAGCCTCGGTGTTTGAAAATTTCAAATTTTTCAGCTTAAATTAAGCACGTGTAGCTAATTAACTGAATTTGTCTCCTAGCTGGTATTCATAATCAAATTCTATCATTCATATCCCCTGTTACACCTTATAGACCTCAATCAGATCTCTTCTAAGGTGCCTAGTTATGCTCCGTAGCTCACATTATTCTTTCCTAGAGCACCCTTCTACCAATTTTGCAAAGCGTGTTACACACCTTTATACTTTTTAAAGCTTGATGTTATTTTAGAGGCTGTTTCTATATTTTGATATCGCTCTCCAACCACATATGCACTATAGCAAAGGTAGAATTATAAACCCTGCTTTGTGTGTTTTTCAGTTCCTCATTACTCAGTGTTTTCCACAAGGGAATCTTTACATGTTTAAATATAAAAAAGAAAGGAAAGACTGACAAATTCAGACTATACTGGTTAACACAACTCTCTATCATAGGTCTGGAATCTTCATCCAAGTGATACGAGCAGTCTGTGACTTGCTGTCCTATTATAGCCTAACCTCTTATGTATATTAAAAAAAAAAACACCTGTCTCAAAACACTGGCCATAATTTGAGTTTTATTCACCAGAAATGGTGGATTGTCCATTCCATATATGCATTTAGAATAGGGGTTATAATGGAAGATCCATATAATGTCAATCTTGAAAGTTATCACACTCCTGCTGCAGATCTTGAGAGCTGACTGTAGAATTTCTCTTGTTATGACTGTAGGTACTAATTTGTAGCACATTTTTCTATAATCAATGTGTCTAAAATGGTTAATGCACTTCTCTTCAAATACCCTAGCACTGAATGTGTAGCAATTCTTTTCATTCAAAAATCCTACTATTTTCTTCACTATACACAAATACACGCACTTGCCTCCGTAGCCAGGAGCAGCAGTGCATAGCAGACGCTTCTTGATTAGACCGGGACTCGAGCCTGTGACCACCAAATACGGAAAGGTCAGGGAATGACCACCGCATATCCTCGGAGCAATATGGTCTTAGTTGCTAATGCTCCTAAAAACCAAATAAACACACAGGCCTTCTGCTTCTTAGCTGGAAATAAATGTGACTCCTTTAAAACATGAAAGCCATATATGAACATGGCTTATATCAATCTTGGTATAACTTTCCTCAATTTTTCTTGAATCCAGAGAGCTGAGTTTTCTCCTGACTTGAAAAGGAACTCCATCACCAATACTGGCTGAAATAGATATTAGTTTGACTGTTCATTACATCTGTAATAGACAGAGGGGAAAAACTTATTTTAGCAGGTTTGTGTCTTAATATCTATGCTAGCAATATAGAAAATTTCATGGCACTAACTCAATTACAAAAAAAAAAAGTGCCCAAGAAGTATTACTTATGGGCTACTGAAAAGAATAAGATACTGTACTAACTCTAGTACAGTATCTTAAATTATTTTCAATAGAATCAAATATTGGAAAATGGTAAATGGGCAGTAATAGAAACTACTAAAACTTTTATAGCAATTCAGAGATGTTCAAGGTTTAGAACTAAATGGAAAGGTGAGCTGTAAAGCAAACTGACTCATAGGGAAGAAGTACATTGAATGGTTATGGATTAACAGAATACAAGCCTACAATAAGTATATAGTTGGCAATCAAGTTACTAATGAAGGGAGAGTCAATCATACAAAGGCAGATTATGAGAAGGCTAGCAAAGAATTAATTTTAAATCAATTTGTAGAGATGGCACTCACTGAAGACAAGTGCCAAGTATTTAGCACAAGACTTGGGCCTGTGTTCAACTTATAGACAAATACTATTATCCATAGTGCTACCTATGTTGCTCATATCAGTATTTGTCTCTAAGTTGCACTTAAGCCTTAATGCTGAGGCCCTTTTAGTTGAGAGTAGACAGTCCATGATTGAAATAGAATGCAGGTAATGCTAATGAATTTAAATTTTATTTCCAAATCTTGAAACAGCACTGTTGCTGCATGGCACAAATGTGACCCAATTGCGGGAGTTAAAGGCAAACAAGTTGTTTTAAATTATTAAAAAAAAAAAGTACTCCAACAAACTTACAACTGGGGGGAGATTGTGCCACGTGCAACTTCCCAGTGGGCCCAAGCAGACCTGAATGTCTAATTGACACACTTTAAACTCCATACTGATGAAGTTGTAAATATCTAAATTATATAGCATTACCTGAAAAGATGAATTGCACTGTACATTTAAAAAATGTCTGAAACTTTCCCAGAACAGCTGTTTGTTAGCTTACTGGCTTCTCATCAACTGGTGGTGGTCTCTACGAGCAAACTACGAATAATATATTTTGTTGAAATGAACAGCCAAATGAGGTTATCAGTGGGAACAGCATGATCCTATAATTAAAAATTAGATTCAGTGCAGTGTAAAAATTTATTTCAATAATTGCATTGAAATGTCCACTGCAGTATTATAGTAATTATGCTGCAATATAGCAAACAGCCCATTTCTAGAGGTTAGTAATTAAATGAAGTTTTATTTCATTACACTGCTTGGCCATTCATTTAAACAATATACTCACAGTTTGGCATATATTAACCAACAAACACAACACACCAGCTAATCAGAAACTGGTAAACTTTGGTGATACTGTACAATTTAAAGAGAATTTTAACTTGGGAGGAACTGTAGATGAGTATTTGTCTTTAAAGCTGAACATACATCCAAACTTTAGCACTGGATGCCTGGCACTAAGTATGCTTACAAAGTATAAAAATTATAATTTAATAATTTCAATTAAAATTATTATTAAAATAATTTGTATACTTTGCAAGCATAACTATAATTTGTATCAGTTATGGACATATACTACATTTCTATGAATAGAAATGTAGTTTAAATTCACATGTCAAAGTTACCATGCCTCCACTGAAACAGTTGTTGCCAATAGCAAAGTTATTTGTATAAAATGTCATGCAAAGATACTATGCATGGATTAAATGTGGCAACTGATGAAAATAATAATACACTTTACACCACATTTGCTCACATATTTTGTAAATATGACATGCTTATAAGTAAAACTTATAGTTGATACTCTCCTAGCTTGTGGCTGTCTGGGAAATGAATCCAATAGGATTCATGAACTTGATAGTAGTAATAATAGAATTTGGGTTGACATTAAATATACTAGGTACAGACAGATGCCCTGTTGACAATCACAACTAGAGCAAACAGCAGATTTGGGTTAACTAGTAATGTCATAAGTGATTCAGATGGGGCCAAAATCATTGGGAGCTTCTGGGGACAAAACATACTAGCCTAGTCAGATATATACACATGCTAGTACAGACAGATCAACAAATTTGAGATACTAAAGGGATATTTTTGGATCCCATGCAGAATCCTCAAGTTAAAAGATGGATATTCACAGACTGGAAATCAACAGACAGACTATAGCAATGTAATATTCCATTTTCATTCTCTCAATACAGTCTTTTGGGGGATAGTGGCAGAATTCCATGCAGAATCCAAAATGTTACCTCCCAAGGCTTTTTAGAGTTTTTTTCACAATTTAGCTGAGCTATATTTAGGTTGTGATTTCACATTTACACAGCACAGTCAGGCATGCTACAGCAAAGTTTTTATCAATAAAAGGATGCTACAATGAATGTGAAGGAATACTATAACCGATGTAGCACGCATGTGTTGATTAGAGCATCAGTTATCTGTTATCATTTGTAAGGTTCAGTTATTTACCCTTTAGCAGTGAAAACATTTTTTTTTAATTACAGTATTCTGCTATATAATTTTAGCCATGAGCCAGCAAAATAGAGCGAAAAAAAACTAATTAACTTAGACATTAAGAAAGAAATAATTTCTAATTGAGAAAGTGGAAAAGGTGTAGATCTGAGTGCTGAATATAGTATGGCTAAATCAACAAAATTTAAAAAAAAACAAGGAAGAAATAAAATGGGCACAGGTCACAAAGGGAATCTAAGTTAAACAGTTAATGTTGTAGTATCATGGAAACTCTTCTATTAGTGTGGTTGACTTGGTGCATTATGGCCTTAGCTGCCAATGCGCCATAAAAAATCAAATCAAATATCTATTAGTGTGGATTAATGAAAAACAAATGGCAGGTGATAGTGTCAGTGAGGCAATTTTTTGTGAAAAGGCCAAACAATTGTTCGAGGAACTTGGTGCTAAGGCTCCAAGCTCATAGTACTGGTTCTACGAAGGAGTTTTATGGCACCAAGGGGTGGTTTACCGGATTTAGGAAAAGGACTGGATTACAGTGTTGTGAGGCTGCCAGTGCAGATAGGGATGCTGCTGAGCAACACCATGAGAAATTTAAGAAAATAATTAAGAATGGAGGCTTTCTTTTGCAGCAGGTGTTTAACTGCGACGAAACTGGCCTTTTCTGGAAGAGTGCCATGAAGGAGGAGACCACCTTGCCTGGCCACAAGCCAATGAAAGACTGGCTTACATTGCTCTTTTGTGCCAGTGCTTTGGGTGACTGCAAGGTCAAGACAATGCTCATGTACCATTCGGAGAACCCCAGAGCTTTTAAAAACATCAGGAAAAACCACATTGGAGTCTTGCGGCATTCCAACCACAAGGCTTGGATGACCAGGAGTGTTTTTTTTTTTAATGCTGGGTAACAGGTGTTTGGCCCCACTGTCTGTGACTACCTTAGGGAGAAGGACCTTCCATTGAAGATTCTTTTAGTAATGGACAATGCTCCAGCCCACCTTCCTAATTTGATGGAAGAATTACCAGATGAGTTCAGTTTTATCAAGGATCACTTCTTGCCACCTAATACAATGCCTCCTCCATACTATGGACAAGCAGGTGATCGTAAATTTAAAAAAAAAAAAATCTCTACACTAAGGCACTGTTCAGGAAATGTTTTGAGGCCACTTCTTCCAGTGATGTGACTCTGAAGGCCTTTTGGAAGGGTCATTTCAATATAGCAGATGCTGTTTTCCTAATTGTGGTTGCTTGGAAGTTGTTAGATGCTTGAATTTGGCTTGGAGGCCTGACGTGGCTCCAAGGGACTTCAAAGGCATTCAACATTTGGAGGAAGGGCCTGTTCTACAGGAAATTGTATCTGGGCAGTTCCATGGGCCTGGAGATCAATGAGGAGTACATGGAGGACCACAGGAAGGAGCTTTCATTTGAGGAGCTAGCAGAGCTTCACAAATGAAGGGGCAGAAGCACTGAAGAAGAGGAAAGCTTTCGGGGACGAGGACAAGGAAAAAATGTCACAGCATTCCAGCTGAGGACCTTCAAGAGGTGTTCTCTTGCTGGAATAAACTATCCAAACTTATAAAAGATTATCACCCAGAGATATTGCTGCTGTGGAAATGGGCCTTAATCATTTTAATGACACCTTGATGGCCCACAAATCCAAGATAAAGCAGTCAAAGCCTGGATTCATTCTTCAAAAAGGTGGACAAATCCCCTCCAACTGATGAACTTCCCACAGGACAGTCACCCAAGATGAATAGAAACGATGACTCTTCTCCTTCACCTCTGTGATTTTTTTTATTAGGGAAAGTATATTTTCACTGGGGGAATATTGTTTATGCTTTTAAAATTTTATGTGCAGTGTATAAAAGTTAAATAAATTAATTTTATATTATTTTTACTGTTTAAATCGTATTGGATGGTAACTTTGAAATATATGTATTTAGGGGTAATCCATTCCAGGCCCACAGTAACGTATGCTAGAACGAGCAGTAAAGTGCACAAGGCTGGGGTACTTCTCAGGCCCACTGCCGACCGGGCTAGCTGGGTGGGTAAAGTGCCTGCCTGGCAACCCAAAGGTCGCGGGTTCGAATCCCGCCTTGGATCAAAGTACTGCAAAAAACCTTGGGAGGTGCATTATGGCCACAGAAGCCGATGCGCCAATAACTACCAAAGGAGGAAAAAAAAAAAAAAAAAAAACAGGCCCACTGTGTTGTTTGTGGGCAGTCAGATGCATGTGCTATCCAGGTTTTGGCTGAACTTGTATCCCCCATAGTGGGGCACTCTGATTACACCATTAAAAACAGCAGGTTTGTTCAGTTCTTCTGTGCTTAGGAGGTAGAAGAGGGTGAGGTTATGGCATCTTTCGATGTTTCTTTGTTCACATGTATACCCATTGAAAATGGCTTGGATTGTGTGCGGAATGCTTTGAGTAGGGATGATACTTTGAAGGATAGGACAGCCCTAAGTGGTGAAGACATTTGTGAAGGTGTTAGTTTATGTTTATCTAGTACCACCATGTTTCAAAATGTTATGTACCAGCAGATCTGCAGGCTGGCCATGGGTTCACCTATTAGTGCAATTATAGCCATGGAAGAGTTGCAAAGACAAGATGTTGGGGAGCTCTAGTCCACTCCCATTACGGGCATGGAAGAGGTATGTTGATGACACGTTCACAGTATTACAAATGGGATATGAAACAAAAGTACTTAATTGGTTGAATAACGGTTCGCCCTATATTCAGTTCATCTCTGAGGTTGAGCGGGGGGGGGCTTCTGTTCCTTCTCTGTGTGTACAGAGAAGGCTGACACTTGAAAACTAAGGTTTATAGAAAACTTGTATCGTGGCCAGTACGCACTTTAAAACTGCTCAGGCCGGTTGCCACAAAAATGGTGTGGTTAAGGCCTTAATGGGAAGGGTGGGGTCCCACTGCTCTTCATCTGAGGATAGGGGCAACGAGACTAAATGGGTTACAGCTGACCTAGTAACGTGTGGTTACCCCCAGAGCATTATTGAGGGGAGTTTAAGAGATATGAGTAGCAGTCGAAGGGATACTTTTACACTTGTTGCTACAGCATACATTCCCCACTATCTGGGCATTTCAGAACCCATTTCCCGTATTTTACATTCGTGTAAAATATGGTGTGTGCAGCTGCCAAGTCAGAGACTGCACACAGTAGTGTCCTCATTCAAAGATCCTATTGTGGGTAATGACACTAGTGGGGTTGAATATGAAATTGAGTGTCCGGATTGTGGGGGAAACGAAACGTAGGCTACATGATAATCTGGGGGAACACGATAGGGCCCTCAAGACAGCCAATTATGTGGGTTCAGCTGTAGCTGAACATGCTTGGGAAACTGGGCATGGCATTACAGCTAAAGAAGCTGTGATCATGGACAGAGCACATGGCTTTTGGAACCAGAAATGGCTAGAGGGTTTAAGGATATGTTCATCTGGACACTATAGTCTTAATAGGGATAAGGGCTGTCACATTCATCCACTCTTTGAAGCCCTTATCCTAAGGAGAGAAACGGTTTAGAGTGGTTCGTTCCATTTCCGGTTCCAATGCACGAGAAGTGGGCCATGCGCAGGTGCTAGTTCGTGTCGTGGACCTGCTGGGGCATATGTGTACATATATAGATTGTCGGATAACCGGCAACCATTATTGCTGATGAAGGCAGCCGCTGCTGCTGAAAGCTCCTGTTTTAGTGGATTTTTAGCACTTTTAATTTTATAGCATATTTTATTCTTGTTATATACCATTTTAATATACAGTCAGTATGTGTATTTTTAGTTTAATAAAAACATTTTATCGATTTGTCAGTGTTTTAGTAGCATCACAGATGAATCAGAATTCCTGGCTCCAGAGGCCTCTTCAACAAACAGATGCTATAACGAGGTTCTAGAACCAATTATGTTCTTTCTAGCCTAGCCCACTGTATATCTGTACCTAACATTTATTTTCCTTCCATAGACTGCACATTTCAACTTAAATGTTATTGATTAAACAACCACCATGATACAATACAATAAACTAACTTATGATGAAGTACAGCTACTGTACAAAGAAATCCAACTAGTAAAAAATGCAGGGTCTCAGACAGGTTGGTGCGTAATAAAAAGGTGCAAGTCTATGAACTCCAACTCAGGGTATGTTACTTAAGGGAAAAAAAAAAAACTTGATAAGAGAAATAGTTTCAAAACAAGTATTACTTGTGTTTTGTTTATAACAGCTACAAGAAAGAAGGTACTTTTCCTCCCATTAGACTTTAATTTCTGTAGCTAGTGATAAATGAGAGAAAAGGTTAGTTCTGAGAGTTTAGACCCAGATAGCAATTAGATGATACAGTAATTAGCTGAGGCACGTGTTCAAATTGATTTTGACAGGAGTGGTGGAATTTTACATGCAGAGTCAGAATTTGAAGCTATGAATATATCTATACATTTTGTGTATGGCAAAAACAAAAATGTGACAGTTGTCATTAAACTGAATTTCCATTTGAGTAGTATGTGAAAAAATTTATGTAGAAAAAAATATTTGTGGTGTATTTATGCTAAGAGAAATTAAGAGTCAGGGTAAACTAAGTGTTATCAGAGATGAGCAACATTTTTTTGTACTTAAAAATAAAAACTTCTTAAATATCTCTCCACTTGCTTATTATAATTAGCCATGTGGTGCAAGGAAGCCTGAGGCTTTATTGCAAGGAAGCTTGAGCACCAGCCAAAAAAAAAAAAAATTCTGAATTACCCTGAGAGAGATGAAGCTGTTTGTGAAGAGAAAATTCTCAAACTGCAAGCTAGAATGTGGTATGATATCAAAAATTAAGATTTCCAGCCTGTGAAAGATCATTAAGACAAGAGGAAAAGAGTAAAGAAATTAACCTTTAGGAATATCAGAATTACTTCAGCTGTTAGAAGACAGCCATTTACCATCATCTGCAGTGATCAGTTGGAGAAAGCATAAAATGGAAATTATTTAGAAAATGATGAAACCATCTATTCTAGAAAATGTCAAGAGAAATTGCTGGAGTTTCACTGAACTTTTCCATCGAATTTATCCAAAGATGAGTAATAAATTGATTGAGTAGGAGTGCAAGTCAGCAGTTGATGGATTTCTCGATTACCTTAGAAATATTTGAGGTAAGTATAATTGGGCAATAACAGGGAGAGTAAGAATAGAAGTGGTTGTGGGGGTCATGCTTATTAAAAGCATGCCTGAGCACAAAAAAAAAAAAGTACATACTAAATGCAAATTCTGCATTTAGTATGTATAACTACTTTGGAAGCAAAGGTATAATGAGAGTGGGAGTTAGCAAATTCAATGAAAAATTATGTCATTAAATTTAGACTTGCTTCTGACAAAGCAAGTGGGGAACAGAATTTTTAAATAAAGAGGATGATATCATAGGGCTAGCAGTACAAGAACCATTAACTAGAGATTAGAATTAAGTTGAATAATGATAGGAGTTTCCAAAGGCAAAGAAATGGGTTTTAATTTCAAGAAAGGAGAGTATGGCTGCTTAAGATGCCACGTGACCTCTATCAATTTGGGAAATGGCATACACAGTACGAATACATTAGATATGGCACACCTTTAGAGATACATTACACAAGACTTGAAATCATATATAACCATTAAGAAATGCACAAGGAGGATGAATAGCAAGTTAGCCAATTTAATAGAAAGCATGGAAAAATTACTGACCGAAAAGAAGTACTGAAATGCCTACAATACAACAGCAACAAGTTTATCTGTAACAGGTAAAGTTTAGGCTGGCAAATGCTGATGGGGAAAAAAAAAAAAAACCACTATCTAAGAGAAAATAAAGAGTTGGAAAAAGTTTTTCATGTATATGAAAAGCAAATAAGATTGGATTCTTATGTGATATGCATAAACTTAGGTAACCCAGATGTTCAGACGAATTGAACAGGTACTTTGTATTGATATTTAGAAAATAAATCTCTCCTAGCAAAGAAAGCATAAAATTAACAATATTGAAGTTCCAGAGATTTAATAGAAAAATCTTACAAGCATAAAGGGGAATAAGGCTCCTGGAGTTGATGGCACATGCTCAGTAATTTTTAGGGAGGTTACAAGAGAGTGCATTGAACCATTAAGGTTAATTATGAGGATATCACTGGGCAAAGGAAAAATTCCCTTCAATTGGAAAAGGGACAATGTTTTGCCAATACATAAAGCAGTTTCTCAAACTTTTTTAGTCACGGAACACAAGTTTAGCAGGAGCCAGAGAACAGTTTGCTAATATTTTATTTCATATGATGCACTGTGCATATATTTCCAACACATGTAAAGCCAAAATTCAAATAACTTGTTATGCTTTTGGTCTTTTATTAGATGGTTCCTGTTTTTTCACTTCGAAATTTTGAGGAACAAAAGTCTGCGATTGTTCATTCTCACTTTGAAGTGAGACTACTGTGTTAGTTTTCATCGACCACAGTTGCACTACTAGAAGTACTTAGCTTCTCGTTTTAAAGTTCCTTTTTCAACCACAAATCCATGGTTACATATTTTAATAATATTTCAAAATACTAATAATTATCAAAAAAAATTTATATAAGGAAGTGGGTTTAGTTATGATATCGGTTTGCTTCCTCCTCTCCTTCAACCCGTGTACTCCTTGCTAAATATCTCATACGAATGGTATACTAGATCACCATATTGCTACTTTTTTGTAGGTGTTATACCTCTACGCATACTTCTCTATGCAAAGCCTGCCAAAATAAAGTGTTCCACAATCTATTTGATTATTAATCTATGCCAGTATATTTATAACAGAAAAAAAAAAAAAAAGTTAAATATTATAATGATACAAAAGTGGTGTACGCTACAATTATGCAAAATTTATTTTATTTTTTAATTATTAATTACAATTTTTTCTGAACACTTGTTCACATCTCCCGGAACACAGTTTGAGAAACACTGACATAAAAGGCAGTTGTAACAGTGAATTGGGTAATTATAGAGCATTAAGTCTGACATTAGTGGTACCCAAGGAATTAGTGATCTAGAGTGCAGTACAGAACCATTTAGATAAAAATGGAATTCTGAGCTTTTTTTTTTAAGGGAAAATTGTGTTTAATTACTCTGTAAAGTTATTTTGATAAAGTCACTCTGCAGAAAAATTCATTATTATTTTGTTAGATTTCAAAGTGTGGCTCAGTCCTGCATGAGAGCAAGGTAGGAGAAAGAGGGCTATGATTAATGGTTACTCTTCAGATTGGGTCAATTGTAAGAAATTGGATTAGGTAACCTAAAGTTTCCAAGTTTTTTTCATTTAAGTGAAAAGCTGACTCCAATGAAATGCTGCATGAAAAGTTAGCTTTTCAGAAGCAAAATGAGAGGGTCTTAACACAATTTGAGAATAATAACCCTAAAATAACTAACACTTGAAGGGGTAGAATTAACAGTGCAGGAAGAAAAGGATTTGGGAACTGTGATATGGTTGGATATATAGTTCTGCAAGCAGTGTAAACAAGGTGCCATTAAAGCCCATGATGTCCACTCAATGATTAATTGAAAACTAGTTTGCAGAGATAGGGAGGTTATAATCCCAATGTATAAGGTGATTGTCAGACCACACTTTGAATACTATGTTCAAGCATGAAGACCGCACTTAAAAAAAAAAAAAAATTAAAGTCCAAAGAGCATAGAGACGTTCATGAGAGGAAAGACTTTGAATATAAATAAAAAAATAAATTCTGTTTATACTCTGACAACCACATGGTCAAAGTAGTTCACTAGAGTACAAGAAGCAGTCACGGGGTTGAATCAGTCACAATCATAGGAATTCCTATGCGCTATCAGGGTACTTGGCTAAATTAATTGCACCCATAGTGGGGCAGTCCGAATATGTTGTTAAAGACAGTAGAGAGTTTGTGAATTTCGTGGGGAATTTGACTATAAATGATGATGACAGCATGATCTCTTTTGACGTTATATCTTTATTTATATGTATTCCTATTAGTCATGCAGTATATTGTGTAAAGATGGCATTGACCAGGGATGCCTCCCTTGGTAATAGATCACTTCTCGGCGTGGAGGACATTTGCACCGGGGTAGAATTATGTCTAGCTAGTACTACCATGTTGTTTCAAGGAAACATGTATAAGCAGGTTCGCAGTACTGCCATGGGTTCACCCATTAGTGGCTTAATAGTTTCTCCCAATTTATACAATTCACCTCAGAGGTGGAAACGGGTTGTACCCTGTCATTTTTGGATGTATTGATCTCCAGGGTGGGTTTTAGACTTAAGACGTCAGTTTTTAAAAAACCCATGTGTAGAGGTCAATACACCCATTTCAATTCAGCACAAGCTGGACAATACAAGAATAGTGTAGCAAAAGCTTTATTTGACAGAGTAAGATCACACTATCACTTCTGAGGATAAAGAAAAAGAAATTAATCGTGTCATGGCAGAACTTAGAAAGTGCGGATACCCCCAGAGGATCCTGGATAGACATAGTAGAGGAGTGTCCGAACGTAGGGAGCCGTTCGTTCCGGTAGCCACCGCATACATCCCCTACTATCCGGGCCTTACTGAACATCTGGCAAGAATTTTATGGGGTTATGGGACATGCTGTGTATAGCTTCCTGGGCGGAGGCTGTGCACAGCTGTGTCTCAGGTCAAAGACCGCATACCAAAAGATCTTAGTAGTAGAGTGGTTTATAGAATAGAATGCCCGGATTGTGGGCAGTGTTATGTGGGGGAAACAAAACGACGGCTCAGGGATCGTCTGGGGGAACATTTAAATGCCATAAGAACTGCTGAATACAACAAGTCTGCTGTGGCCGAACATTTTTGGGAGAAGCAGCATCAAATCTCCCTGGAGGACGCTATTATTTTGGATCGTGCACATGGATACTGGGAGCGTAAATGGCTCGAGGATTTACGGATTAGTTCATCCAGTAGGAATACCATGAATAGAGACATACGTATTAATCCTATCTTTGAAACAATTATATTAAGGTCGGATGAACGATTTTCTTTGCCACGTTCCCGAGACATTTCCGCTTCCAGTTCTGACCATGTGCCGATTGAACCACGTGTGGAGGTACCGTGAGCCTGCTACTTAAGATGTTGCAGGAAGTCATATCACTGTTGAAGGGAGCTGACGCTCCCGAAAGCTTCAGGTTTTTAGCGCTTTAATGTTTTAGCAAATTTTATTGTAAACGATCTTTTATTACAGTTTTTAGCATTCTGCAATAGTTTATTGCAAATATTTTTGTGTAAAAATTGTAGTCATTAAATTTTATTCAATGGTCGGTGTATGAATTTATTTATATTTTTTAGACACAAGTAGATACATATTACATTTCAATAAGTACATTTTAAGGTTATTAAAATTGTTTAAAACAATAATGAAGGAAACTAATTTTAAAAACATTTTTTTCTTGACTTGAAATCCGCAAAAATTTATATACTTTCGCTAATGTCAATCCTTTGGACAACGTCGTTTTCTATTGATAATAAAGCTAATGAATGTAATCTTTCATTTCCCATAGTCGAATGAAGATATGTCTTAATAAGTTAATTTGCTAAAACTACTTTCACAGGCGGCTACTGTAATTAGCATACGATGCAAGAAAGCAAGCTTATGCAGCATCGGCCAAAAAAAAAAAAACACACCTTCCCATTCAGCTTGCGCTCAAGCCATTCAAGGCCTTATACACCTCAATCAGATCACCCCACAGGTGCCTACTCTCCAGAAGCTTCAATTAGCAGAAGCTGAGCCTTTCTTGGTAAGGCACCCCTTTGTTCCCCTAACCAATCTTGTTTTGCTTCTTTGTACTCTTTTTTAGCAACTCTAGATCCTTCCTAAAATGAGGCCTCCAGACCTGTACTCTAGGTGTGGCCTGACCACTGCCTTGTATAACGGGATAATCACCTCCCTGAACCTACTAGCAAAATTCCTACATATCATTGACAAGGCTCCATGACCTGCCTGTCTGCACTGCTCAGCGAACTTCATATTCCACTGCACAATTACCCCCAGGTCTTTTTCACTTTCCACTTCCCCAAGTGAAGTAACACAGTTGGTAAGTTTCTCTCTGGTTATTGCTACCCATATGCAGTACTTTGCATCTGTCAATGTTAAACTTCAGTTGCCACTTCTCAGCCAATTTTCCCAACTTATCTAGATCCAGTTGGAGTAGCATACTGTCGTTAACAACCCTGCCAACCTTTGTATCATCTGCAAACTTGGACAATAAACCTGATATACCTTCATCAATATCACTGATAAATATACAAAACAATGGCAAACCCTGAGGAACTCCACTAATAACATGTCACAAAGAGCAGTGTCCATTGATTACCACTCTCTGTTGTCTCCCACTCAACCATCCCTTTATCCATTATAGCAACTTAACCTTAATGCCATATTGCTCCAAATTGTACAGTAGTCTTCCATGTGCAACAGTATCAAAAGCTTTCCTGAAATCCAAGTATATGATATCAAGATCATTTTTGGCATTCAGTTCCTTTGTGATCGCATCATAGTATCCAATCAAATTGGTCAGACAAGACCTCCCTTTAACTAACCCATGCTGTGTCTTAACTATTACTGCAGTCTTGTCTAGATTATCCTGTAATGCTTCTTTAACCAGTGATTCCATTATTTTTCCCAGGAACACAAATTAAACTAACAGGTCTATAGTTACTTGTCACCTTTTGAACCCCCTTTGTGAATTGGTGATACATTTGTATACCTCCAGTCCATGGGGACCTCCCCCGAGTCCAAGGAAGCTCTCATAATTATGGCTAAGGGTTTGCTGGCTCCTTTAATATAACTGGGTAGATCCCGTCCACCCCAGGTGCTTTTTGTTTAACTTCAACAATTTCTCCTCCACTTTGCTCTCAGTTATTACAAAATCACTTGGCTCCCTGTTAGAGTTTGATAAACTTCTGGCACTCCCCTCATTGAATAACTCCTCATGTGTGAATGTAGATGCAAAATACTCATTCAGTTTATCAGCTACCTGAGCATGATCATCAATAGGCAACCTATCTATGTTAAGTGGTCCAATCTGATTCATCCCTTTCTTCTAGAGTTTACATTAGTAAAGAACTCTTTGCATCTTTTGCAAAAGATTTCTCGTAATCTGCCTAACCTCCTTTGTCACTTGATTACAGACTAGTTTATGGATATTGATGGAACTAGTAGTTGTTGGTGACTGTTGTCAGGGAAGTGGGAAACATGGTATGTAAAAAGGATAGGTGGAACAGGACCAGGGTATGTCTGCCAGGGGCAAAGGTTGATGACGTAGAGCGGATATCATCTTTTAAGGGCACAAAAGGTGATATTGTTGTACATGTTGGCACTAATGATATTAAGAGTAGGAGACCGGCAGAATTACTTAACAAGTACAGGACATTGTTGAAAAAAGCCATGAATTAGGGTTGAATTTGAAAGTGTCTGCAATTCTGCTCAGATACGATAGGAGAGAGTATATGATGAGAGCTTTGTCGATAAATTCGGCCCTGGAAAGATCATGCAAGGCTCAAAGGGTAGAATTTTTTTCAGCCTGTTCTGTACTTGTTAACAGGAGAGACTGCTTCTACAGGGATGGGATACACTTAAATAGAAAGGGTGCAAGAATATTTGCTGATGCTATCGAGGCAGTGTTAGGTGGGTCGGAAAACTGCTAGCTTGAGGGGATACAAGGATTAATAGATTAACAGTAGCCACTGGCAGAGGTGAAAGTGATTCTTGCACTGCTTCTATTGGAATGAGCAGCAGCCTGGAAAACAAGATGCAGGGTATTTCAGAGACTGCTGGGAGTCATTGCGGTACAAGTGAACACATGGGTTGTGTTAGGGTAGCTAAGAATAGGAACAGGTGCATGTATACTTGCATGTACACCAATTCTAGGAGTTTGGTAAACAAATTTGATGAATTTGAGATATTGCTAAAACATCGAAGGCAGATATTGTTGGGATATCAGAGATGTGGTGTCACACAGATATAAGGAATGCAGAACTGGAATTTGGGGAGTACAATGTGTACAGAAAGGATAGGAAGACAGGAGGGGTTATGCTATTAGTTAAGAAACGCATAAAATCCACAGAAGTAAAGCCAATCAACATCGCTGGACAGTGCAGTGTAGAGTCAGTTTGGTGTGACATAAGCATTGGGAGATCAAAATTGAGTAGGAATGTGCTATAGGCCTAATGACTCTGAGTATAATAAGAAACTGTACAGGGAAATAAGAGTGGGCCAGTAAATCAGAGTGTTATAATTGGGGAGTTTAATTTCCCAGATATTGACTGGAATTTGTGGGTTGGTTACTCACTCTAGCAAGAGTTTTGTGGATTTATTGGATGATTGTCTTCTACATCAGCATGTTCGGGAGGCAACTAGAGGGAGTAATACTCTTGATTTGATTATCAGTAGTGATTCTTCATGCATTAAGAATCTGCAAATAAAGGAACCACTAGGTGGCAGTGATCACAGTGTGCTGAAGTGGGATTTACTCAAAGAGGTAACTACCATCAGGGGTAAAGGGAAGTTTTATTGCTTTCGTGAAGGCGACTACGATGGTCTGAGACAGTATTTAAATTCTATACAGTGGGACCAACTGATGATGTTACCAACAGCAAATTCAAAATGGGAAGCATTCAAAGAACTTATCTTGGAAGCTACCAGGCTTTACATACCAACTAAGAAATATTGTTCAAGGTTTAGGCCTAAATGGATGTCAGATGAACTAATGAGACATATGGCATAGAAGAAAAATGCATGGGATACATAAATTAATGGGTGACATGGAAGCCTATGATAGATATAAGCTGGTCTGTAACCAAGTCATATAGGAGATTAGGCAGGCAAAGGCAGATTATGAGAAATCCTTGGCAAAGGATGCAAAGAAAAACAGAAAAGAGTTCTTTACCTATGTAAACTCTAGAAGGAAAGGGATGAATCAGATTGGTCCACTGGATATTGAACAGATAGACAGATGGTTAGCCACCTGAGCAGGATCAAATGATCCTGCTGAGGTGGCTAACAAACTAAATGAGTATTTTGCACCTACATTCACACATGAAGAGTTATTCAGGAAGGGGAATGCCAGAGGTGAAGTAAATTCTGGCAGTGAGCTAGATGATTTTGTAATAACTGAGAGAAAAGTGGAGGAGAAACATAAAAAAGGCACCTGGGTGGATGGGATCTATCCAGTTATATTAAAGGAGGCTGCAAAGGAAGTAAGCAAACCCTTAGCCATAATTATGAGAGCTTGTTTGGACTCGGGGCAGATACCCATAGACTGGAGATGTGCAAATGTAACCCCAATTCACAAAGGAGGATCAAAGGGTGACACAAGTAATTATAGACCTGTGAGTTTAACTTCTGTTCCAGGAAAATTAATGGAGTCACTGGTTAAAGAAGCACCGCAGGATCATCTAGACAAGACTTCAGTTATAGCTCGGACACAGCATGGTTTTGCACCGCTTCTGTCCGCTGGGTAAATATTTACCCAGATCAAATTTCAATTCACATTCTTTAATTTTTACTCTAATTACAGCTGAAATTCGCTATAGGTTAAGCCAGAACTGTTTTCTAATTTTCCGACTTCAATTTTCAAAACCTTCTATTGAATTTCATGCAAATGCCAAAAATGTGACATCAAGTGTGCATATTTTTTTAGGTCTTTCTGTTATTTTTTAAACCCACCCTAATTAACCTATGGCTTATGAAACAGGATACTTGATTCTTTTGTTTGTTTTGGAGCGGGAGTTTGTTTACAGAGCAAAATTGTTTTCGTGTAGCGAGGTGTGAAAAAGAAGCCTTTGTTACAAAGTCACACTTCCTAGACACAGCTACATCGAGAGAGGGCCAAACGACGTTCTTATGTCTCTGCGCGGCAACTTCGGGACGGTAAGAAAATTAAAAAAAAAAAAAGACACCGGCGAGCTGTTCGTCGATAAAGCGAAACAGTAGCAACAACTGTTTATGGAAAGGCGAACAGATCGTATTTCCTTTCTTCAGTGTGTATTGCTCCTACGAACAGAAAAATCATGGAAATTCATCTGTTGGAAACGGGAAAAACTGATAAGCATTTGATAAAAAAAAAAAAAAAAAAAAAATTGCTTTATTGTAATTGTTTTTAGTAAACAATATCGGAACAGCAGTTTCCTGGGTTTGATCTACTAACGAAATTTCGAGAAAATATATATTTCTATTTATAGCTGCGTTATAAACTTCGAAAACTGGTGCATCAAAGGAAAGAAAAAAAAAGGGAAAAAATATATATACTGAAGAAAAGAAAGATGATATTTTTGTTTTTCAAAACAAATTCGTTGCGATTCTTTCGTACAACAATTACGGAAAGCAAACTGTTGTGAGAGAGCCATGCAAATTAGTGTTCGCAAGTAATGATGCCCAACTGTTTGTTTTCCACGAAAGTTTACATTTTTATTTTCTCCTTGGATCACCTTGGTAACGCTAATTACGCAAGCTTGATCAGTCAATTATCTTTCCGCTTGTGTTGATTCGTTTTAGCCAGAGGCGTCCAGCTGATGCGCGAATTTTTTAGGCAAATGCTGTAACGCGTTTTATTTTCAAAGCTTGGATCTTGTTTTGCCGACATCAAAATTTAATAAATTGAAATGTGATCGTACATTTTTGCTGTTTTAGAGTAAATTAATAGTTTTTGGTCAGCGCTAAAGATAGCAAATCAAAAAATAAACTTCTGTTTATGTATATTGAGAGTTTCAATTTTGTAAATTGAGTAGAAATTATTAGTTTTTTTTAGGGGGGTGGGGCAACTTTCAAGTAAAAAGAAGGGGACCGGACTGGGGTACAGGGGATCGTTGTTATCCCAGGATAATTGGTTCCAGAAAAATTCCACTTGAAACGGGGACCAATATTCGTAACGTTTATTATTTAAATAATAACTAAATGCAACTAGGCGTAATATTTTAAGATTCTATATAATATCGGTGTAGATACACCATAGACAACTCTTAAATAAAAACTATGGTAGTGTGAAAAACATTTCATCTGTATCTCATATTTTGCGCATCCTTCAAAACGAGTTGCCCATGTATTGCACTACATCTAATAAAAGAGGGAAGACTATTGTCACTTATTTTCGGTGGGCGCCACCACCCAGACGGCACCGTTTCAAAGCTAGCTGGCTTTTCATCGGTGGGTGAGCAGGTACCCTGGTATTGCAAGTGAAGCGTTACTTATTCGAGGTAGTGCAATACATTGGAAACTCGTTGTTAAGGATGAGTAGATATGGTGTATCTACACCAATATTATATACAATAGTAATGTTTATTATGTATTTGTACAAAGCAAAAAATGGATGAAGGAACTAAAAAAAAAATGAGAAAATTATTTTATTAGTCATTTTTTATTATAATATGTTACACAATGTAAGGTTAAGTAAAGTTACACTATTTTTCAGTTGTTATTTGGGGTTTTTTTTAGGAGTATTAGCAACTGAGGCCATATTGCTTCGGGGATATGCGTTGGTCATTCCCTGACCTTTCCGCATCCTCCGTATTTGGTGGTCGCGGGCTCGAACCCCGGTCTAATCATGAAGCGTGTGCTACGCACTGCTGCTCTTGCCAACGGAGGCGCCCATTTTTCAGTTGTAGGAATAAAGAATGAATCCAGTTGTTAAGTGTTTTTTTTTTTTTGTGTTGTAACATTTGGTGTTTTGTCTTAACTTCGCCCTTAATATTTGTTGCACGTTCATAAAGATCGTTCTCACAAAAAATATTCAAGTGCTTGGTCAATTTTCTCATCCTTTAAATTTTCAAATCCTCGTAACTGCGGGGACTCCAGTAATGAATACTCTGATACCGGGACACCTGTATGTATATATTAAAACATGGACACCAATGCCATCCCCATCTACTTTGGAATTTAATGAGAATCCCAGCAGGTGGGATCACAAAAATTCACCATTAGGCTCATCCTAATGCTCCCCTCCACTGTTTTCTTTAGTAAAAAGGCAAAATATGATCGCAATTTACTAAATAGAAATCATTGACACCAATCCCATCCCAATCTACTTTTTGATTTAATGAGGAATCCCACGAGGTGGGACCACAAAAATTCGCCATTAGGCTCATTGTAATGCTCCCCTCCACGGTAATCTTTAGTAAAAGGCGAAAGATTATCACGAACTTTGAAGGGAAACCTGAGCAATTCGAAAATCTTCAGTTCGCTATAATTATATATTCGACATTTATACTAGGAATGAAATGGTGTATTATATCACAATTCAATTAGATTACATTTCTGTAAAGTATTATTAAAATATTAGCATTTTTCGTGCTAATATATTTATTTTATTAGAAATTATTATATTTTAAAATTGTATTTTAAAAATTGAGATTCTCCTTTACCTCCATTTATTGAAAATGGTGGAGTAAAATAGGTAGCTGGGACTATGACTAATATCACCATAACTAGTTTCAAATATGGAATACGCTTCTATTCCTTTTAGTTATTGATACAGGCAGTTCTCGCTTTACGAATTTTTTTTTTTCAGAGTATCAACAAAATCGAAAATATGAACATTAATTGCAAAAAATTAATGTAAGACATCCATAAATACCGCATTTCAAACCACGCGCGTTGCTATACAACACAGTGTACCCAGCTTTACGACATTAATCCGTTCGTATCGTATCGTGAAACCAATAACAAGTTTGTTTTTTGGTAATTCGTTCCACGGCCTCAAATTTTCGCTATACAACTCTCTAAAAAAGGTAGTTTTTATAGTGCAAATTGTATTAGTTACCAATTCAAATCTCTAAAATGCACTACACTTTCACCGTTATCATATGTTCTGTTATAAGAACCAATTCTGAAAGCCTTTGTAACATTTTTCTACAGCACATTTCTGGAAGTCACGACCATAAAACAATTTGCGGTTTATTGGGCTTTTCTGTTACTGCAATCAATTATAAACGGGTAGTAAACTATGTTATTGCATTTGCGAAAATACCGATAGCTGGAATTGTGTGGTTTTTTTGCGTTATTATGGTGAAATGTTTTTCCCCTTTACTGGATTCTTCAATCGTATAAAAAACAATAAATTTAGAATCTTCTTTTCATTCCTTTTTTTAAGCTTCGTAAACTTGTTACTCCGAGCAAATAGTGTTAGTTGCAATTTGTGCGTTCCGTTAAAAAATGCTTATGCATCTATCGAAATTTATAAAGAAAATAGAAGATTCTTGGAAACAAACGCCTCTTCAAACATTTCTGAAGAAGCCGACTCCTCGTGCAAAGCAACGAGTGCCGAGCGAGCCAATAATAAGTAATCAACGAGTGTGCATTTAGTCAATGAAGAATGAACATTCTTTAAAACTTGTAAAGTTATAATTTCTTTATTATTATAATAATGTGCTTCATTTTACAGGATATGTTTTAATTTATTTGGACAAATCCATTGTTTAAACATAAACAAATTTCATTGTTGAGAACGTAACCCCTATTTTTAACATTCGGTCTATGGAATTTAATTCCCGCTTTACGAGCGCGCGATAGGAATGAATTAACTCGTAAAGTCGAGAACTATGTGTACAGGATAACTAAAATAATAATACAGTACTACTATATCTGCTTTAGTATGAATGCCAGTGACGTAACATTACGAAAAACGTAGCGTTCGAGGATATGCCTTCAGATAGAGTTGGCATGGCATTGCACTGGTGCTTTAGAAAAAAATGATTACAACGAAAAAAAAAATTCTCAATCTCATAAAGGGACAAATTGACATTTTTTGATATCATTTGTTTGAAAACAATATAATACCAGCAATTCTAAGTTAAGATTTCGATAAGAAAAATCGTAGTCATATTGTAAGTCACTTTTAACAGGTATACATAAAAAAAAAAAAAACGGGAATAAACAATTTACGGAGACATCTGGTAACCTTATATATAATAATACAATTATTCAATTCAGTTTTAATATACCATTTCATTTCTCATATAAACGAGAAATGTAATATTATGATATTAGTGATGTCGAATTCTTGAGATTCTTTGGCATTTTGGGTTGGCTCAAGCTTCAATACTAAGGAAAGAATTTTGTTTTCGCTCACCGTGCTAATTTCCAGGGTGGGAAAAGTGCTTTGTGGCCCATCTATTTTTCGTCTGTTTTAAATTTTTTTAGAAAAAGTTTCTTCATACGAGAGAGAGCACTAGAATTTGCTCTAGAAGCAGGCTATGATCTTCTCTGTGGATCTGAGATTTGGACTACAAAGGAAAGGAACAATTTCTAGCCATAGAGATGAATTTTTGGAGATCAGCCCGAAGATATAAACTAGAAAGGAGTTAAGAATGAAGACATAAGAAAAACAATCGACGCTCAAATAAACATTATCGATAAAACAGAACAAAAGATTGGAATGGTATGGACATGTTATGAGAATGGGGGGGAAGAGAGACTACCTAGTGAATCTAATCTAATGAATTTGATTCTTCCAAATTTAGATGAAATGGGAGAATCGACTAGAAGTCAGAAACCGGGGGGGGGGGGGGATGAAGAGATGAATTCATAATGGGGGGAAAGGAAGAGAAAGTCAGTTATAGACTACGGATATGTTTCTGAAATGTGACATCTAAGTGAATCCGATTCGAAGGATTCCGACGCTGAAGGGCCACGCTAGTAGGAGTGGAACATTTAAAGAAATAGTTGGAACCAAGAATGGAGGAACTAGGGGGAAGTCAACAGAGTGGGAACTGCTGGGAAAGCCCAGCATAACACTAGAACAAACCTGGGTAGAATACAGTTAGTTTATATGGAGAGATATTTTCAGTAATTTGGCATGCAAATTACTGTTGGAGATCACCCAGCAAGTGAGTAATTCTCACAACGCATTTATTGCTGGTTATGAACGGAAATTTAGTAAGTCCTTATATGGCCTCAGTTTAGCCCTAATACAATAGGTGCGTTTACCTTTAGCACGCTTAATGTAAGAGGGTTTAAGGATGCTTTTAAACAGCATCAAATCTTGCGGTTAACTCTATTATGGGGAATTGAAGCGTTATTCATTCAAGAAGCCCACTTCTCGAGCGTCAGGGAAGTGAGACATCTTCAAAACAGATTTCGCTGTTAGTTATTGGAAGAAACAGGGCAAGGGAGTTGGTATAATAGTAATACCACCAGTTATAGGAATTTTCGGAAATTTACAACGGGACACGGAGGGAAGGATCGTTATAATCGATTGGAAAGATTAGATAACCAACGTCATCCGGTTTGTGAACATTTAATGGGAGTGTAGAAACAGGTAACGGTTTAAAAGGAGCCAATATTATAAAGAATTTATGTCAATCTTGGGACCTATCGGATTTATGGAGACGAGCAAACCCGATCCTGCAAGGGGTAACATGGTTTAGGGGATGGGTGCTCGGCTTGATAGAATATATGCATCAGCACATCTAGCAAAGGATCCGTTATACGTAGCTTGTCGTACGGTTTCTATAGAGGCTCTTTTCGTGCTTTCTGGAAGATTATCTGCATACTTACAGATTGCCTTGATGTATTGCACGAGAAATAATATTAGGTCTGTATTAAACATTAAGTCTTGTCCTGATGAGGGAAGGCTTTATGCCAGGCAAGATGTGAAAAGCGAGATAATTAGGATAAAGAATCTCTTGATGTTAGAGTAGCAAAATAGATGGGATGAGTCCGACAAAGGAGGTGTTACTCATATCTATCTGCCAAGAGCAGATATTCTCAGTGTCAAGAAAACTCCTTGGCAGCAATTTGGTTTACATGCTGCCTTTCTTATAACAGGACACTACTAGTAAAAAGGCTATTTCAATTGGGACTTGCTCAGAATGACTTGTGATTGGAATGAACAGGAGACCAGTGAACATATGTTGCACTGCAGTTGTTATATGGACTATAGAAGAGAACTGGAGACTTATGGAAAGACAAAATTTATGGAGATCGTGTTCATAAACAGAGTTAACTTTTTTGGTTATTTTAATAAGTCTGTTAGTTCTGTGCTTAACAGAAGAGCACGAGTTAGGCTAAATAGTAGTATCGGTCTTTCCGTGGCTGAGTACGGAAACATGATCCATCAGGATAGGTGAGTGAAGATATTTTCTAGCTAATACGTACTGCATTCTCCTTGTTCATGGCCAAGAGGCATGTGTTCTTCAATTAATTTCACTAATATATTGTGTTTGGAGTTAAAATAGTTTGAAATGAAAATTATGTTTCAATCGCAGTTAATGTAAAGATTACCGAAGTAGCATTACCCTCATATAAACTTCGGTTTGGGAGGAGGGTGTGCTGAAGGCATTTCTGAATAAAAATGATCACCACATGGTCGTTGCAAAATTTGAATTCGCTCCCTTAGTCGAATTTAATCTAACACTGTTAAAGGAAGAAATTCGGGAGTTTCTCCTTCACATGGACATGTTTTTGTAATGGGCGGCACCCAGAATGTCAGTTCATCTCCGCCTCGTATCTCTGTGAAGAACAGTACCACCGTAGAAGGGCCAGAAATAAGTAGTGTATGTTTGTGTGTGTTCTGTTGTTGTGCCTGACCGCTTGGATATCCAGAATCAGTCACCTGGACAGATAATTCTGGGTACTCGTCCACACCACGGGAAGGTGGGCCAGTCTCAACGGAGCTCGCACTGCCTCAATTCGAGACTCTGACCCACCTGATGTTTGCAAAAGATGGGCCAGATTCCTCTGGGGGCCCACTCCAGAGGAGAAAAAAAAAAACTTTTTCCCTCCTTGCACATGGGAAACGTGGTTCACGGTCAAAAAAAATAATGGGCTTCTACAGGGCTTGGGAAGGAGGTTGCCGGAAATAGGAAAAGCAAACTTCGCCATCTAAAACTAAGTACAGTACTGTAAGTAGGTTACAGTCTTATTGTAATGATGTAGGGGTTAGCCAAGCAACATTGGAAATGCATGCAATGCAAGTAGAATAGGGCTTGGGAAGCACGAGCTTTGTTTTGCACAGCAAATAGAGTATCCACAGAGTTCTACAAGCACCACCATCGTAGTGAAAACAAAGAACGTACAATCTCCTCTGTACAGACTGGGGGGGGGGGAGGAATTGTGAACACTACTGTGGAGATAATTCAAACCTTTTTCAGCCATTCGCTCCAGGGTTGCCAGACGACTGGACGACAAGTAGTTTTTCAGCTTTGGCAAGGAACCTTCAAGAACAGCCCATCACGCGATCGGAAGTAGAGGGAGCGTTGCGGGGAATGAAGAATGGGGAGACCCCCGGTCCGGATGGGCTTTCAGCAGAAATATACAAAGTTTATAGCGATGTATTTGTGCCCGTATTGACAGTGATGTTTTTTTTTTATCGGGCAAGTGCCTAGACTTCAGAAGTGAGAAGTGTGTTTATAAAGAGGGGTGGAAACGGACATTGCGAGGTGGAGGCCCATTTGTCAAATACAAGACTACAAAACTCATGAACATATCTTAATCGGTAGACTAAAAAGACATTTAGCTCGTGTTATACATAACCAAACGTACGGGGTACCCGGGCGAAACATGGAAGATAATATGTTGCTTCTACGAGAGACTTAGGCAACACTATATCACCCGAAAGAAAAAAGCGAGGGCCTCCATATCCTTAATAATAATAAATGAGAAGTGTTCAAGAGAAATAATGCGGGGGGGGGGGGGTACGACAATGGTGCCCACTAAGTGCTGCCCTGTTTTCCATAGCCTTTATTAGAGCGAATCGAAAACTGTTCCACCGTCCTTGGTATTCCGATTCCCGGGGTAGAGACACTCCAAATTCTTAGCACACATGGACGATTTAATAATAACAGCTAGAAACGGATATTTAGTCCAAATCTTTTTAGAAGTTTTCAATCAGTTCAGTTTATATTCAGGAATGTTGCTGAGTAGGGCTAAACTAAGATTATGGGATGAGGGAAATATTGAAGGCATTCTTCCAGTCATCCAAAGGATGGTTGGGTGCATTAAAATGCTAGAGTTTCCGTTTCGAGGAAGTCCTGTAGTTCCTGAGATGGCTTGAAGAAACCACGCAAAAAGAATCCATTTGAATACTGGACATTTGCAGGGAGGTTACAGTTTTGTGGACGATTATAATCTCTACACTCCTTCATATTCTGAAAATCATTGGTTCAAGTTGGAAAGTTGAACGCGTGTTACACAATAAGTTTTTTTAATTTCTTCTAGAACGGAAAATGCCAAGAGGTAAAACAAAGATACTTGTTTAATGGCAAGGAGCATGGGGGGGGGGGGGGGTTACCGTCTCTCATCTGCGTGGACTATGTTTGGCGCATAATCTTTGGCACTTAAACAAAACATTACGTAGAGACCACGTGGCCAAAGCTCTGGTTAAGTATAACTTGGGGTTTAACTCGATTATATTTGGGATTCTACTAACGACTGTCCGGTATGTTTTTTAGTTCTACAGGAGATATTATTGTCCCACCAAATAGTATTGAGGGCGCTAAGAACTTCCTACTTTGATGAATTCTTATGTTAAACTTCCTCTTTCCCCAATCCTTCCTTAGCTATACATCTTAGACATTTGCAAAAGTCAACAGGTTTTAGATGTATAGATTGTGTAACTTCCAATTCATCTGGATGTTCCGCTGTGCTTCAGTATTCTGTTTTGTAAAATTGATATTGAGGTCCCATTGGTTATATGCAGTTTTCTTAACATTTATTCTGAATTATAAGCTTCTTGTGCAATGATGATCTGTTCATCGGCAAAATTAAGCTTCTAATATTAATCGGTACTCCATTCTACAACAGCTTTCCATTCTTGTTGTTATTCGGTTTTAGGAGCATGGGGGAATAAGGCCATTTTGCAACGCGTATATTGTATGTGTTCTGAGGTAGATTTTTCTGTTTGCTGGACGAAAAACCAGAGTTTCCGGAAGGAAAAACCGTGCTACCCACGAAGGCTCCATTCTTGGAAGGCACATTCCAAGAAAACATCTAACAATAAAGGTGATAAGCAACATCCTTCTCTCAGCCCCTTTGTTAGATAGATTACGTTAGAGTATGCCACGTTATTCTATAACTTGTATTGGCTAATAACAAAAGGGAATAACAGTACACTAAAAATAAAAGGTGGAGTAAGACCACAAAAGTTGAGTGGATACTTGTAACAGTTACCTCATTGCATTTATATTTACTATAAAAATTCGTTGCATTTTAAAACGTGCATTTGCTTCTGTTGTGTTGACAGACATTTTGGAATTTAGTACTCCTACTTATGTAGAAGATACCAACAAATTTATATTTTGCTATATATGTGGCGAACTCCTAAAATTGCTCCTCTCCATGTATGCATATGACACTAATGGTCATAAGAAAATGGTGTTCAGGAGAAAACTTAGTTATGTTAGTTTTATCGCAAAATATCAGGAGAAATACAAATTAATTGAGATTATTATATTCATTATTAAACGTTTTTATCAAAAATATTACTAATCTGTTAATAAAAATAACAAAAAGACAAACTGATAGGACCATAAACCAAGTCCAATATATCGGAGCCTACCTTGCCTTTTTGATTTAGTCAATGTGGTGTTAAAGGTTAAAAAAAAGTAATGAAATACTGCTGTACAAGTTGGAGTAATGTGGCATTAGGAGCAAATTATCGCTATGGATAAAGGAATGGTTGAAGACAGAGGATGGTTTTAAATGGACAGCGGTTAATAACAGTAATCAGGATATGCCACAGCAACAAGATCTAGAAACAGATGGGCTGAGGAGTGGCAATTAACATTTACCATTGCTAAATGCATACGGGTGGGAGTCATTCCAGAATAATATACCAACTGGGTAGTACCACACTCAAGGTGGAGGAGAACGAAAAAACCTAGGAGCAATTGTACGGCTGATATGAAGTCCTCTGAACAGCACAGAAAGGCTGCTAGGACAATTGTGATTCTACCAATGATAAAGTGATTATCCCATTGTACAAGGTAATGGTTAGATCACATATTGGGTTCTGTATACGGATCTGCAGGCTTCAATTTTAGGATTTGCATCTGTTGGAAAGAACGCAGAGAAGAGCAACGAGATTCCTCATGAACAGAAAAAGAAATTGTTACCAAGAGACTTTCGGTTCTGCTAATTTCAATGCCTGGAAACTAGACACCTGCATGGAGAGCTGACTGAAGTACTTAAAGGCTTTACATTTATTGAATAAACTAAATGCTGAGAGCATCCCTATTATTTTTCGGACAGCACACCACACTTATAACTCTAGATTAATATAATTCTTGTGATTCTAGATTTGTTTGAGATTACTGCGATTCAACTATATTCAACAGGGGATTCTGAGATGCACTAATAGTTCTGGAGACGCATTAGAGGACCAACAGCAACTGAATTGAAGCTTAGTGATTTCAAAAGAGGAAGGAATGAAGGTTCCTTTTCTGCCATGTCGCTTAAATTATGAAAATGAGTTGAAACACTCTTCGGTTGAATGAACTGAGATACATGGTGAATTTTTTTAATTGAAAGTGATTTCAAGGAATTGTCTAAAAACTTCAGACAATCTGTAGTTACCAATTTTGAAGCGGTAGTTTGGGATCCCATCCAGTGCTACTGCCGAGAAGTTTGTTAGGGAGATGATTGGCCCTTGAAGTGTGCAGATGAAATAGAGAGATTTCAGTTTGCTGTGTGTTTGATAAGCTGTTGTTATTTGGTTTTTTAGGAGCATTAGCAACTAAGGCCATATTGCTCCGGGGATATGCGGTGGTCATTCCCTGACCTTTCCGCATCCTCCGTATTTGGTGGTCACGGGCTCGAACCCCGGTCTAATCAAGAAGCGTGTGCTACGCACTACTGCTCCTGCCCACCTGGCTACGGAGGCGCCTTCAAGAGAGAGATTTCAGGCAGCATCTCACAACATGGACTGTGTCGTTAAACTTAACAACAACCACCACATGGAAATTCCTTGAATACGGGTTTTGCATCGGTAGATGAGACTAGAGTAGATCTGGCAACAAGATCAGTCAAGGACTCAGAGTGGAAGTCTTGAGGGATCGATGGATTTTTTGCGAAAAGATCCACCTTTCCTTTTTTTTAACATTAGGGTACTGGCAAACTGGACTGAAATCCATTATTTGGGTATCCCTTGTCTGAGCGCATTGGGCGTGGTCGTAGAACGGAGTGATTGTACGATCGAATTCTGTGGTTATTGTGAATGCGTAATTTGTTTTTGATTGGATTTGATTTGGAGGAAAGTGCAAAGTTATCATTTGCACGAGTATCGTTGTAGTTTGTTCGTCGCCATTGTCCTGTTATAGTACTTTTGTGCTGCCTTTTACTTATGGTGCTTGTTATTGTTTTGTGGTGATGTTTTTTGCTTTCGCTATTGTGTCCCTTTTTTATATTGTTCTCTGCTGCCGTCACTTATTACTGTAAGTTACTTTTTTTATTTGTTGTTCCTTGTTTAATCCCAATGGAGCGAGTAACTGCGAAATTGTTGTGGTTTGAAAAACGACTGTTGTAAGCCTGTGATTGAATGGTATATGGGTATCAATTTGATTGCTTCTGAGTGCAAGTGTTTTCGGTGTGGATGTTTGATGAGACTGGCCGAGCGAAAGGACCATACGGATGGATTTGAGTGGGTGTGTAGAAAGAATAGGGCCAATCCTCATCACGTTAAAAAAAAAAAAAAAAATCTGCACGAAAGAGATAGTGTTTTCTGAAAGTAAATTAAGTATGATGAGGTGCTTCTTCTCACCTATTTTTGGGTTGAGAAGGTGACGTGTGAATCTGCTATTCATGAGATGCAGGTTAGTCAAACCACGGTGAGTGACTGTAGCAGTTTTTGTAGAGAGGTTTGTGTGTTTGCAAGAAAGGAGAATGATAAGCGGGGCTGTTGCTGAAATTGATGAGAGTAAGTTTGGCAAAAGGAAGTATGAAAGAGGTTAAAGTGAATGGTCTGGATGTTGGTGGGGTTGAACAAGGCACTTCACGGTGTTTTTTCAGGGTCAAGGAAAATCGAAGTCCTGGGCATAAGACTTCCATTTTTCCGGTTACCACTGTAGTATCAGATTGTTGGAAGTCTTATGATTGTCTGGACGGATGAAGGTTTTAAGTACATAGCAGAAAACCACTTTCTTAATTTCACTGATCCTAACATCAACAGATCGAGGGAACGTGGAGTGCTATTAAATGGCAGCTGCCATCGAGGACTGTAGATGGTCAGTTTGACTCCTACCTCGCAGAACATATGTGGCAGCGAGGGCACTCTGGTAGCAAAAATCTAACGATGGAATTCTTGAACGCATTCGGAAACTATACCTGCCTCAAGCCAGGACTGACAAGAGGAGTTTGTTTTCGTTTAGTTTTTTGTGATAAAAAGGTTGTTTTTACGCGAATTCAGGAGGGATTCAAACAAAAACCTGTCGTTGGCTGCGGTAGGACTCATTAGGTGATTTTTGAGTGTGTGGCCAAATTCGGGGCAGATTCAAGCAAAGCAAGAGGGTTTTTTTTTTTTTTTGGGTTAGGTTGTGTTATGTTAAGGTAGTAATTCGGGACGGACTGAAGCAAGAGTAGCCATTTTTATTACCGAAGTAAGGCGGGATCATCATATTCTGGAGTTTCATGAAAAAGCATTTTTTTTGGACATTGTGCGTGTAGAAAGAATAATTTCCTTGTAAACGAACGTGGCATCGTCTGGTAATGGGCGGTTGCAAAAGGGGGGTTTTGGGGCGGGAGCCCTGAATATTGTTTTGAAACATTGTGGATTGAAAAAGGGCTGTTTCATCGTTAGCGCATCTGGATTAGTTTTGTTTTTCTATTCGTTTTTGTCAATTTTCAGCTCCGACGCACCGATAGTCACGCGACATCTGCGTGTAATGTGAAGGGGAACACAGTGAATGAGCGGAGTCACTGCTTTCCCACTCTTCTGCTCGCTGCCATATTGGAGGGTGCACACTGTTCTGGAGTATTACCAACAGAGGCAAAAAAGCATACAAAAAAGAAATAAAAAAGGAATAAGAAAGTGTGACGGCAACACATGGCATCAAAAAAACAACATAACCACCTGGAAGATGGAACAGGATATAGAAACTCAGGATGACACGAGGAAACACGTGGCAAGCAAATGTGACTACGATACGACGAATTTCGCATTTACCACTACAATGACGTATTTTTTTTTTTATTTTATTTATTAACACACAACTGTATATACATTCTCAAGATATCTTAATCAATTTATATACAATATTAATCAATTTATATACAATATTTATATACAGATTTTATATACAAGCTCTTATATATACTGTAGTCTTTCTGTACATTGATTGTGTGTGTCCTGATATGAAGGGTGGCTCCTAGACACAAGCCCATCTCCACCTTTTACTCCTGAGAAAGCTCAGAACGTCTGCAAAACAGGCCTGAAAAAAAGAGCATTATGTCAGGCCATTTCGCCACCAGGGATTAACTAACACCTGGATCCACCATTCTCTATGTGTGCTGTAATGCACAAATCCTGCACCAATACTACAATGATGTAGTCACGTGACGTCCGCCTGAAACGAAGAGAGGAACGCAGTGAGTAGACGGAGTCACAACCTGTCAATCGCTATCCCTCGCTTCCCGCCGCCATTTTGGAGGGTGTACCGCTAACTGGATTTTAACGCCTTCGTTCAATCCCAATAGAGCAAATGAGTGCGAAAATTGTTGCATGGTTTGAAAAGGGACGGATGCAAGGCTGTGGTTGAATGGTGCACGAGTGTGAATTTGGTTGCTTCTGAGTACAAGTGTTTTCAATGTGGATGTTCGAAGAAATTGGCCGAGCGAAAGGACGTTACGGACGGATTTGAGTGGGTGTGTATGAAGAAAGGGGCCAATCTTCATCAAGTTAAAAGATCTGTACGCAAGGGTTCGTGGCTTTATGAAAGTAGATTACGAATGCTGAGGTCCTTCTCACCCATTTATTGGGTAGAGAAGGTACTGTGTGAATGCTTTGAATAAGATGGGTGTTAGTGAAACCGCCGTGAGTGACTGGAGAGTTTTTGTAGGAGAGAGAGATGTGTGGAGCTGTGCTTGAAAGAACGGAGAATGATAGGTGGCGAGGGTGCGATTGATGAAAGTAAGTTTGGAAAGATGATGTACAATAGAGGAAAAAAAAAAGAGTGAATGGGCACTGGGTGTTTGGTGGAATTGAGTGAGGCACATCACTGTTTCTTCAGGGGCGGTGAAAATCGGATTAAAGAAGTCCTCCTGGACATCATTAAGACTTCTATTTTGCCCGGAACGACTACAGTTTTGGACGGCTGGAAGTCCGTATGATTCCCGTCCCCAGGGCAACCTGGGGACGGGATTGCTGGCACCCACCGGTATTGCACTACCTCCGGTGGGTGTGGGATTTGTGCCCATGGCACTAAAGGTAATAGTAGACCCAGGCTTGGCTGCTTGGGCCTGGGGGCAGGCAGCGGCTGCCTGGGTGTTGGCTGCTCCCTGGTGGCAAGGTGGACATACACAAGCGATAAAAAGCTTGCTGAGTTTCTGCATCACCACAGACGTGCAAGGTGGAGATGGGCTAAGGCCTAGGAGCCACCCTTGATACAGGTAAAACACACACACGTGTTCATATATAATATAGTATATATAGGTATAATGAGAATGATAATGTATATAAAATTGTATATATATATATTCTCTGTAAGTTCTTGTATATAAAATGTAAAGAATTGTGTGTACAAATAAATGGAAAAAAATGGAATGGAAGTCCGTATGATTCTGTTCATTAAAAACTCATTACCAAGTTGGAAGAATGAGCTGCTTTGGAGTTTAACATATCTTAAAAGGACAATTACAATAAGACAAGAGCAAACAACGAGTTGCCCTGATATTGGTAGTTCAATATCAGGGCAACTCGTGAAGGCATTCACAATATGAGCTACATGTATGCCAAAAACGATGCCATTTCACCTACTAAAAAGATGCTTGTCACTAACTTGTTCGATTACCAAATGTTTAATATTAACACATTACAACAGTTTTTCCCAAACTACTGAGATCTACGGACCCCTTCAAAAATGGAAAAAAAAGTTCACGTACCCCCGTGTGTGCGCGCGCGCACACATATATATGAACGCTGGGTTTTGTATAAAGAAAATTCAAAGTTTTATGTTTAAAATATACTCAATTTTATTCTTATATAAATATATAAGAACTTTATTTATGATCAATTTGCCATACGGACCCCAGGGGTCCGCGGACCGCAGCATTACAACATATAGAGTTGAAATTTGGACTTAATAAACCAAACAGGGGAAAACTAATGCGGGAATTTCTTATCCGGGTTCTATTGTATATGAATTTTAAACAAATGACTACACTACGAACATAAAAGGCTTTAAATAAAACCGATCAGACCGCTTAATATGAAATTTTTTCATAATATTATTTTATCCGAAATTTATTAATTAACATCCACCGTAAAGATTTTATTTTCCGCAAAAATTTAGCAAAAAGCTTCATCTTTATACGTAGTGAAAAATTACCCATGGTTGCACAAAGAGTAGAAAGTGTTTTAACGCATAAAAATTAAATAATAACCATTAAAAATCACCAATAAACAGCAAAGCGGAGCAGTGAATTTTGTTGGGTGGGATGGTTCATTAGCAAATCAAGGGTTAACGGTAACTTAAGTTACATTTCTATTTTTAAATAAATAGAATTTTTTTTTTTTTTTGTTGTTAATTTATATTAATTTCTGACAAATGACTTTCAAATCTCCAACAGCAGTAGATTTCTAAAAATCTACTTTTCCCTTAATTTTCATTTGAAAAATTTCTCCTCTCCTCTTTTCGGGTAATATTACTTAAACCGAATTACGGATAAAATTATTTACAAAACCAAA
Source organism: Mastigoproctus giganteus (assembly GCF_048544385.1). Taxonomy (NCBI): domain Eukaryota; kingdom Metazoa; phylum Arthropoda; class Arachnida; order Uropygi; family Thelyphonidae; genus Mastigoproctus; species Mastigoproctus giganteus. The sequence continues at coordinate 40,465,670 of NC_143586.1, read as the reverse complement.
TAAACTACTTAAAATATTTTATGAACCTTAAAATATTTAAGGTTCATAATATAACTCAGTCATGCTTGACTATTCGTATTGCTTATCAACATAACCAGCCTGGACACGTGCACTACTCAAGTTTAAGACGAGTTTCAAAAAAGCGAGACTCGTTAAGTTTTTGATGAATATTTTTCACAGTTTCAGAAATTTAAAATAAAATTAAAGTTGAAATATAATTACTGGATTCAAAAAGGTAAAGCTCATTATCTGACATATCCAAGACAACTGTCAAGACCCAACAAGCTTCACACTGCTGTCCACATAAATGGTTGCAGCAGTACAGATGGGAGGAGTTTTCCACTCTACTACATCGTTCTTTCATCCGTTTGGGTATTAGAAAAAACAGATGGCACAGATCTGAGGACAATGTAGCTCTTTAAGCCATACGTAGAAACTGATTGATTGATTTTGGGTTTATTGGCGCAAAAACAACTAAGGTTATACTGCGCCACTTTAAGCCATACGTAGAAACCTACGCCAATTAAAGCAGAAACCTACGTCCCTTAATTTTAGATATGGAGTCATTATGAAGGCACTCCTAACATGAGGGACAAATGCATGAATGGGTGACAATTATAAAAGTAGTAAATTAATGTGTCCTCACTTATGTCGCTTCTCTGATTAAATACATTTTTATAAAAAGAGACCCTACTTTTCAAACGGCACTCGCTTAAGTCTTAAGAAATGAAATCAGCTATGAAGTGAGATAATCGAGCTTTTGGCCCAAATTGTCACAAAATATATTTGGTCATAGTTTTAATAACTAAAGGCATATTAGGAGACTGAAAAACTTCACTGAACAGTTCAAAAAATATATTCCTATCCTAAAAAAGAGACCAAACTGTCTCATTTTCCTTTCTTTGTTTTCGCAGTTATCCATTAGTGTATAAATTCAAAAATATATTAGCTGACCTGTCACTTATTACTAGATATAACCTACAAATCATGAGAAATTCAAATATCAATTAACTTCAAAAATCAGGTAAATACAGTGGCAAACAGTAATAATAGGCTTGTTTCATATTTGTTAGAGGCGTGCCATTCCTCTGTCATAACTCTTGCAGCTACTGATTCAACTAACTGCAAGCTCATAGAATTTAAGACCGCAAAGAAACCTGAAAGAATTCCAATTTTATCATTACCAGCTAAATTCATTATAGTATAAAAGCGGAACTAAACTGGGCTCATATGCTACTCCATTTGGAGTAGAGAAACAACCCCTTTGTAATTATGAAATTTGCCTTTATATTCTCATAAAGTGCACCCAAGACACAAAATTAAACTTTAATAAATGCACGGAGAGAAATGCTTACTTGAATAGCAGGTAATGGAAGAATACCCACCAGTCACGAAGAATTCCATCTTTAAGGCCAGTTCTCCAGGCTACCCTTCTCAAGTACATGGCAAATCTGGACATTCAGTAAACAGGCCAGAGTGTTCAATAAAGACTTCAGTTCAGAATACTCAGTAAACAGGACAAAGAACGTACTGCCAAATTATTTGTAGACATTGGTAACTAAATGCAATAAAGAAACATAGCGCCTGGAATACCTTCCTAAGTGGCTTCGGGTCGCTGGAATTTGCTTCAACATTCACTTCTAATAGCTATTTTTCCATTTTCTTACAAGAGACATCTTCTTGCCACGTGCCTACAAACAGGACTCTATATATACATATCCCATTTCCCAAAAACGCATTATTTAAATTTTCACAGTTCGTGTTGCTAGGAAACGAAATACAGTCACGTGCAAAGCAGCGCGTGAACTAATCTAAAATGTAAATACAGTGCATAGCGTTATGCCTAATACAACACTTACACAATATAGTTTCGTATTTAAATACTAATGATTATTAATATTTACCTATATTCACATAGATAAATCTACGTAGATATGTACGCCTATTATATACTTCTAACAACTGATGAAAATTAAGTAATTTCTAATTTCAAAAATAACTAATATTTATAATATTGGGCATTGTAACTGGTCACAGTTTCATACTAATCGTTTAATAAGAGATATATGTGCTCAGCATGGAAGGAATATTTAAATGACATGCGTAGCCTTTACCTTTTATGTTTCAGAAATGCTTTCTGTACCAGTTTGTCAAAAAGCCAGTTATTTTTATTTATTTATTTATTTTAGAAATAAAATAAGTTTATAACCTTTGATGCACGCAGTGCATCAAAGGTCATAAAGGTCATCATCTCCTATAGTATAAATCATCTTCTATATAAATATTCCCTTTATATTTTTCAGATTTCGAAAGGATGGAATTTTTGCACATGAAATGTATAAACTGGGATTTATACGCTCCATAGACTGAGGTCTGGGTAGTACACACTTCCTTTTTGGGAAGCATGTACCATGTGGACATCAGTTATCCCAGTCCTTTGTAGGCAGATTAAAAAAAAAAAAAAAAAGACACGAGTGCTTCTTTCTGAAGGAACTGATTAAAGAATTTCAACGCAATTATAAGAAAACAAGTGAAACAAAGAAGATTATAGATTACGAAAAGCTGGAAGAAAATAAGATCATATCGCTTGAGACTTCCGTCCGTGATGTGGCCACGCTATTTAATCTTTTCAAAAACGAATGAAAGAGGATGTTATGAGATATTTTTAGTTTTCAGTTGGGGTATTATGAACGTAGACCTTGACATCTCGGTTTTCTTGGGACAGCAATTTTCTGAATGCTAAAAATGGTAAAATATTTTCATTCTTGCACAATGATTTATCAAAGCATAATTCTTTGAAGTCAAGGCAATGTCAGATAGTGTTGTTGAAGGATAGCCGAAGTATTGAAAGTAATTAGAAATGGAAAATAAATAATAATAATAAATGAATAATAAAATAATATATACAGTATATGAAGTACACAGTATATGAATTACATATTCTGTAACAATATGTTTATTTGTTAGAGTTCCAATTCGCGAAAATCTTGAAACTGGAGGCCAAGTTCGTTGTCATTCTAACTTACTAGTATATTTTATATATTCAGGGCCGTGTTACGATGGAAGCTTTGAGCGCGACTACATCCATGCTCCATCAGGCCCTAGACAAAATATCTGGACCCTACAGAGGAGACGCTACAAACAAATTTCAAATAATAATGATACTTGAAACACCAATTTGAGAATTTTTATTTAAATAAAAAATGGTTTATTGATGGTTTTTAATCGCTTACATGCACCTAATTTCGAAGGATAATGTGCAAAGTCTTCAGTGACAGTATATTGGTTTCGCCACTTGTCACTCGTTTGGAGAGATCTGACTTCGAATCTTGTGGATGACTGGAGGAATTTCTAAAGGTCTCTTCAATCGTGGCCATAGTTAGCTGTTCTCAGGAAAAGGGAGTAGGGTTTCTTCCCCCGTCAGTTATTCTGGGGGTTTCAGCCTGCACTAATAGGACATTTGAAGTGAGGACAGCAGTAAAATACAGTATTACTCAGACCTTGACATATTGCGGAGGCGACAATATTTTCTTATTTGGATCCAGACACTTAAAAGTTTCTGTACTTTTATATGTCTGAGTGCTGATAGTTAGGAGGGTGCATCAGCTACAATACACCCAGGGTCCCGATTGAAACGGGCCCAAAATTCCAACAAAAAGATATAATTGGATCCCGACCCAATTATACACTGGAGCTTCCCCATTTGGTAAATATAAACTATAACCATTACTTGAGCCACTCCGGAATTTATGGCTGAGAGAAAACTCAGCCATAAATTCCCGAAAATGTCCCATGTTCCTTGTACCCATGCATAAAACCAGCACTGCTCTTCACATCATACATTAGTTTCTGACCTCCAAAATAGTGCTCAAAATGCACTACTATCCAGTACTCTAAGCGATGACATTATATGACCTATCAAAGCGTAAAAAAAAAAAAAAAAAATGTTTTCGTGAAAGAGTTCTCTTATGAGTGAATTTATATGAAAGTGTATACCTTGAAATCAGTCGTTTCTAAACAAAGATATTATTTCCTACTGAATTTAATATCGCTTAATCCTCGAAATGAAAGAATGAAGCAATCTCTTTTAAATTAGGTGAATGTCTCCTCTCCTAGATCCTCATCGCGTGCTGACTGAATAGAGAAAACAAATAACAGTGGTGAGAGAGAGAGAGAGAGAGAGAGAGAGAGAGTTCCAGCTTCGTTTCCATAAACGACCTTACCTCGTAAGACACGGCCTACTGCTCTCAGTGATCGAGCAATTAAAAGGCCAAAACCACATCCTCTAGTCTAGGATTACTTTATAAAAGGAAGCAGAGCTCATTTCTTGTGAGAGCTGAGTGTGGCGAACCATCTCCAACGATCAAAGCAAGGCAGTGACAGTCTTTTATCGACATTTTCACTCACAGTTGTTTTCCAATTTGGTGAGTAGTTTAACCAATTTGTTTAACATAATTTTCTAAATATATTCACTTCATTTCCATTACTTTTGTTTTTATATCGTCTCTCCTCTACTTTCTTCAGTTTGTATCTATACAGTGGGACCAACTGATGATGTTACCAACAGCAAACTCAAAATGGGAAGCATTCAAGGAACTAATCTTGGAGGCTACCAGGCTTTACATACCAACTAAGAAATATTGTTCAAGGTTTAGGCCTAAATGGTTGTCAGATGAACTAATGAGACATGTGGCAGAGAAGAAAAATGCATGGGATACATACAAATTAATGGGTGACATGGAAGCCTATGATAGATATAAGTTGGTCTGTAACCAAGTCACAAAGGAGATTAGGCAGGCAAGGGCAGACTATGAAAAATCCTTGGCAAAGGATGCAAAGAAAAACAGAAAAGAGTTCTTTACATACTTGAACTCGAAAAGGAAAGGGATGAATCAGATTGGTCCACTGGATATTGATGGTTCAACAGTTGAGGATCCTGCTCAGGTGGCTAACAATCTAAACGAGTATTTTGCATCTACATTCACGCATGAGGAGTTATTCAGGAAGGAGAATGATGTAGGTAAAGTAAACATTGGCAGTGAGCTGGATGATTTTGTAATAACTGAGAGGAAAGTGGAGGAGAGATTGTTGGGGATAAACATAAAAAAGGCACCTGGGGTGGATGGGATCTATCCAGTTATATTAAAGGAGGCAGCAAAGGAAGTAAGCAAACCCTTAGCCATAATTATGAGAGCTTCCTTGGACTCAGGGGAGGTACCTATGGACTGGAGATGTGCAAATGTGACCCCAATTCACAAAGGAGGTTCAAAGGCTGACACAAGTAATTATAGACCTGTTAGTTTAACTTCTGTTCCAGGTAAATTAATGGAGGCACTGGTTAAAGAAGCACTGCAGGATCATCTAGACAAGAATTCAGTTATAGCTCAGACGCAGCATGGTTTTGTTAAGGGCAGGTCTTGCCTGACCAATTTGATTGGATACTATGATGTAGTCACAAAAGAACTGGATGCAGGGAATAACTTTGATATTATATATTTGGATCTTAGAAAGGCTTTTGATACTGTTGCACATGGAAGACTGCTGCACAAATTGGAGCAGTGTGGCATTGGAGGCAAATTGCTGCTATGGATAAGGGGATGGTTGAGTGGCAGAAGACAGAGAGTGGTAATCAATGGACACTGCTCAACGTGGACTAATGTTATTAGTGGAGTTCCTCAAGGTTCAGTGTTGGGTCCGTTGTTGTTTTCGGTGTTTATGAATGATATTGATGATGGGATATCAAGTTTAATGTCCAAGTTTGCAGATGATACAAAGGTTGGCAGGGTCGTTAAGGACAATACTGACGCTATGCTGCTGCAACAGGATCTGGACAGGTTGAACAGATGGGCTGAGAGGTGGCAAATGAGGTTTAACATCGACAAATGTAAAGTGCTGCATATGGGAAACAGTAACCCCAGAGCAACGTATCAACTCTGCGGTACTACACTGACAGTGGTGGAGAATGAAAAGGACCTGGGGGTAATTGTGCAGGCAGATATGAAGTTCTCTGAGCAGTGCAGACGAGCTGCAAGAGTAGCTCATGGTGTCTTGTCAATGATATACAGGAATGTTTCTAGCAGGGATAAGGAGGTGATTATTCCATTGTATAAGGCAATGGTAAGGCCACATCTTGAGTACTGTATACAGGTCTGGAGGCCTCATTTCAAGAAGGATGTAGAGCTGCTGGAACGGGTACAGAGAAGGGCAACAAGATTAGTAAATGGAACAAAGGGTTGGTCTTACGAAGAAAGGCTTAAGTTTTGCAAATTACAGAGTCTGGAGACTAGGCACCGGCGAGGTGATCTGATAGAGGTGTATAAGGCTTTGAATGGTTTGAGCATGCTCAATGCCAATGGGATTCTTCATCTTTCTCAGAATAATCACCTCAGAGGGCATAAATTCAAATTGAGGAAGGACGGATGTCGGATAGATGTGCGGAAATTTGCCTTTGGCCAGCGGGTGGTTGGTTGGTGGAACCGACTTCCATCACTGGTTGTTGAAGTTGATAGCCTAAACAAATTTAAAGCTCAGCTGGACAGGTATTTCGAACGAACGGAGGGGTGAAATGGGAGTGGGTTTTTTTTTTTTTTTTTTTTTGTTTTTTTTGGCTGATGCTGAATAAGCTTGCTTTCTTGCATCATATGCCTCTGCTAATGCTAATGCTAATGCTAATGCTAATGCTAGTGCAAGATTGTAGAGGAGAGAATGTAGGGGTTTCTTCTAATATTGCATTAAGTTTCCACCCTCCCTATTAAAAAAAGTTGTTTCCTTGTAGGGGTAAATTCTCTCCTGTTACGAAAAATATCTTATTAGTTTAATGTGATTGTTCTTTTAACACGTTTCCGGTTACAAGGATTTCCTCCCCCGATGCCCTGGTGGATAGCACAGTTAGTAAAATCGCCGTCCACCCCACACCAGGTGGAAAAGACCTGTGTTCGAGTCCCGTCGATGACGTTATTGTTGTTGTTGTAGTAGGGTTTTAGGCATATCAACAACTAAGGCCATATTGCTCCATGTACACTGTTTGTAAATTGCGCGTGTTCTGCGGTAGATTTTCTGTTTGCTGGACGAAAAACCCCTGAGTTTCCGGGAGAAAAAAACCATGCTAGCTTCGCCTGAGACCGATTAACTCAGCCACATTGTGAAAAACGCCCATAAAAATTCCTCCCATCATCGACGGGACTGGAACTCAAGTCTTTTCCACCCGGTATGATCAGGACAGCGATTCTACCAACTGGAATGCCCATGAGGACCGTCAATGACGTGAGGAATTTTTCTGGACTTTTGTCACAACGTGGCTGAGTTAGTCGAGGCGAGGGTAGCATGGCTTTTTTTCTCTCGGAAACTCGGGTTTTTCGTCCAGCAAACAGAAACTCGACTACTGAACATATTCAATTTACAGACAGTATACAGGGAGCAATAGGGGCCTTGGTCGCTTATACTCCTAAAAACCCTATTAACAACAACAGCAACCCTTCTGAGAATTCAGCTTTGCTGGATGAAAATGTTTTTCATCCATTAAAGCAAGTTTCGCTGGATGATAAATGGTTCGAACCTTTTTCACACAACGTCAAAGAATAGCAGCTACCATTTTACACGCTAGAGTCTCCATTTTGGTCGTTCCATAACTGACATAACACCTTTTTTGATGGGTCCTCAACGTTTATGATACATCGGAGAGAGTCCAAGAGTGGGGAGGGGGCGGGTATCTTTATTTCAATATCTCTTAGTCTTTATTATCTTATAAAAATTTAAAGTTGCTAACCTTCACTTATTAATTCCACTTTCTCTTTTCTTTTCTATAGAAACGCACAATGCAAAGGATTGCAATGGTTTTTGTTTTCGTTGTAATTTCCTTCCTGATGGTCTCCAGATGCACATGTACCAGAAGAATATACAATGATAACAGAGGTGATACATCTGCAGCAAGTCCTCCCCCTAATCACGATTACCAGAAGCAATCAGGCAGAAAACAAGAGAGTTACATAAGTTTCCGACGTAGTCAACCTGTTCAAAAGGAAGGTCACGCAGGTGGTGGTGTAGGGTGGCCAGGTTTTGGTAACCAAAACCCCAGTGTAGGTGTTCATGGCAGAAATCAGAGGGTAGGTTTCGGAGGTAATCATGCAGTACAGATAGGAGATGGAATAAGAAGAGAGAGATTTGAAGGAGGTATTCGTCAACCAGCAGAACGCCCGAGAGTAGGTGGTACTCTTGGGAGAAAAAACGTAGGAAGTTCAGGAAATATACCATGGAGTCAGAAAGAAAGAGAGAATATCGGAAGCAACTATAGGAGACAAAATGAACATTTTGAAAGGTTCAGCGGTGCACGAGGCAGAGAGGGTTACATAGGTGGTGGCCTGAAATCAGGTGTAGACTACGGCGGATACAGATCAAGGGGAGGGAGCAACACAAGAACCTCCGGCGAATATGACGGAAGAGAAATGTGTGGGGGCGGTGAAGCTAATAAAGGAACTGGAAGAATAGCGGTTATTGGTGGGGGACATCACTGAGGTGGAAATATTCCTAGGCTTGGTGAATAAAAGAAATTGTGATGAAAGGGTAAGTACATCTATAAAGCACTTTAATGCATGCAGTGCCAGTTTAAGGCAGGTAACGCATCTCCCTCCACTACTCACTATATTTACTGTATTTTCTTAATTTTTAAGCATTTTTTTAATATGTAGACCCTCTTTTAAGCTTTGGAATTCATATATTCTGGGACAAATTCAAATAAGATAATGAGCATTTACGAAGTTTCGAAAATGTCAAAATCTACATGGCTGCCATCTTTTAGACGCACAAGCTGTATCTGATTCATTCGCGAACGATTCTATAACGATATTGCTTTCAAAATTTAATTTATTAAAAGGAAATCATATGTTGAAAACTTTCTTATTACTGCAACTCTTATTACTATAGCAAACTCTCATTTTAACGGACTTCTGGAAAAATCTTTTCGTCCATATTGGATCCGGTGATGAACCTGGCTTGGGCTGATGGTATTTAACGTCAGTTTTATCTTCAAATAAATATTACACCATTTAAGTATTTTAGTTAAATTTATGGGTAAACTATGGTGTATTTACACCGATATTATATAGTTAATATTCAATGTATCCAATTACCAGTAATTAGCCATATAATCATTATTTCATTTTATATTTTTAATTTTATTGCTAATTATGTTTATTTACTTTTATACTAAAGTTTTAACACACTTTGAATACAGATATGATACTAATTACACTCTTACAGTAGTAATTAGATTACAGACTGATGTAATGTTTATTCTTTAATTGAGGGCATTAAACTGACCGATATACCTTTTATATTCATTCCATCATTTCCTAATAGATTAAATACACACACACACATACATATATATAATTCAATTAATCAAAAATTAAATAGAGATAAAAATATATATTAAAAATAAATAAGAAAAAATAGAAGAAAAGCTAACATTAGTGGCAGCAGAAAAGCAGTCCACTACGTGTTGCTTATAATAAACTAAATTAAAATGGGATTTTTGCCAGTAGCATGGCAAACCAGTAGAGTGAAAATGAACTGAACCAAATAAAAATAACAATAACAGAAAATATAGGGGGGGGATAAAGAAGGAGAGGGTAGTGTTGAAGCAACGTTCCTAGAATAATTTAGAAAATATTAAGCCAATTAAAAGAAATTTAGCGGCGCCCCCCAGTAGGCACCCGTTTCCGAATTATGTGAAATCTCACTAAGGTGGAAACGCAGACTAACAACATTATATGACCGAATAAATTAAAAATAATAATTAATAAAATGAAATGAAATAAAATAGACTGACCATTATGCCCCATCCCGACAGAGGACCACGTCGAGACGGGGCTGTTATTTGGCTTTTAGGAGCATTAGCAACTAAGGTCATATCTTCAGATCTTCTGTTTGCTTGAAAATGTCTCCAAAATCATAGTTGCTATTTTGGGTTTCTCTTTTTAGTATTTCAAAATCCCCCTTCCCTCTGAAACTGTTGTTGTTCTTCCAGATAAAGAGGCAACCAGACATAGAATACAAACAATTTACAGTCACATATACTGGCTCCTCATAGCCTTAGTTACTTTGTCTGAAAAAAAAAAAAAAAAAAAAAAAACAGCATATTCTGAGATAGTTAAAAATTACTCTTATTATTTTAATTTTATTTTTTATGGAACAAAATTTTCCTTCTCAATGAGTTGCGGTGATAATGCACTACATATATAATTAGCATCACCAAAGAGTTACACTGGGAAGAAAATGAAAATATAAATATATACTGTTTTACATATCCAGGTGATATAGAATTTATTAAATAATAATAATTACTATTATTAAATAAATGATTATTATGAAATTTCTTGATTAAGAATTAAACATCTTGAAATTATAGTTATATGATAATAATGATATGATATGATATGATAATATGGCAAAGCAGATTATAAATATTAAATAATTAGGTAAAACAAATAGATTATAAAGAAATTTAAATAATTATTAAATTGTATGGAGTTAGGAGGAATATTATATCCCCCCCCTTATGTAGTCAGTTGGATTTATATTGCTTATAGTCATGCAATGGTCTCGATGCTAACAGAGAATGTTTTACCTTCACAGTGAGTTGCGTTGGTATTGCACTACTTTTAAGCAAATGACAACACCGAAATTTTAACTGCCGTTCACTTAAAATGCTGTAGGGTTTTAGATGCATGAGGGACTTATCTATATTGCGCTATTGAAAATTATGACTCTAAAGTATCTAACGATCTGCTTGTTATACGAAGTGAAAACAAAAAAAAAAAAAAAAAAAAACTACTCCGTCCACCTGAGACCGTCTCGACAGAACAGGACTTTTTGAAATTCCTCCAATGATAGACTGGAATCGTACCCAGACCTCTCCAGATGAGTTCCCAGTGGTGACCTCACCATACTGTCAGAAAGGGCAATTACAAGGTGAGACAATGACTAAATAGCAGACGTTTTGCGACGTAATGTTATCCCTAAGAGGTTAATCTCAATAGTTCAAAATAAATTCGCTTAAAAGAATTGCAACACTAGGCAATTCGTTGTGAAAGCAATTTTTGTTCTGAGGTTCGTGGTTATATTTATCATACCTAACTCCAGTCTTGTTCTTGTTGTTGCTTTTCAGGCTCAACAGCAACTTTGTGGCCATATTGAGAGGTTGCGTATCATGCAAGTGTGACTTCACGAGCCGAATTGCGTGCTGAACTCGCCGAAAAACCCAGGATAACTCACCGGGTAACCCCCCCCCCACTCATTACGTATTACGTCCTCACCGTTCACACTAATCATTCATTGTAAGAGGTTTTTGTGAGTTGCCTTTCCGAATCAACTTAATATCCGGGGACAGATATTTTAATCAGCGTCTGTCTACGAAAACTGGAGACATTTATAACTACAAAAAATTTATTTATTGGTAGTTATAAATCTGGCTATTTATTTACGAGATTAGGCATAAGAGTTGTAAAGCGGTTGTGAGTTGCCATGTTGGTATATCTATCAAAGAATTATATTATTAAATGAAGTTCAGACTACTTTGTTCTTTTTGACCATCTTTTAAAGCTATGGAGATTATTGCACTTTAAGCAAATACTATTTGCTTATAAAGTAGTGCAATACCAAGGCAACTCTCTGTGTAGGCCATTGTTAAAAGATCATTCTTGTTTCAACATGTCTGAGAGTCTTGAACCCTTCCAACATTTTAGTTTCTATAATATATGAAAACCGAGTGCTTCTTTCATTTTAGGTAACAACAAATGGGGAAATAGGACTAAATAATTTACCCCAAAATAAGCAATGGGAGGAAGCTCAAAAAAAAAATCTGGATTAGTACAGTACATGTATTGTACTAATCCAGAAGATAATCATTACATGTACTAATCCATCAGATAATATAATAATAATATAAAATATATATACATACAAATTTAATAATAATATTATATAAAACACAATAAAATCAACGAGGGAGATTTTATTGTATTTATATTTAATTCAGATAATATTTCCTTATATTTTATGTAATGTTTTATTCGCCCGTCCCCATCAGTAACTCCTGAATCTATGCTCCATTCTTGTCAGGTCGAATGACCTTCTCGGTCTGCACTTCTTTCACATTTTCCTTAAATTATTTTTGTGTATTCCTTATAATTCTTTTTGTAAACTTTATATTTACATGGACAGAAAGCCTACCGGGCTAGCCAGGTGGGTAAAGTGAATACCTGGCAACCCTAAGGTCGCGGGTTCGAATCCCGCCTCGGGCTTGGATCACAGTAAAATAAAAAAACTTTGGGAGGTGCATTATGGCCACAGAAGCTGATGCGCCAACAACTAAGAAAAAAAAAAAAAAATGAACAGAAACGTCTTACATTTTCATTTATCAGGATTGGCTGCTGTCCTGGACAATCGTACGCAGGCCCTACGTAATATGCATAACATTAAGAAAGTAATATTATGCATATTATTAATTCATATTACGAAGTCGAAGGTGTCATGAAACGTACTGCTTGACTTTATAGTGGTGTGGAAATAAAAAATATTGGCGATTTAGGTAAACTTTGTTATGAAATGAAAATTTTAAAAATTTGTTTAAAGAGGAACGGTGCATGGTTCGTTCAAGAAGAAATTAGCTCAATGAATTAGCTCAATTAGTTAATAAATATTCAATAAAAATTTAATTTCCTCTCATGCGATTTGTAGTGTTTCTTAGATCATTGAGAATGATTTACACTTTTATGTTTCATCCAGTGCTAAATGTTGTAATAATAATTATAATAATACTTCTAATAATAAGGGATCAAAGATTGCACTAACACCGAGCTGGAGGATATCATGAGAAAGACAAGGACAGTGAAGACCAAGAGCCACCAACGCCACCAGAAGTTGGCCTTGAAGAGACTGACAACAGCTCGGAGAGAAGGGGACTGGTAGACCTCATCCAGCAACAGAAAAAAGCGAAGAACCTGAAGAATTACTCTCAGAAAAACATAGCGCCACTCTCAGAGGCATAGAGAGGTGGAGAAAAGGGGGCAGTTGCCCCGGGCGCTGAGCTTCAGGGGCTCAAATTAAAGGAATTATCTGTCACATGCACATTACATTACCACACTTAGCGGCGCCAGAAAGACATGTTGTTCCCGGGCGTCGACGACCCTAGCTACGCTACTGGCTACTCTACCAGGTCATAACGAAGACAGACAAGAGGCATACCTCACTCAACCTAAACGAGGAGACTCCTCCTGGCCAGACGGAAGAAACGAAGATAGAAAGATAGGCAAAGAAAACTACATGGCTGACACTACAATGACCTCCACCAAGAGCACAGATAAAATGGCATGCCACGAGGATTCACGCTCACCGTCCCAGACCAGGTGATCAACACGTAGCCGAGTGGTCAAGGGCGAGAGTACATAGCACGCGTTCCTTGAGTGGACCGGGGTTCAAGCCCGTGACTACTAAATACGATAAATATTTGTATTGACGATTTATTGTCAACTCTACTGACTTGGTTGTCGTGCCGGAGTATAAACAGAAAATTTAATTTAACTACAGGAAATACTCTACATCGCCAAGGAGCCTGGTGTGTCAGATGACACATGTGATATGTCAACGATGCCACCACTCAGCTTATCGTAGGCACGACCAGGTAGCCAGGAAATACCAGTTGATCAAAGAAAGTGTACCGTATAACAAGTACAAACTGAGGGCTGTACTAGATACCCCAACATACAAGTTGTACTGGGACCGCACCGTAATATCGGAGAAGACAATCCAGCACAGCAGACCGGACGACAAGAAATAAAAGGGTACCTGTCTGATTGATATAGCAGTGTTCAACACTGGCAACATCCAGAAAACCTACGAGGAGAAGATTATTCGGACACCTAACACAGGAGATGTGGCATTTGTAACAAGTAATGACCATCCCAACTACCGGTTTGGTGCTAAAGATCCTCATAACAGGCTCCAGTAATAAGTCTCTCAGAGAACCCTTTCAAGGAACTCCAGAAAGTCGCAATCCTACATGACAACCACACTGGCCACTCGATACCAGTACCCGTCAAGGGATGAAACCCCATCAGTGGGAAAAAATATAAGAAAAACATGAATTATTTATAGAAAGGACTTAAAACAAATAAAAAAATATATAAGCTCTTGATAAAACTTAATTATAAGAATAACAATAATAATAGAATAATATCTGTGAATTTAATCTACTCTCTTTTTTCCCTTAGTTATATTAGAATTTTAATGTATATCGTATTTCAATTACAGTGTATGAAAAGTGTTAAAATTCGATATTTTAAAATTTATTTTCAGGGTCGATATTGTAATAAAAGAAAAGCAGAGCTAGAAGACAATATCGTGAATAATAATATATATTTCATTATGTGATGATGATAATAATAATAATAATAAAATAAGTTTTGTTGTTACTGTATTTATAAACTGGAATATTATTCTTGCCTCTTTTTTTTCATCGAAATAATCCTCAAATAATTTCACATTTGAGTATAAATTTCCATTGAAATCGTTTCCAGACATATATAAAATAAATAAATATATTATCTTAAATATTTACATAAAACATAAATGTAAGTATATTTAGTATTAAAGTTAACTAGACATTCTTTAATAATTCTGGATTATAATCTAGATAACCGATATTTTATTAAGACACAAATTTATTGTCATTATAATGTTTCTAGTCTTGCTGGCCCATTTGCTGTGATAGCATACTTACCTGGCGCTGGGGAGTCCTTGATCAGTAAGGAGGATCCCCCAGGGAGAGGCTTTCTCATAGCACACCGAGTTGGCTGACCCCTGCCACTTTCCCAAACTGGGATAGATGGAGCGTGGAATTTTTGGTATTTGGGGACTGCGTTCGCGCTAACCCCTTTATTTAATCAAAAAATAGAATGAATACTCAGGGAAAAGCTTCTTCAGCACTTTTCTTTAAGATCTTTAAAGGAGGGAGGATGTGAAGTATTTAATTGGTTTTTTTTGCAAAAATATAATTATTATCACTGCAATATAGTTTTAATGATAAGCCAGCTACTTTTCGAATTTCAAAATAAAATTCTCTTTTCATGAAGAAATTAACAGGTTAATTCTTTACACTGGCTTGATTTATTGCTAAAGTATATATTTTTACTGTATATATTTTCTAATGAAATAGGGTTGCAAGTTTAGAAATTAATAAGATTTTTACCATGACATTATAAAAAAAAATACTATTTTTATAATCAACTAACTAATAAATAAATATCAATGAATTATAAGCAAAATAGTATTGTTGTTCATAAAGATATTTTCATTAATCAATCTGAATTCCAAGAGTGTAAGCTCAGTAGTTTCGAAACATTCATTTTCGACAACTGAAATTAAAAATGCTACTCGTTTCTTCAATACTCATATCTAACCACCCTACTAAGCAGCATGTAATACCTATACGATATATACATGCTGTTGGAAATTTTTTTTTTTCTGAACTTTAAAGGAGCAGATATATAAAGGCAGAAACATATAATTAAATATAGGAATATCCATGACATAGACGTCTAGGAATTAATCTAAGCAACTTTGCTTAGATTAATTTTACCGGAATATAATACTAAAATTTTCTAATGATATAGAGTTGCAAAGGGACTCACATTTGGGGAGTATGGGCTTGGCAAACCCAGGGTCCTGAGTTGGATATCATATCTCTCTCTCTCTCTCTCTCTCTCTCAGAGTAACTTGGGAATTTTTTTTTTTTTTTGGTTGGTGCAGCATAAGCCTTACGCTTCCTTGCATCATATGGCCGATAATAATAATGAGTCATGAAATTAATAAGATTTTCCCGTGACACAAATTATAAAAAAAATACTATTTTTATAATTAACTAACTAATAAATAAATACAAATGAATTAAAATGAACAAAACAGTATTGTTGTTTATAAATGTATTTTCATTAATCAACCTGAATTCCTAGTGTGTTTTGAAACTCATTTCGACAAGGTGTAAGTTGTTATCAGTGCATTTCTGACTGAAGTAATGAAATTAATTCTAAATGAATAGAAGAAATTTCACGAAATACATTAAATACCGTATTAATGGCTAAATAAATTTTAATCATTTCTGTTTTTAAAATTTATTCGTGTTAAGGAGTTGATGTGAATTTGCGAATGTTTGCAAGTGTTCAGCGGCATGCTATAAATTAGTTTAAAAAGGTTTCTTCTTAAATTGTTATTTACTAAAAAATATCTTTCAGATTATTAGTATAGCTTAAATTATATTTAGCTAAATTTAACTTTGTAAAATGTTTTATAAAAATGTACATCATATAAATTAAAACAAATCAAAATTATTGGTGAACAAGATGAATTTTGAAGTAATATTTCTTCAGAAGTGCTCAGGCAGTTTTTACATAAAAATAATTTGCATCTGTGGATTGACAAAAATAGCTAAATATAAAATAATATATAATACATAATAATCATAACGAAAATATAACACGAAATGCCGTGGCAATCAATTAATACCATAAGTAAAGACAACAGAAGGGTTGCAAACAGCCAACTATCATACTAGGTTGAATGCACCGGTTCTCGTCCGATCACCGAAGTTAAGCAGCGTTAGGCCCGGTTAGTACTTGGGACCACCTGGGAATACCGGGTGTAGTTGGCTCTTTTACCGCCTCTAAAATATTGGCTTTTTTGCCATTTTTTACCCCCTCTAAAATATCAGCTGTTTGAGGTTAATTTATGGTAGATTTTGAAAATAAATATTTAAATTTTACAATTTATACACAATAATAATTTTTTGAGTTTAGCCATAATACTGTACTTATCTTTGACTAGAATAAAAAAGAAAGCAATTATGACAATAATCGTTGACTATCTGCAACTAATCATGTGTGCGTAGCTTGCATTAATGTTGGGAAGCGTTAACGTGTTCAATCTTTTCAGACACCTCTCTAGGATTAGCAGTAGAACTACCGTGGCATCAGCCTCCTTTCCATCATCGGAAAGGTCTTTATGAAGATCATCCAGTCAAGACTGCAAAAACATCGCGAGCAAATCAGTCGAGAAGAACAGGCAGGATTTAGACCCGGGCGAGGATGCTGTGATCAAATCTTTGCCATTCGTCAGCTGATGGAGGAGAGGATCCGGTGTGGACAGCGAACCGTCATTGTTTTCATTGACTTTAAGTCTGCTTTCGACTGTGTCCACCGGCCTGCCTTATGGAAACTACTAGAGGTTGAACATGCACCTCGAAAAGTCATCACACTCCTCCAAACTGCATACAACGGTTTAACCAGCCAGGTGCGCATCCAGAACGATTTATCTGAGGAATTTACCATTCAAACTGGAGTCCGCCAAGGGGATGTAGCCTCCCCGTTGCTTTTCAACATCGTGGTCGACGCCATTATGAGGCAAGCATTCAGAAACAGACAGGGCATACAATATGACAAGGATCACTATGTGACTGACCTGATGTTTGCTGATGATAGTGCTATCCTTGCCGGTAACGACGCTGAAGCCACGGACATCCTCTACGACATTGCCCGCATTGCCCGGCCATACGGTTTGAAGATCAATGCTGGTAAGACAAAGGCCCTGACAACAGATGGGTCGCAAGCCACCATCTATCTCGAAGGCGTCCAGATCGAGCAAGTGCAGGACTTTAAATACCTTGGGTCGCTGGTCCAGGAGAAGAAAGTTGCATCCACCATGGAAATCCACAGCAGAATTGGACAGGCGGCCACTGCGTTCGCCTCGCTCAAATGGTGTCTGTGGAAGAGGACCAACATTTCCACAAAGACTAAAATCCGACTCTTTCGGACTTTGATCCTGCCCATTCTTCTTTACGGATCGGAAACATGGATTTGTCTCAAGTTAGATTTGAACAAACTTGAGGTATTCCAAATGCGATGCCTGCGGCAGATCTTGGGCATCTCTCTTCGCGACCGCATCACTAATGATACCATCCGCGCCAGATGCCAACAGTAACCAACCATTGCCGACCAAATCCAGAAGCGAAGGCTTAGATGGTTTGGCCACGTAAGTAGAATGGGCACGAACAGAATACCATCCACACTCTTTTGGAGACAACGACCCACCCAATGGAGCATCCAACGGACACCGCCTAGGAAAACGTGGGCCAAGCAAGTGGAAAATGACTTGAAGAGCCGACGTCTCGACCTTAACCAGGCCAGGACTGACGCCATGGATCGTAAGGTATGGAAGAACATCACAGAGCAAGTCCGAAACCCTGTGGCACCTACAGCAGCATACTGGTTGCGTGGCCAACCGCCTTCCCCAGCTGCCAGCTAAGGACCAAAGAAGAAGAAGGATTAGCAGTGGTAACTGATGCAAGAAACGAAGCTTAAAGAGCATCGGCCAACAAAAAAAAAAAAAAAACACGATACCTCCCGTTTCGCCTATTCATTACCTCCAATACTTTGTCTAGTTATTTTGTCAATTTATTCAGGCTATCAACTACGACAACAAATGGAAGTTTGTTCCAGCAATTAACCACCCACAGGCTAAACGCAAACTTCCTCACACTATTCTGCAATCGAAAATCCTCAGTATGAGGTGGAACAACCACCTCATGTGTGTGGCCTGAGAAAGAGCAAGAATCCCATAAGCATTGAGATTGCTCAATCCATTAAAATCCTTAAACACCTCAATCAGATCATCTAGCCTAGTCTCGATACGCTGTAATTTGTAGAAATGAAGCCTTTCTTGGTAAGAATACCCCTTTGTTCCACTCACCAATCTCGCACGTGTATTGTTTATTCCAAATGTGGCATTCATTGCGATATATAATGGGATAATCACCTCCTTTATCCCCGCTAGAAATATTCCTGTATAACATTGAAAAAAAAAAAAAAAAAAAAAAAAACCATGCTGTCCTAGTAGCCTCTCTGCATTACTCAGAGAACTTCATACCTGATTGAACAATTTCCCCCAGACCTTTCTAATTTTCCATTAACAGTTGGACAGACAACTTGAGTAGTCGAGACCCGCTAATTTTTGTGAAATCGAACAAATGCTAATAATTTATTGTAATTTTTCCTTGTAGAGGATCTGCGATCTCATTATGGATTTAAAATAAACTTTGTAGATTTTTTTTGAAAAGGGTAGTATAGGCTATTTTTGGAAAATTTAAAGGAATATTAAATATTTTATTTTAAGGCAGAAGAATACTCTTACCTGGGGTTTTCTTCAGGAACGGCTGCATCCAGGTGAGGTGTAATTCTGAAGTTGTTGAAATTGCAATTATATGGAAAGAGGGCGAAGGAAAAGATCAGATTTTGTCCGAAATCTTTGCATGGGGAGTAATTGTAGGCATAAAGGGAGATGACTCTCGACTACTCAAGTTGTCTGTCCAACTGTCTAATAAAGTTTCGAGATTTTAGAACTCCACATATTTTTTTACCCAGTTTCCATTAACCTGAGTGTAGTACCGCACAGTTCGGATGCTACTCTGAGATTACTGCCTAGCCACCTGCGGTACTTTGTTCAACTTCAGTTGCCACCTCTCAGCCCACATGCCCAACTTTTCTCGATCCTGTTGCAGCAGCGTACTCTCATTACTGTTATTAACGACACTGCCAACCTCTGTATCATCTTCAAACTTGTACATTAAGCCTGATCTACCTTCATCGATATCAGTGTTAAATATAAAAAACAATAATGGGCTCAACACCGAGCCTTGCATTAATAACATCAGCCCACGAAGAGCAGTGTCCATTGATTATCACTCTGCCTCCTCCCACTCAACCATCTCTTTATTCATTGTAGCAAATTGCCTACAGTGCTCTAATTTGTACAGCAGTCTTTTATTTGCATGAGTAGCAAACGATTTCCTGAAATCCAAGTATTTTTTTCAAGTACAGTAATATCCAAGTAATATCAAAATTATTTTTTTTATCTAGATCCTTTGTGACTACATTGTAGTATTTAATAAAATTCGCCAAACAAGAATTCCCTTAACTTCCACTATGCGTGTTCTTCACACACAATTTTTTTAAGAGTAGAAAACAACTTTAAGGGAGTATTTATCAAATAAGCAAATAACTAAAGACGAGTTCCAATATTTTCGGAGGTCTAATTGGTGCTCTCATTCACAGTTGTAACTGAACTAACTCGCACGCGATTCCCCTATTGATATCGATGCACTGTTTATGCCTTGATGTTGTGCTATATGAAAACATACTTTTCTGTTTGAACAGTGGGAGAAGACAAAGTGGTAATCAATGGACACTGCTCTTCGTGGACAATCTTGTAATTGACTTTCGTTGTAATTTTCCTATTATTATCTTCAATAATTTCAACTTTCTCGATTGTGCTTGACCTCTAGAATCTCTTATGTTAGCTTGACAATACTCAAGAAATCAAAATCACAGAATGAGATCTCACATTTAATTATTCTTTCTCAAAAAGTGTTTAGATTATGATATAATACATAATAATCATAATAAAAATGTGACGAGAAATACCGTGGCAATCAATCCATACCATAAGTAAAGCCAGTAGCGAATGTTTGAACAGCCAACTATCATACTAGGCTGAATGCACCGGTTCTCGTCTGATCACCGAAGTTAAGCAGCGTTAGGCCCGGTTAGTACTTGGGAGGGTGACCACCTGGGAATACCGGGTGTAGTTGGCTTTTTTAACCCCTCTAAAATGTTGGCTTTTTTAACCCCTCTAAAATATTAGCTTTTTTAACCCCTCTAAAATGTTGGCTTTTTTAACCCCTCTAAAATGTTGGCTTTTTTAACCCCTCTAAAATGTTGGCTTTTTTAACCCCTCTAAAATATTAGCTTTTTTAACCCCTCTAAAATGTTGGCTTTTTTAACCCCTCTAAAATATTGGCTTTTTTAACCCCTCTAAAATGTTGGCTTTTTTAACCCCTCTAAAATATTGGCTTTTTTGCCATTTTTTACCCCCTCTAAAATATCAGCTGTTTGAGGTTAATTTATGCTACATTTTGAAAATAAATATTTAAATCCTAATGTCATTAGTGGAATCCCTCAGGTTTCAGTGTTGGATCCATTGTTATTTTCTGTATTTAAATGATATTGATGATGGTATATCATGCTTAATGTCCAAGTACAGTACAGGGAAATGCTACTTCGAGTAAAGCAAAAACAGGCAACTTATTGTGAAGGATATACCAGATTTTCTCTACTATGTTTGTGCACATTTAAATAAAGAACAATCTGATCCTTAACACTTTTTGAGAAAGAATAATTAAATGTGAGATCTCATTCTGTGATTTGGATTTCTTGAGTATTGTCAGGCTAACAAAAGAGATTCTAGAGGTCAAGCACAATCAATAAAGTTGAAATAATTGAAGATAATAATAGGAAAATTACAACGAAAGTCAATTACAAGATTTGATTTCATTATGATTGACTTACATTCAGCAAAAAAAGTGTCGTTTTTGATGTTTTTAACAAAAACAAACGTATGCGCGCACACACACACGCACACAAACATAAAGGGGAGG
This sequence comes from Mastigoproctus giganteus, assembly GCF_048544385.1. Lineage (NCBI taxonomy): Eukaryota > Metazoa > Arthropoda > Arachnida > Uropygi > Thelyphonidae > Mastigoproctus > Mastigoproctus giganteus. The sequence continues at coordinate 40,444,132 of NC_143586.1, read as the reverse complement.
GGGAGAGTCATCATGCACTTTTTTACCAGGGATCGCGTTAGCTGTTGACGCCCCTGGAAGTGTCAATTGCTATCGGCATATAAACAAAAAATTAAAAAAAATTTATTTGATAAATTATATTTATCAAATAAAAAAAATATATATAATTTAAACTTCCTAAGAATTTAAAAATTTTAGTGAATTAGTAGAAAAGCCCCATAACCTTCTGTAAACAGTCCTAATGAAAAAAAAAAAAAAAAGAAAGAAAGAAAACAGAGAAAAATCGAAAGACATTATCCAATAATAATAGTAATTTATTAATGTATTTATAAAAAGGATTCTAAAACTATCTGTATAAAACTGTAGCTTTTATATAAAAGCTATTGTTTGGATAATAATTTAATAATTATTAATCAAATATTTAATGATATTTGCTGTTATTGAAATTATATGGAGTTAGGAAGATCTTGTCCTCTCTAATTTCTTTATATATTATTACTATTTTCTTTTTTTTGTGGCTCAGCAATTTGAGCCTTCACAACGAGTTCTCCAAGTATTGCACCTTATCCACAATTTGCTTGAAAATAGTGCAATTCGCACATTAAACTTTTAGCGTTGTCATTACATCTTCAACACGTTAAACTCCATTTTAGCTGCTGTTTCAAATTTGTTTTTGTTCAAAACTCTCTATAACGCCAAAATTAAGAATGGATTAAGTAATCTTGGCTAGACTATGAATAAGTATAGTGCGAAAGCATCAATAATACATAGCCAAATCTGAATGAACAGGATATTATAATGTAATTTTGGCTAGTATTGTGTCAGCATGACGTAATTGTTTATTATCTATCATTGGCTAGAATGCATCACGTGTGTGTGATGTCATCGTTTGCTAAAACAGGCTATAGAAGAAACTAGTTCCACGTCCTTGATTGACAACAAATAAATATGATTTTTAAAATGATACTTAGTTAAAAATATTACTGAAAGAAAAATATTAATTATAATAAAATGTGTTAAAATCAACAAATTAAAATGTTCTTAAAATTCTGTTAGACAAACCTATCTTTTTTTTTTTTTTTTTGGTTTTCTTAATTTCTTTTACAGATCAGTTACAACCTTCACAACAAGCTGCCTCGGTATTGCACCTACAGAATCCTATCGAGACAAACCGTTTCACCAGGTGTAATGGAAAAATAAAAGAATTTTACTGATACTTATATCGAATATAAGCATACTGTCTACACTAAATTAAAAGCAGGTGACGTCTCAGAATTCTTTCCAAATGCTATTATCAGTCTAAAAGTCTTCACAATTGCTAAATATTCAGAATGCTCCTCTTAACAGTTTCTGAAAATTTAACTATGCCTGAGTTCGAATCTCGTCGATTTAAATATAATTCCAGTTTGTTTTATTTCTTATTATTTTAACTTTACGCAATAATTATTAATGTCAATAAGAAAAATCAGTCAAATTCCCAAATATTTATTACTTTCCTACGTGATTAAACACCCTTACTGGTGTAGGCTAGAATACTATGCCAGCCCACCCCAGTCTCCAAAGAATTCACAAATCCTTTAGCATATTTTTAAAGATTATTCTGTATATATTACATTTTTCGTATCTATAATACAGAGTGTTTCGCAACTTTGTCATAAATTCGTGGGGTGATTTCTGAGGCCATTCTGAGTGAAAGCTGACCGATTCTCAACAGTTACTGAGCTTTGGGTATTTGAAATATAGACTCAACTCGAAAGAGTTCAATAGAATTTTTATTATCACTAAGAGGACCGGAAGTTTACTTTGAAAAAACAACAGTATAAATGTCACCTCCTAGACGTTTGAGAAAATACATGGTCCAATCAGCTGACCAGCAAGGACACTATTTCACACATTTCCAGAAAAGGGAATTTGTAAGTCACTTTCTGTGTGGATTCTCACCAGTCCCCAAATGGTTTCAGGTGTTGTTGAGCCTATCACAAGTAAAATGTCTCTCACATTTGAGGCTTGAAATTACACGCGATGCCTTTCTTATTGGCAATCCTACAGTGATGGCAAATCTTCACCCCTACACAGGGGCAGTCCTCGACCTTTGGACGTTATGTACTGATACTCTTAAATCGACTTTCAGATGCGACCTTCGTTTTTCGGACGATATTCGGCAGCGTCGCAATTTTTGTCTGTACAAGGTAAAACAACAACAATAAAACTCTCAGATTAGAGCTACCCGAGAACCAAGCCATCTGCCCACGTGTATTATGTCCATAAATTGTGCGTGTTCTCTGATGGATTTGCCTGTTTTGCTGGACGAAAAACCCAAGTTTCCCGGTGGAAGAACCTTGCTATCCACGCCTGACACCGATTGACTCAGAAATAGAAAGAAAAGAGTCCATAAAGGATTCCAGAAGTAGGGACCAAGTTTAAATTACAAGTGAAGAGGTTTAGGAAGTTTGTAGGTTGCGAGAAGTTTTTTAACCAAGGAATTGTTGATTATTGGTAAAGTTGCCTCCGCAGGTAGTCGAGGCTCAGAGTTCAAAGGTCTGGACAGTTACCTTCGTGAGGAAGAAAGCACATATAATTAATTCTTTCTTATCTACATTTTATATATATTTTTGATTTTTTTTTAAAATATCTATTTTGTTATTATTCTGTTTTATTTTATTTGGTGTCCCAATACATGGAGGAGTATGCTTACGATAGGTGAACTAAAGTTTGGATGTCCGGATGTCCGTTGTGCACCAACATGTTTGTTTATATAATGAAAAGTGAATTTTATTGTAATTCATATAAAAATAAATAAAATAAATATAATGGTGTTTCAACTAAATTGAAATAATATATTTCATATTAAATGTTTGATACATATTGAGATTAATTAATTGAACTATTACTACGAACTCTTGCATGATTCAAAGACACTGAAAACAAAATGCATCGCCATTTTGTGAAAACTGAAAACTAAATGCAGGTTCCCCGTTTCATTTTTTACTTTTGGCATGTTTCTGCATGTTTCAAAAAACAGCGGTTAAAGGTAGGTTAACTGTGTCAACGAACCTTTGGTCATTCTATCCTCGTAGACAGATACCGAACAAACTTTTGATAACCGCGGTTGTGTGTGTGTGTGTGGAGGGAGGGGAGAGAATTTTGCTCCTTTCCTGATTAAACAGATGTCAGTTCACCATCTGATTGGAGGTGTGTTAGTCCAGCTCGAATTAGGCCTTCCAATTCATCCCAAAGGCGCTCAAAAGGGTTAAGGTACTGGCTCTCGACAAGCGAATGGAGCTCTTGCACTTACATGTCTTCAAACTAAGTAACCACAGACTGTGAAGTATGACGTGGTGTAATGACATGCTGAAATAGAAAAAAGCTCTCCCATGCTGCCGCCAACGTTCACAAAGAAAAGAATGGTCAAGATGTCAAATTTCCAAAGTACCATATGATTTCGTTATTCCAGGAATGAAGACTAATGGTTCAATAACGAGAAACCAAACCAGGGGTTGACAGCACCTCGTCAAACTTCACAGTTGGGACACCACACTGGTAAATAATTCTCTGGGCATATCCCAGATAGGAAAACTGTACCGTGATTCATAAGAACAGCTTCCCAACTTTCTTGGACCAATCACAATGGGTTGTGCACCTGGAAAGTCGACTCTGCATTGTTTTGCGTTCTGTGATGTTTGGTTCGCGTGCCGCAGCTCTTCGGTAAAATCCTATGCCATGCAGCTCACTTCACATCGTCCTTGAACTAATATCAATTCCTGTGGCCACCCTGAACTGGCTGATAGTATTCGATGAGGAGCAAAGGAATCCACGTGTCTCTCTTCTGAGCACTTTCCATTGCTAAGGGATCCTGTGGATACTTTTGTCCCTATTGTATGTTTTAGTCTGAAAGTCTGCTTAGATTTATTTTCATTATTTTTTTTTAAAATGAGGGATCACGGGGTGGTTGTTCTGTCTAAAGTTATCGTCAGCACCAAGCTGGATAAAAATTCTAAACCACACTACCTCGATTGAAAACAATCGAAAATCTTAGCACTGTCTCTACTCGTTATCAATGAATTTTTTTTACGATAACGTTTTGTTGTAGGAACAGTTTTCCCCGCGTGGTTTAGAACCGTTGCATCCATTCATGTTTCTTCTCTTAGCAAGAGATGAAGCGTTGACCCTGCGGCCTAGTTTCTGTGTGACATATTACGACATACTACTTCCTTCGAGGCAATAATCTCTATGAAGGTAAATGATTAGTCGGTCGTCAGCAATTTTCCATCTTTCATATTGACAGTACAAGCAAGGTTATTGCAAAGAAACAAGACATACAAGTTGGGATGTCCCGTGCTTCTCAATTGTACTTATTTCTTATTACAACACTGCAGAATTTCACACTAAGAATTAGACTGAACTTATAGGGTGTGAACAACTATGTAAATTACTCTTAATTTTTCGTATAATAAAGTTTCCAGAGATTGACTGGAACTTGCGGATTGGTCGCTCACGTAGTAGTAGGACATTTTTGGATAATAGTATCGATCATTGCTGATACGTTGAATATTTTGCACCTGTGAGGAAGTTTATGAACTTGGAAATACCAGTGATTGAGGGTTCAAAGATTTCTGATAACTGAAAAGGCTGAAGCGAAATTATTACAATTAAAAGTGAACAAGGCTGAATCCATCCAATTATACTGAGAGCAAGCAGAAGAGGTCATCAAATCTTGAGCTGTTATAATGAGAACATCTTTGGAATCAGGGGAAGCCCCCTAAATTGGAGTTGTGCAAGTGCCTTAGCTTTCTCAAAGGGAGATTGAGTAAGTGCAGACTTTTAAGCTTAACGTCTGTGCTAGGGAATATTGTAGAGTCCTTTTAGGGATGTAATGTAGGATCAAGTGGACAGGTATTGAATTATAAGGGGATCACAGTACACATTCGTTAAGGGGAGATCATATCTGATTAATCTGACTGCCTACTTTGATGTTATCATAGAATTGGATCTGAAGAATAATTTGGTATAATTTGCTTAGATTTCAATAAACTTTTTTGATACACTATTCCATAAGAACAATTGTTGTATAAAATGGAACATCATTAAGGGCAAATTACTATTTTTGAAAAAGGAATAGACACAGAGAGTAGTTACAAATAGCTACTGCTCTTCCTGGACTAATGTCATGACTGGAGTCCCAACAGTTTGTTTCGGATTGACGAAAACTTGAGGAATGTGTACCATCACGATACTATTGATATAAGTAATGTTCATATGTGGTTTACACTTTTTAAAGGAGGAGTAATTGAGGCCACAGCATTTTGGGACAGAGAATGCCCGATTTTGGTTGATTTTTAGTGGATGGTCAGACTATAAATAAGAATAGATATTGCCAAACATTGATAAGTTTAAGAGGGCTATGACAAAGAAAAAGGAAGGTTCTAGCAGGACACCAAATCACATTATACCATGATAATGCCAGGTTACCCACTGCTCATATGACTCTGATAAAACCCGCAGCCCTAGGGTGGATAGTTTTGCTTCATCCTGGGTGTAGTCTCCATCTGAAGTCTCCATTTGACTGTTTTCTGTGTGGGCATATGAAAAGATATCTTTGTGGAAAAGACTTTTTGAGTAACGAGTCGCTGAAAGACTTACTTTATCCACGCTTTTAGCACAGCGCATGAGTTGGAAAGAACGATGAAAAAAATGTATTGATAAACAAGGTGGGTATATAGAATAATGCCCTCGTGGGTAGCACAGTTGGTAGGATCACTGTCCTCCCCCACACTGCCTGAGTTCGAATCCCGTCGATGACAGGAGGAGTTTTATGGGTCCTTTTCACAATGTGGCTGAGCTAGCTGGTTTTTTCTCCCGCAAACTTGGGTTTTTGTCCAGCAAATTGACCACAGAACACACGCAATTTATGCTCCTAAACAATAACATAGAATAATGCATATATACTCCTTAGTGTTTGTTTAATAAATGATATATATTACAACTTAAAGGAATTATCAAAAATGCTTTAATTTGTGTTATTTCTAATATAATTGAAATCGAGGATGTCACGGTAGAAATATATGAATTAATACACTTGGCAAACTGCACACGAAAACGTTTCTGTGGAATAGTAAAGGAAAATATGGGTGGTAAACAGGAAAAAGAAAGTGTAATAAAAATTGTTTTAAATAACAAAGCACACGGAAGGCAATAAAAGCACAATATTCTGCTTACATCACTCACATCAGGCAATAAAATCCACTTCACAAATACTAAACCTTTCTAGAAAGCGAGTCAGTCGACAGGAGGAAGCTACCACGATTCTGTTATTAAATTAAACAAGAATTTTAACATTTCCAGAGTAAAACTAGGAAATGGAAGGAGACGATGATATTATTTATTCCTCGATTTTATTGGATAGCGCTTAACCTGAGTTATGAGCTACACTGTGACTCGGAAGATAATTCCTGTGTCGGGGACATCACCGTTCAAATTCCCCCTTACAAGTGAAACTTGCTGTAGATTAGAGCTTCCTTTGTTTGCCACCAGAGCGGTGAAAGATCTCGTGGCCCACTTTTTTGTACAAATGTAGTTTGCCAACTTCCTGGATAAAACACACTCAGGTGAGCTTTGGTGTTGGGGATGTGACAGCGCGCAAGAAAATTGTCTAAAAAGCACATGGTCTCGAGCGGATAAATATTTTACTTTTGGGGATAGCTGTCAGCCCGATCTTCGGTCATCATGGTGCTACGCTGCAAGGTAAGTGTACGTGTGTCGTTGTTTCTTACTAGAGGAGTTGAATGGCCATACCTGTGCGCTGGCAAAACGCTCGCGGTGGTCACGTGATAGAGTTGTTGCAGTCTTGTTGTCTGAATGAAGGAAATGTCTACAAATCCGTCTGTAAGAGGAAGGTGGTGGTGGTACTCTCCTCGGAGAGACTCTATTACTGATAAATATAATTTAAATCGAGTAGTATTATAGATATACAGTAAAGAGTTTTGTGTATTTTATAGCCGGAAATTTCTGATGGCACAACCCTCCCTTGTTTAGTTCAGAGTTAATCCAAACATGACAGAAGAAAGAAAGCATCGTTGATTCTTTCTGGTTAGTTTTAGAATTCTGTGTGGAATGAGGAAGTATGGGGTGGCCTGGGAAAGATTCCTCTCGGAATATTTTCTAGAAGCTCTTAACGTATCAGAACTGCTTATGGATATTAACTGATAATTATGAAAATGTCTTAAAGTTTAAGTTAGAATGACTTATAGCACAGCTTGAGAAAAAGAGAGCAGTCTTATTTCTTTATCTTATACGACAAAAGTTTAGTTACTACTTGATACAAAGAATAGTGGAAGCAGAAAAATATTAAAATAAAAATTCTTCATAAACAGAATACATTTGGAGCCATTTTGCACATATGTCTATTTATAACGATTTTCATATAATTTCGTTAAGTATATTTCCTGCAGTGTTGCTTTAGACCTGCGAGGTGTCTTGTTGAACACCAGTAGGGGGGGTTCTTCTTCCTACTTCAACAAGTCATGCAATGAAAAAAGTCCGGAGGGTTTTCCAGTGACCTGGGCAGCGACCACATCATTTACAGGTCACACTGTCTTCTATAAATTCCTGGGCGTTTCTGTGAGATTTCTATCTAATGGTATACTTCTTTAGGATATTCTAATTACCTGTTTGGACTTAATGTATCTTAATTGTAGTAATCATATCATTAATCTACATGGAAATAAAATAGAGTTGAATTTAAAAACAGAAACTGCGCAAACATACTCATGTAAGTTTTCTTAACTCTTTTCACACACCGTTTTCACTCAGAACACCTTGCCTGTATACAACAGAAGCTCACGTTATTATCTTGTTAAAAACAACACCCCAGAATATTTTTAATACAGATTAAGAGGTGGGAGTAGGATTCCTATTAGGTGTCTTCTAAAGAATGCATTCCTATACTTATTTTCTCAAAACAGTAGATTCGCTTAACATTAAACTTTCGAGGAACTTAGTTAAGCTAAATTGCTCTCACTATTCGACTATAAAAACACGGAAAGTTCTTCACTTATTCATGCAATGTATAATGTATAATCTTGACGTCACACGGGTTGACTAGAAATCTTCCTGCCATATTTTTCAGCTGTTGTTTCTTTGTATATAATTTTCCTTATAGATAATTGATCGTTTCTGCATCGAATTGACATTTTTATAGCTTTTCCTCATGTGAAATGTTTTCATCGGTTTACGCACAAAGTGGTACAGAACAAGAAAAATCAGACTTCATATCGGGAACCTATCCGGAAATTCAGACTGTAGGCTGTATTCGCTTAGACAAAACTGTATTTGAAAGAAAACATACCCTGTATTTGAAGGAAAAATTAATAACAATTACACCCCAGAATATCTTTCAAAAAAGTGGAGTTTACAACTTTATTATTAAGGCAGTTAATGCAACAACACACAGGTTGTGCAGTTTGGAAAAATCAAAAAAAGGTTAGGATAACCACAAGGGTGGAGAAATTGTTTATCCAGAATGTTTAAATCGAAGAACTACATGTTGCGGCATGAACATAGAACATCAAGCAGGATAATTGACATAATTAAGCTGTGTCCACTTCCCTATTCACACTGGGGAGGTCCAAAAAATAAGGGGCTCCGAGGAATAGCGTGCTGTGATATTAAACAGAAGAATGAGACAATTGGAAGCTTTTTATAAGAGACAGAAATTTGTAATTATGCTTCTGAGCAATATGATGCTTGTTTTTAGTATCCTCAAGAGCCACTGTTACCGAGGCAGACACTGGTCTTTATAAAATTCGAAACGTTGCACTGGTTGAAACTGGGAGGCCACGCTGATTAATAGCGTATAGATGTTTTTTTTTTTTTTTCGTATAATCGTTTTAATCATGGCACAAAACAAATAAAACATTATACAGATTAAGTGTAGCGATCCTTTATCCTGGACAATATTTAAGAATTAAGATTAAGCCATTAATTAGACTGAGATAGAATTGGGAGAAATAAATTCTATACAAATATGCAATTTTCAAAGGCCTGAACAGATGACAATCAAGGGGCAAGGACAGGACTATGTGGTGGATGATTAAGCGATTCCCATCTGTAACAACTGTCAACAGATCGCAGAGTGTGGTGTTGTTGTAACTGAAACGAAAAACAGACTTATTTTTTGGATATGACACACTACTCATGGTTGCTGATAAATTTCTGTGGGTTTTAAACCCAGTTGTGGGGCGGTACTTCTTTCGTCCGAGATCGGTTAAATATAACCTCGATTGAAAAGTATTTCAGAATTTCTTCTGGTCATGGACAGGAATTGGTGACTTGAGAGAAGTCTTCTTCAGCGGAGACTATTTAACTGATCTCAGGCGGAGGAAGCAGAATTTTTTCCCGAGTTATTCCGGGTTTTTCAGCCCGCACAATATGAAAATCAGCCATTGATCATACCCTTCTAAAGATAAAGACATACTGGGATATGAGCGGAAAGCTTCAGTACCTTTAAAAATTATCATTTGGAATTGTGAGCTTTACGCCTGTGTTGCTATTTGGCGATGTCATTGATCGTCAAATGGTTAATATGGAATTTTTTATCTTCACAACTTTAAATCGAAAAAAACGTTATTGATAAGGATTTACATGTCTATGTTCTCCCCCTTGACCTGGAGATTGTGGACAAAGGTTTACTTTACCATCTGGCAAAGGGCACCTCATGGACCTGTCTCGGACATACAACTGACCCAGAAAATAACCGCACCGCTGAAAAGAAGAGGCTCTACGCTCACCTGCTGCAGGTGTGGCAAGAGAGATGGACAAACTCCCATACAGGGGAGATAACCAGAAAGTTTATACCTGACGTCGGCAGGGTCTACCCTAAGTTCCCAACGTGGTTCTCACCTGGACTCCATGCAGCATACCTTCTCACCGGACACGGCGCCATCAATGCCAAACTTTTCCTTTTGGGAATTGAAGAGGACCCTACCTGTGTTTGCGGCGGTCTGGAGAGCTGGCAACATCTAATGTATGATTGCCAGCTTTATGACGACCTCCGCAACATCTTAATAACAACGATCCTATATTGTCCTAGAGGACGGGAACACAACATACTGGATACAAAACAAGAGTACCTGGCTTTCTCCTGCTAAGCCCAAGAGCTCTTCGCAAGAAGACTTGTGCTCGTTGCAATGGAGCACAACTGAACCCTATACATGACAACCAGGAATAACAACTGAAACTACTTAATAAAGGACAATAACTGACTTGACTAAACTGGACGGGACCTGGTCCCATGAGTGATATCCCAAATGGGAACACCAATGCCACTGAAGACCAACTGCAGCTTGCTGCTCGCCATCTTGGCTCTCAAACCATGCTCCCTTGCATGGTCCTATCTTTTCCTCTCTCCCCCAGCAGGGAAAGGGGACGGTATCTTCCGCCCCCTCACCTCCTTGCCACTCTCCTCTTCGCCTGGCGGGGCATGGGCCTGCCCCACTGATTATCTAGGGTCGCCTTCTCTATCGTCCCCATATTTCTGTCTTTTCCCCCTAGCCTTCTGTCTCCCCCCCACTCTACCTAATACGCAAGTGTATACCCCACATAACTTAAAATTTAATAATGACTAAATTTAATTGCGTTCACAGTAAACTCATTTGGCCTTTCTACACAATTTTCTTAACCCCCACTGAGCGAAAATTTTATTATATATATATATTTTTTTTTTAGGTCCTAGCCACTGAAATCTCAGGAAATTAGGTGGCAGGACCTGCCAGAGTAAATATTTCAATACTAGTGTACCTGGTCTGCCTCCACGAGGCATAGTGTGGACAACGTTGGGCCCCAGCAGGGGTCTAGCGGTCTTGTATTCAATAAAGATTTCTTCTAAATGGCCAGAAGAACAACGATGCATAACACTACACTCATACAATATCCATACACTTCTAAATCTCTGGCCTTTACAGTGAACTGTTACACCCACAATGAAAGCAACGCGGAGATGGGGGGAACCCCTGGTGCCGTTAGACACGAACACACTATACACTATACACTATGTCTATGTTAGCTCCAATACTTTTAAAACCTTTAATAATGAAACTCCAGATTAAAAGATATTCTTGGCTGATGTGAAGGGTCTTTCCTCTCAGCTGTCACAGTTCTTATTAGGGCATCGCTGCAAATGTAGTAACCAGTAGTGTTTGAAAATTAATAAAACTATACTCCTCGAAAAAATTAACAGAACAAAATACTTTTCATGAATATTTTATTGTGAACGGTGTCGCCGAAGGCGAATATTGGATAAAATAGGCATCCTGGCATACAAATTCCGAGTATCAATAGACACCGCACATTATAAAATTATTCATGCCTATGAAAACGGGTTGCGACCACATCACTGTATTCCAGTTTTTTTGACTTGCTCAACGACGAATAGCCATCTCCAGTACTTAGGATGGGAAGTCATCGTAATTTAGATGATTCTTTGAGATGGTGCGCTGTTGGACGACTTGGAGCCGGACAGTCACAGGCGGAGGTGGTACGTTGTCTTAACGTGTGGTCTCACCACTATAGAAACAGTTTCAGGAACCATTACAAGAAGAGTGACCAAAGTTGCCGCCCGAGGGCTACGTCAATCAGAACAGACCGCTATCTGGCTCTAACAGCAAGACGGAATCCTACGACTTCATGTCATCAATTGTCTCTTGCGGGTGCTGTGGCCAAGAGTGGAAATATTTCCAACTGGAATGCATTAAGAAGGCTCAATTCACGTTGACGCTACGCAAGGAAGACCGTGGTTTGTATCCTATTAACCCCCAAACCACCCACAGCTCGTCAAAACTGGTGCCATGAACATGTGACTTGGAGCCCTGACAAATGGGGTACAGTTCTGTTCATCTGGACACAAAAAGGAATACAGTACCATCCGTTCAACATCAGAGAAAGGGTGGAGGCGGTGTTCTCATATGGGGCGGAATAATGATCAATGGCCGCACCCATCTTCATGTTTTCGACAGAGGTATCGCGAACAGATCCGCGAACCCTATATGCAATTTTTAGGGATGCAGTTGGCCCAGATTTTATTTTCATGCATGACAACGTGACTGCACGTAGAGCTCAATTGGTGGAGGAATATCTTGAAACTGAAGATATCCAACGATTTCCGTGCCAGCATGATCATTACAGACTTAATCCAATCCAACATGTGTGGGACGTCCTTGGACGTCACATTGCACACCGACCGTCAACATCTTGGTCACTTGGTGAACTAAGGTGTGCGCTGGTGGAAGAATGGGATGTATTGCCACAGGATCTTATAGACACCCTCATATCAAGCATGATTCACCGCTGTCTGGCCTGTTTAGCCGTTGGAGGGGGATCATACGTTACTGATGACATGTGACCATATTTTTCGAGTTTCTTCTATCGACTTCTGTAATGCGACCTTTTTGGTAATTCCTAGGAAACCCCTACAAATGTCCCTTATACCTGTCCGAAGTTTCTCGCTGTCTCCTCATTTCATCTTTATTCTATGGTACACCACTATACCAAATTTTGCCCCCCTTCATCGCAAGCTGCACGAGTTACATCACGTTTTCTACGTGTTCGATTAATTGACAGAATTCTGCACTATATGTAATAGCTGTACCGTTTCATGTGTGTCAACTTATGTCCAGATTGATATATTTTCTGAAAGTGATTACCTTAGTAAGGAGAGTAAAATAGATCTGTTTAAATACTAGTATTGGATAATATTTCTGCTTCTTCATGGAATAAGCTATTTTTAACTTCTGTAACAGGCAACTCTCAAGAAGCAATGGAATGATGGATATTAATAAGACCTGCCTACTCGCTATACTTTAAATTATCCGTTTCTACACAAACTAATATCAGGTCTGATATGCACGTCTCTATAAATGGACATTAAATCAACATGTTGGACATTAAATCCAACTCCCGCAAGGACCTCGGGTTGGTCTTGGATTCGAACTTGTCATTTCAGGAGCACTTCAAGGATGCAAGATACAAATTCTTCGAGGCCCTTTGATCAGCTCGACAGGAGCTGGTGGGTTTCGGCAATAACAAGCTGATAATTAGGTTTGTCCAAACTTGTGTGGTATCTGTGGCTCTCTACACATCGGAAATCTGGTCCTCCTCTGCCCCTCCAACCTACTTGCAGAAGTTCTTGGGACTTGATTATTGGCTTCTATGATCCCTGCTTGTACTTCTACGATACTTGCTTGTACATTAATGTTAGGAGTGTAGTAAATAAATCTGTATTTGAAGCACTGGTGTCTATGTTGTAGGTATAACAGAAACATGGGGTTTTTAACTCAGATTGGCAGCTCGCTCGGTAGCAAAACGGATGATTGCTTTCTTCAACAAAACACATTGGAGAGGCAACAAGGGAAAGCAATATTCTTGATTTGGTTATTGGCAGTGGTTCTTCTTGTATTTGGAATCTTCAGATAAAGGAACCCTTAGATGGCAGTGATCAGTATATCGAGGTGAGGTTTATTCAAAGAAATAACTGCTTTTAAGGTTATGGGAAAGGGAGTTTGTTTTCACAAAGGCGATTATAATGAGCTTAAGCATTTTTTATCTCTTTTCAGTGGCCCTTGAAAAGAGATAAAAGTGTAAATGCGAAATGTGAAATGTTCAGAGAGGTAATCAGAGAAGCCACGTTAAGATCTGAACAGACTAAGCGTATGGGATGGAAAGTGGAAACAGGTTGACATGGATAAATTCAAGGTACTAATCAGAAATCCCAGAATAATATACCAAGGGGGTTGTACCACACTCAAGATATTGGATAAGGAAACCGACTTAGGGGTAATCGTAGTGTAACATGAAATTCTCTGAGCAGTGCTAGTACAACTCGTATATGTCTTCCATGGATATAAAAAAATTTTACCAGAAGGAACAGAGGTGATTATCGCTTTGTATACTGCAATGGGTAGACTACGTGGAATACTGATTACAGGTTTAGCAATCTCATTTTAGGGAGGATATGGATCCTTTGGAAAGGGGGCAGAGAAGAGCAACAAGAGCAGTTGGGGGTACAGATGGCTAATCTTACCAAGAAAGACTGGAAAGGGCTCTGTAAATTCTAATTCTTTTAACAGATAGACATATGCGTGGTGACCTAATTGAGGTGTTTAAGTAAGACTTTAAGAGGGTTCAGTAAACTTAATGATTAGGCTTCTCTACTCTTTCTCAGATGACAGATACAAGGGTGGATACAAATTGAAAGGATAGTTGTAGTAATGACTGTAGGATAAACTTCACCTAGTGTTGTGGAGATGGGTAGGTTGAATGAAGTTAACGAAAGTTTGAACAAATTATTGTCAGAATGGGCAAATAAAGGTTTTTTATTTGTGGTGCTGTATAATCTTTGCTTCCTTGCATTATGTTGCCAATAGTAATCCATGATTTGCAGTTCTTATGAGTCATCTTTTTCGGGGTGTCATTTTAAAAATCTGGGACAATTGGTTCCATTTATTTTCTTATAATTTCTGGTTCCATTTATTTTATTATAAATTCTGGTTCCATTTATTTTCCTATAATTTCTATGTATCCTTTTTCCGGTTAATACGTCTTTGAAACAAGAGTTCCCCCGTATTTGTGATTTTTTTGTGTTAAAATTTCATCTGGAGCAGAAAACTTGAACTCTTTAAAATACGGCACCCTCGGGGGATTGACAGGTGCCGAATTTTAGAGAAATGATTGAGCAGTTTTGGATTTTGGAAGAGCAGTTCTCGCTCAGTTACGAAGTTTACTGAATAATAGTTATCACAAAAAGAGAGAGATTCAAAGTTGTAGTATAGCCAAAATATAGCTAAAACTATATGGCCTCAGAGAGGACATTATAAGGTGTTTTCAGGATTATCTTATTTTCTCATCTGTTTATAAGCTGCATTGGTGCCTTTTAAGGTTTTAATGGTTTTAATTTTAACGGCATGAATTTTCATATAAGAACAATTTGCCTTTGTAACGAGTTACCGTAGTATTGCACTACTTTCAAATCGATGGCCTCGCCAGAAGATTAACTGGCCTATTATTATTATTATTATTATTATTATTATTATTATTATTATTATTATTATTGTGCAAGGAAGCCCGAGGCTTATGCTGCACCAGCCAAAAAAAAAAAAAAAAAAATATTTCCCCGGTTACCCTGAGAGAGAGAGAGAGAAGTAAAAGGGAATCACCAAGAAAAAGAAAAATGATGATATCCAGCTCAGGACCCTGGGTGTGCCAAGCCCATACTCACCAGATGTGAGTCCTTGGGGGAAATTTTTTGCTTAAAAGATGAGAATTCTGTGAGAACTTGTTTCAGGTTCCTAATGACACTGCAGATAGTCTGCATTGAGAGCACTCAGACAAAGCAGATAGCTTTAGCTATATTGCAACTTTATTTTGTATATACTGCATCGAGCGGTATTACTTGACATCTAACTAGGGATCAGTTAGTCCTGAAATTTCAAAGAATTATGGATTCTAAAGTGCTGGAATTTACAAAGTTTACAGTATTTGTTATTTGGAATAGCCAGTGATATTCTTGTGAACTCATACATATTCCGGTATGTGCACGCTTATTTCATGCACACAGCCCACGTGTAATAAAAGTTAGTAGATTTGTAGGTAAATCGAGTCTGTTGTATTTGTGTAACTGTAATCCCTAGCGAAACATAGTTAAAATTTACCCCAGATTTTTAAAATTATAAAATGGGTAATGTAGTTCGGCATTATTGAAATTATGTGAAGTCCGAAAGTGAAATTATGTGAAATTCTCCTTTCACAACGAGTTGCCTTATTATTACACTACTTTTAATCAAATCTTTCTAAGTAAATTAGGGTTCCACTGATTTAACTATTATTTCCAGTAAATTATTTGTCCCGCAGAAAGTTCTCCGATTTTGAGTATGTGTACCTGTAAAAAGAACTCATAACTCATAAGTAAATAACTCATTTACTTTTTTATAATGTAATTAATATTAAAATTCATTAAAATTATTACAACAGGCTATGATAAGTCTCTCTTCTAAATGGTGTCTACAATTGTCATTTGTTGAAGTAGTGCAATATCAGGGCAACTCGTTATGACGTGACTTTGAAAATTTCAAGCTAATTGTGACTTTTAGGCTAAATTTATTATTTTTAAAATATTATTAATAATAAATGAAAAGTTTTTAAAACACCTCATAACATATTTCATATGTTATGAGGTTTTTTGCGAATTGCACTTCTGCCATGCATTTAGTGTAACTTTTCCAACTCTGTTTTTCCTTATTAAACTTTTTTTTTTTTTTTTTTTTTTTTTTTGTAACAGTTGACAAAGGTGTGCTTTTTCCTGGTATTTTTTTTTTTTTTTTTAGTCTTCTGGTCAAATACTATGAGGGATGGTATCCATTGCAGTTTTAATTCTTGGAGAGGTGGAAAACGTTGTTTATAGTCCAGGTTGGACAACCAATCTATCCAAAGGAAAAAAGAGGAACTGAAAGAGACTGAGAAATTGATAAAAAGACGAAGAATTAATATATACGGCATTTGTGCTAGTTTTTAACCTTTCGGCATCTTTCAATGGTTCGTTGGTCACCCACAATCACGCTGATCTCGATAGCAAACCAAGCGTTAGATGTTCATTGTGTCGCTGTACAGATTAACTCCGAACTTTAAAGCGACTTCCACTAGTCCAAACACGCTATTTTAATTGCTAGATGAAATCGAGAAAATCTGAAATGTGTACAAGGAACCGTTTGGGTCTGCAATTCATTTGTTGATTGCGGTGTCTGCAAACGTTGTCTAAAGAATTGTTATCAGAGGGAGATTTAGATCTTGTACAACAAATGTCGTAATACATGTTACGTTAGAAAATTTACACTTCGGGTCACAAGAACTTGTTTCATCAGACTGTTCATTAAAAAAAAAAAAAAAAACAATCGTGAATTAGTTGCACACAAATTGTTATATTAAGTAATAGCAGTAGACTAATTAAAGTCCATTTATTTTATGTCTCAACCCTTACACAAAGGTATTTTCTTTGGCGAATAAACTTCTTAAATTACAGCATATATGCAAAATATCTTAAAAATCCAACATTTAGTTTTTTTACTTAAGTGAATTTCTGCCCTTTAGGTGTCTCTCACTGTATTATTTGCCATCAACGTGCTCATTACTTGGACAGTTTACCTATTAGTACTGATGACAGCAATGCCTGGTGTTTCAGAAGCTAAGGGTCCTAACACCAACATCTCTGCGTGCTATTTTTGTGATGATGATGTCGAATTCTCTGTTCGGAATCTTGCTTGCTGCTTCCTTACTAGTCGATGCTGTGGGTAGGTGGCGCTGTTAATATTTAACCATAGGCTAAACTGAAATAATATCTATCTCTCTCTCTCTCTCTCTCTCTCTGTCATCCACACACACACAGATGTCTAAGGAAGTTTCGAACCCACAGTTCTATTCTCGGGAATTATTTCCCAGAATGCTTTGCGGTCTGCTAATCTGCCTTTTTTACAGTTGTATATATTTTCAGATCCTGGTTGGGATTAACCACAAAAGTGGTGAATTCCTAAGGAAACCTTCATTATCCGGCTGTGGACTGACTGGGAAATCTCCAGGGGATTTCCTTAAAGGAAATAACGTAATCAATGCAGATTAGAAACGAGCGAACCTGGTCTGCTTTGGCGCCAACCTGTCTAGACCTACCTGCGGTTACAGTGGCAGTACTGACCTATTTCATGATTAAACTGTAGGGTTGGGTCCATCTATGCGCCTTCCTCAACTCTCATCCAACGCAAAGTGAAAATATGGCTGCCATGAAACGCATTCCATTTAATTGATGATGCCAAACGATTTTAAGTGACATTACATGTGACTTATGACGTCACGTAGAACTAATATGTGACGTCATAAAGATTTAGGAAGGCCCAATTACTTTTTGTTACTTTATATTATATGGAGTAGCGCCCAATTTTAAAATTTTAAATTATATTATAGTTTTAAAAAAATTGAAATAACAGATTTTTAGGTATTGTTTAAGATCAACAAATGCTAAATACAGGTTATTTTATGTTCCCTTTAATTTGCTTTAGTGCAGATCCTGGCATTCATTCTTTGGCCTAAAATTTAATTATCCATCCACAAGGTTGCATTCAATAATATTTCCATCCATCTTTCTACGATACCTAAATAGATAATGACAATGCAATTAAATAGTTTAACACCGTTTCGTTGCATTGTTACTATGAATTTTTTTCCCAACATTTTTCTGATTGTACTTCTAAAGATAAACACGTCATTTCGTTCAGCTTTAACAATTTGGTTTCTTGGGAACATATTCATTTTCTTCAGTCTTTCTCAAAAGGTATTCGTAATATAGAGAAAATGACCATCAACGTTTAATTAATATTTTTCTTGGGTGGCAGAAGACTTATCTGGCACGTTGGAGGAAAAAAGGTTGATCATCCCTGGTTATAAGTTTATATAGTTGGAAAGAAGGTGCTTGCATTTCCGAATAGCTGCCTAGGACGAAGAAATACTAAATCATCTAATATTTCATGTGATATGTTAGACCTTAAATCATCATTATCAGCCATTTCCAATCCACTGCCCCTCTAGCAACTTTCCAGTTCCTTCTGTTTTGAGCAATGGCCATCCATTTACTCCACACGAACTCTTGAATTTCATCTGTCCATTTCCGTTGTTGTGTTCCAGGTTTCCTGTTAACTCCTCTTGGGTACCATTCTGTTATTTTCTTAGTCCATCTCTCATCATGTCTTTGAGCTATGTGCCCAAGTCCATTTCAGCACTTTATTGCTTGCTGTCGATTTATGCTTGCTGCCTAATCCATGTTTCTCGTATTATCCAACGGTATGATTCCTAATATAATTCGTTCCATTCTTTCCTGCGTAGTTTTCATCTTCTCTTCCATTCTTTTTTTTGAGTGCCCAAGTTTCACTTCCATGAGTGATGGTGGGGATTATACACTCGTTCATTATTTTACGTTTCAGACAAACTGGGATATCGCTCCTCAGTATGTGACTATATTTCCTGAATGCTACCCATCCGAGATCTCTTCTTTTCTTGACTTCCAGCCATTTATCATTATTACAGGTAATGACTTGTCCAAGATAAGTATACGAATCCACTTTTTCAATTTTTGCGCCGGCAATGATTATATTCCTTCCTGTGGAATACTTGTTCATCATTACTTTTGTTTTAAACATATTCATCTTCAGTCCGAAATTCTTACTAACTCTGCATAAATGAATTAGATTTTCCTTTAAATTTTAATACCTTAAATAATATTTATTATCTTCAGTTTACACTAAAGGATATTATACTATCAAAATATATAAAATTATGAGGAATTGTGCCCATAGGTG
This sequence comes from Mastigoproctus giganteus, assembly GCF_048544385.1. NCBI lineage: Eukaryota > Metazoa > Arthropoda > Arachnida > Uropygi > Thelyphonidae > Mastigoproctus > Mastigoproctus giganteus. Next base: position 40,424,771 of record NC_143586.1, on the reverse strand, counting down.
TTTTTAATTTTTCGAGATGTCTGATGATTTCGAGATGTATAATGAAGAACTTCAGTAGAAAGTTCAAATGTTGTTCGGTACTGTACTTCCTGCTCTGATTTGTAGTAAAGCTAAAAATAATTTAGAAATAATAATAATAACTGTTTTATAGTCCCTCCTTTTTGACCAATGAATTAACTACTAGCCAAAGACAGTGATTATGAAATCACCTTCAATAATATTTCATAATATTGAAATCAAGCATATTAAGGCAACTGGAAAATATTAACACACTAGACTACTTTAAATTCGTACACGAATTACCTTGTTTCCTTATTTCGTCACAAAATAAGCTATTTCTGACATATTTTATTTCTTTTACAGACCGGATAAATTGGACTAGTTTTTATGGCCTAATGGCAGAAGACTTGCATTTCTTGTCAGCTTGTGCGCATGAGTGAAGATCTCCGAAGCGAATTGTCAACTGCTGAGAAAAATTTTGTTGTCTTCAATCACCGCAAGATGTCGCACTATGGGTTTGAAACAGTTCGCACAATTAGGAATTCTATAATTTTCCTGCATACAGAACTTCAAGAAAAATTTAAAAAAATAAATAAATAAAAAAAATTAAAGATTAAAGTGAAAAAGAAATTATTTTTTTAATTAGAAGAAGGTTGATCTAGTGAATGGAAATTTATATATTCGAATAACTACACCAATTTCGCCTTTAAAGATTGGTATTTACCCAAGAAGTTTAGTTAAACAGATTTTCGATGTTACTCATTGATTCTCTTTTCCTCAGAGAATAACGGATGGAGTTACAGCACGTGTATTATATACTTTTGTATTAATTAATTAAACTAGATTTTATTAAGTGTTGTATTTGAATTCTATTTTTTTTAACAATTTATTTTTGCAGAAATTTTTAACCATGGAATAGCTAGCAATGACTTTCAACTTCATTGCTGAATCTATAAAAAATGATTTTTAAATGATTTATAATTACATATTTGCTAGTTTCTTCATATATCACTTCGTCTGCAAATAGGTTTTGAATCATTCAATAGGGAGTTGGAGGACACTTTGGAAAACGTGCGGGCCTCACGTTTTCTTTCTGCCTGAGGTAGTTAATACTGTCAGACATGCAAACTCTTCTGACCTCTATTTCAATACGTAACAGGATTTCCTTCTCGATTGTCTTTGCGTCTAAGTTTCCTTTGGGCTCTTGTCTAAGAGAATCATCTTTGGCCCACTTTTTTAAGAGGTCACTCACATCATTTCCGACCTGTGAATTTTAGTTTAACTACAATGTCAAGATTCGGAAATACTGAGTCATAGTTTTGGTTTTCGAAGGTAATATTTCAGCTAAGTTGCTACAACGAGAGGTATTTCCATAATAGGTCATGCTGGACACAACCTTCCAGCCAAATCATTATGACGTCATTCTTTAGAATTATTTAGCTTTTCGTGAGTTTATAGTATACTGATGGCTGTTGGACACCTTGTGGTATGAATATTAATCCAAGTAGAATACCCGATCAGTATTAAATTCACCTAACAATTTCGTATTGAGTATTTTGGGGTTTAATGTTTTGTATTTATCATTAAAAAAAAAGTCGAGAGTAAATAAAATTAAACAGGTAACTATAGAATTTATATGGGTAATATAAAAATTTAAAATTTTGTTATTTCTGTTACAACCAATTGTAAAAAAGAATATATATATATATTTTTTGGCAGTTGGTTGCAAAACTAGCTTCCTCCTTTCATTTAATTTTTGTTTTCAGAAATAGACTGGCATAAAATATTTTTGTGACCTACAAGAGGATCGCGATCTCTATTTTTCACGCTACTAATTTAGCTTCAGGTTAACTATTATTTATTTTAAAATATACAACAAATTTTTCCAAGTGGGTATACAGAGGCTCCATCTAGCGGAAAAATGTAACATGATCGATTGGAATTACTGTACTATACAATTAACTACTGTATTTAAAATGTGGCACCCGGGTTGGGAGTTGCCGGATTTTAGAGAGGCATAGTGGAAGAGAGTTTTGAAAGCCACTTATCATAACTACTAAGCACTAACAACTGAATTTATTTACATCTGTAAATGTTTATAACGACTAAAAGGCAGTATAACTAAAGGCACCCTGCGTGTCTTTAACTTCACGGATCAAGTCCAAAACGTTTAAAATAGGGAACCGAGTGCTGAATTTATAAAATAAGCATTTAATGCATTCCAAAATTGCTGATTTTTATATTGAAAATATTGCGAAAAAATAAAACAATCTTCTCAATTCAGTTAATTTAATATGTTAATTTGCATTATTAAAAGTACATATTAAGTTTTTAAGTTATATTAGGTTCAGAGACATCTTCTTTATGCATTCGTTCCTGCAGCCCGCGACGTTTAAACTTAATGCAGTCCCCACAGCAGAACACACTTTGCCTTTATAACGAGTTAGCCTGATATTGTACTGCTTCTAAACACGTGAGAACTAGCAAGTTGTGAAACTGTGGGCCATCTTTTAAGCTATTTATTAGCAAGTAGTGCAATACCAACGCAACTCGTTGTAAAGGCGAGGCTTGTTTATCTGAATGAACTGCAATATTGTTTCTTTGATTAGGTAGTTTAAATCTTGACATCCACAAAAACATGTAACATAAAAAAAATAGTCATTTCGTCTAGCTTAATTTTATCGAATAAAAGAATAGCTAGATGAAAGGACTTTCGGTTTCATATATCTATTATTGCATAAAAAGCTATATGACATAAAATAAATAGAATCTAGAAAGCAAGCACACCAAAAATGTTGGTGTGTTCGGAGAGAAAATATGAGTGAATAATTGTGGCGCTATTTGAAGATATTGGGGAAAATTATTTTTGAACATGATTGAGAATATATTGCGTATTTTGTCTAATTATCAATATATAATTATTGGGGGCTAATGGGGGAAACCCTGGGGTCCGCAACAACTACACACGCTAATATAATTATTGAGGTGACGCTCAAGTCAAGTGGACCAAATTTCGGCGAAGTCCGGTCGTTCTATGCCAGCCAAATCTTCTGCTTGCACCGTCACGTTAGTGGAACTGTTAATAACCCTATGTATAACTTCCATGTGCAAGTTTCGAAATATAGTCCACCGAACCGAAACCTAATGGTAACTCTCTAGGAGGCTTCAGGATCAGCTAGTGTATAATCTCGCTGCAAGGAGATTTATACCCGATGTTACTTACCCTGCCTCCAAGGCTGTGCAGAAGTGGTTCTCCCTGACACTGGAAACATCCTACTTGTTGACTGGACATGAATCCATGAATGCAAAGCTATTCCAGTTTGGGCTGCATCCCACTGAACTCTGCTTCTGTGGAGCCAGAGAAGACTGGAAGCATCTCCTCTTCGACTGCAAATTGTACATCACCTGAGACAAAAGCTATTGAATCGCACACAGCTTATAGAAGACAATCTCAAGCGGTTACTCCAAAACCCTGACAAGTTCACAGCACTGCAAAATTATGCAACGGAGGTTTTTGCGCACAGAATAGAAAGTTACCAACACCCCACCTGCCATCATGAGGGACGAGAACGAAGCCGAAGACAAAACTGAATTTAACTTTTTTTTTTCTCTCGCGCTCTACTCCATAGTAGTGTTTTTTAAATTTAATTTAATTTTATTTTTCATTTATTATTATTTTTCCCCTTCCTTCCTGAGTTCTATCCCGGCCTTTGGGTTTTCTTTCTTTTTTCCTTCTTCTTCGCATCACGGGATTTTTAAAAATTTTTTTATTTTATTTTATTTATTTAATTATTTATTAATTTTTTTTTTCTTTCCCTTCTCTGGAGGGGCCCTTAGAGGAATCTAGCCCACCTTCCCGAGGTGTGGACGAGTACCCAGAATCATCTCTCCGGGTGATTGATGCTTCTGGGTAGCCAACGACCAAAACAGAACACACACATAATACACACAAACCTACACTACTCACATCTCTAGCCCTCTTACAGTGGTACTGTTCTTCACAGAGATACGAGGCGGAGTTTAACTCACTTTCTAGGAGCCGCCCCTTACAAAAACACATGTCCACATCCCTCTACTATGCCAGATAGTGACTGTACGAAGACCGACAGCGCGTGTAGCACAGTGGTATCGTCACCGTCCTCCCCACACCGGTTGGAAAAGGCCAGAGTGCGAATCCCGCCGATGATGTAAGGAACTTTAGTGGGCTTTTTTTTCACTCCGTGGCTGAGTTAGTCGGTCTCAGGCGTAGATAGCAAGTCCTCCCCCTCCAGAAACTGGGGTTTTTACGTCGAGCAAAACAGGCAAATCGACCAGAGAACACACGCAATTCACAGACACAAATACGAGTTTATGTATTAAATTACGGGTAATCCTAATACAATAATTTGAATTTGTACGAAGTCCGAGTGGTATGTATGTATGCGGGGGGGGGGGGTATTATCGAGGCCACGTTATGGCAAGGAGCAATCATTAATTCATTCAGCATGTCCTCCGCAACTTTTCTTACTATTTAATGCATCATGAATAGTGAAGGTAATAGAAGAACCTTATCTGCGAAACGATCTAAACCTCCCTCGTTCATTCAATAAATATACGTGGTTTTAGTTCCAATTTCAATGATGTCCATTTGCACTTACAGTCTGCCAAACCCCATGTATTCTTTCTAATAGAAACCCGATTATTGGTTGATTTAACCACTGCTTATCTCAGTTGCCCTAATTGATTCTACAATCAAATTTCAAGCAACTGCACCATCGTCCAAATTGGAACACTTCTTTTTCTGGAAAATTCAAATGGCCTGACGTAGCCGAATGGTCAGAAGCGAGTGCAGTAGTACACGCTCTTTAAGTGGACCGGGATTGAAGCCCGTGACCGCTAAATACGATTAACATTTGTATTGATTGATTTATTGTAAACTCCACTGACCTGGTGGTAGTGCCGGATTTAACAAAGATCTTAACAGATCTTTGTTAAAAATAACAAAGATCTGTTAAGTGCCTTGAAGAGTTCTGCTAAATATATTAATAAAGCAGTCAGGGCGATTTAAGTTGTATAGATAATATGATCATCAGCTTAATTCTCACAGCACATTGCCTTTGCAAGGGGTTGCCAGGGTATTGCACTACTAAAGTACTTTCAAGCCGACGTGATGTCTAAAAAGGTTAATTGTCCATTTGTTTAAAAGACAACACACTGCTATGACAACCTGTTTCAGGACTGACTGATCTTTCGTCGGATAAAAGATTGTCTCTAGTGACAAGAAAACAGGGTAGCTTTATCGTATTACAACTCTGAAAACTCTAATTTCGTATGATGCATAGTAGCTTAATTCGATTTATTAATCCTGAAAGAGCAATATCTCATCTTTTCAAGAAATGGCCAATTAAATTAACCATTTGGGGGACGATCTATTTATAAGTAGTGCAATACCAGGGCAACTCGTTGCAAATGATAAAATGAATTAAAGTTTATTCTGATGTGAGTGTTCAGTTTAAATAGAAACAGATTAAAGGAAAAGATAATGCTGTTTATTTACTGCAATAATTGATACTAGTGTTCTCTTAATATTTTCGGATTATAAAACGATGATTGTTTTTTTTTAATGAAGAATCCTGGATTTTAGAGTGCCAGATTTTAAAGTTTTCTGTATCCTCAATATAAAATTTCATTTTATTGAAAAAGAAAGTGATAGAATGATTTTGTCCCGGAGATTTGCTGTGGACATTCTTTCAGTTATTTTAGCTAAAGTTGCCGCTTGGCATTTAAGGCATTGATGGCATTGATGGTTTTATCAATAAATGTGATATATTCCACTTTCCAGTTAGAGAAATAACAGCTACATCTTCTCGAATATTAGTAACCAGTTTCTTAAATTCTGATCGCCAGGTAATTCACACAAGTGTTCTGTGGGAGCTTTAAATTGATCCAGGAATCTTGACAATATTATTTCTTTTATAATTAGGCTGAATGGATGGATTATTAAGATATACGCTGACGACCCACTGCCTCAGTTGCCTTGGCGATAGCAACCCATAATTCATAAATCCTGAATTGAGTTCATAATTTCCCCCTCACTAGCCGGAAGCACTATTTTCAATAATTTATAAGGAGTTTATAGATTTGAATGATTTCAATTTATTAATAGAAATATTTATAAAAAAAATAATGACTCTTGTAAGTGAAAATGTGCTGTTTTTGAGATGGTCAGTATTTGGTGTAGTGTTTTTAAGTAAGAGAAACAAATCATAACACACAGATGAATTTAAAAAAAAAAAATCAACACAAAACGTTTTTTATGGCACACAACACTACCCATCACGCCATAGTGCGTATTGCTACCAGGTGGCGTTAACAGTATCTCAGTATAAAGTTCATATAAACGATTTTATAGATGGCACCGCTGAAGTGACTACTGGACACCAACAGATTTTCAAATATTTCTTCCATTTTAATATATGAATGCTGCTTAAGTTCTGCTGCCACCACTAGATGGAGCCACCGACTTATGCTTCCAATATAAATTATTTTATGGCTTCATGCTGCTGCATGATTTCATATCGAACACTTTTCCGCCTTTGAATTCGTTCCGCACTGCGTTTTGACACGACGGGTGACCGCAACTAAAGTTCATTACGGTGTACTTCTCGTCGGCTGCCATGGAGACGGAGCAACAGAGCAGGACGATCTGAAGTCACGCGACACGCCCGCCACGTTTGGTCCGGAGAATAACGGCAACTGCTGGGACGCGCACGAGGGGATCTTCTCTTCGCTTTTAACCGCAAGCGGGTACGGAGAACTTGCCGGGAGTCGATGGGTCGAGTCGTTCTTCGATTCTGAAAGTAGAAAACGAAAGGAAGTGATTTCTTCGAATAGTTTCTGAAATACAAACAAAAGTAACTACTGCGTGTACTGTTTTAGTAAATGAGACGAAACACAGGCTCCCTCTAGCGGTAGGTTACTAAGTCTCTTACAAATTTTTCTACACGATGGGAGATCATTTAAAAGGTCATCTTATTGTAACTAGAGTCTGTAGATTGAATATGTATTGGATAGCACTGGTTTTTCCTTCTGGTGTTGGATAATTCAGAATTTGTGAAAGGAAATGCAAAAATCTGCAAGATTTTTCAGTAGCCTCTGTTTCATACTGCTCGCCATTTTGTTTATTCATATTCTGCCGTTAGGGGGCAGCACAGTCTGATCGGTTGTAACATTTACCTTTATAGTAGACTGTATTTCGTCAGCATATTTTCTTTTGGGATGTGGATTGGAAACTTGAGTAAAATGGTTTCCAACCCTCATCCCAGAAGAAAAGTATACGAGTTCTTTGGATTCAAGGATTTTTTTCGAATAAATGATTGATATTGTTCACTTACCAATTCTACAAGAATTCCTGGAAGATTTCTCCGAGCTCTTTGTGTCTTCAATCTCCGAAGATTTATTGGAATTCTTCGGTTTTCTTTTTCTGGTTTGAATACCTTCTTTTCGCATGGCCAAGGGTCTGTTGATCTTTCCAAAAAAAATTTCAGGAATTAGAAATCACGGATTAAGAAATAGGAAGGAAATATAGTAAATTCTTTAAAATCAGGCACCCTCAGTACACCAGCAGAATTTTAACTGCATTTATAATGTCTAGTTCTCACAGAAGAACACACATGCCTTTGTAATGAGTTGCCTTAGCATTGCATTACTTTAAAACAGATGGTCTCTCCACAAATTTAATTGCCAATTTGTTTAGAAGATGAGTTTACTATGACAGCGTATTTCAGGACTAACCGGTCCCTCATCAGATGGAAGGTCATTACAGACAACATTCAGACCAAAGATGTCTATTCTTATTTATCTATGTCTATTCAAAATTCTAATTTCGTATCCTGCATGGCAGTTCATAACGAACAAATTTCTTTAAAACTGCTTTTACTCGCCAGTTGCTACCAGAGATCACATACTGTCTAATGAGGGACCAGTTAGTCCTGAAACAGGCTCTCGTAGCAGTCCATCTTTCAAACAAATGGCCAATTTAACCTTTTGATAAGACTGTTTGAAAATAGTGCAATACCAGGGCAACTCGTTGCAAAGGCAAAACTGTCTGTTCTGTTGTAAGAATTGCGATTATGCATTATTAATGCATTTTAAAACTTACCGGTCACAAAAATAATTCAAAGGAAAAGATAGTCCTGCAAGTGCCTTAGAAATATCACCCCTTTTTTGTATCGATCCTTAAAGAAAAATGTATTGATAAGAATGCTAGACTTGTTTTCTTAGCATTGCCCAATTTTAAAATGTCTATTTTTTTTATTATAAAATATGCGTTATTTTAAAAAAGAATTAGGATTATAAAGTGCTGAACTATACAGAGTTTACTATATTTCGTTATTTTATTAATTATTCCTATCACAGAAATTCAAACGTGATGCTGTGGATCGTATTTAGATTCGGATGAGTTTTAGTATTGGATAAAAATTTACAGAGGCTAATGCACCATTGCGTCTACTAATATATTTATGTATATTAAACAAACAAATATTGAATATAGTCAGAATATTTGCTAGTGACTTCTCTTTTATACCACATCATGTATCATGTATAAAAAGCTACACCATGCCATATACAGTATACACATCTCAAAAGAAAGAGGCAACTTGATTATATTTGACATAAAGGCCTAATAATAAGCTTCCATCTTATGGTTTGCCAACTGTTTTTTTGTAATTGGGTATCCAGTTTTCTCTCTGATCGCTCACTGAGGGTAATGGTAGATGTATCTGTCTTCTAACTTCTTCACTAATGGTGGTGTCCTCCAAGGTTCAGTTCTTTTCATCTTCCATTGACTAGAAATTCTATCCGTAGTTTTGCTGTTCCAGTTTGAGAAACTTTGTCCTACTCAAACAGCTTCAATTTCTCCGATATTCACTACCGATTCCTTAAATGCTGATCCCCAGGTGGGTAAAGATAACTTAGTCGATTTGAATCCTGTCTTATATCTCGCAAAAAGGATTCTTCTGCTAATATGCTTATCTTTAGTGACACTCCGATTTCTAGGCAAAATGATATATCTCTTTTGGGGATTACCCTGACTTCTAATCTCTCTTGGCACAAGCACATTACAAATATTGCTTCCTCTGCATCTAAAAAACTTGGTTTTCTCTTTCGCTCTCGACGTTACTTTTCTTCCAAACAGCTGCTCACTCTGTATAAATCGCAAATCCGTCCTACCATGGAATATTGTTCCCACATTTAGGGTGGTGTCCCCAAAACCTCTCTCAGGCTTCTTGATTCCGTTCAGAAGAGGGCAATTAGGTTAATTAATGACTCCTCTCTAACAGAGTCTGCACTCGCTGTCTCATAGACGTACTGTTTCTGCTGCATGCCTTTTCTACAGATACTTCCATGGACACTGTTCTTCCGAATTGGCTTCTATAATTCCCGCTTTCTCTTTCAAAACAGTCCGAATACGTGTCGCCAACAGTCAACATCCATTTACTGTCCAACTTCAAACTCACAGAACCAACTTTTCAACTTCCTCATTTATTCAATCAACTTCCGTTCTTTGGAAGAACCTCTCTTTATAAATACTTCCTGAAAATTACAATCTACCGAAGTTCAAGTCCAATTTCAACGAATATCTTCTTTCATCTTCTCAACCTCCAACCCACGAACGTTACTAGGTACTCGTGTTTGGGGTTGTCTTAAAAAACAAACAAACAAAAAAACAAACTCAAAGTCAAGAATGATTTTATACTCACTCTGTGCAGCTTGTAGTAGAGACCGCAGGCGTTACACACGGGCTCACCTTCATTATTCCTTCGCCATAAGGTAGTAGTGGTAGTACCGCAATTGGAACAACAAAGACCAATCTTCCGGGTACCGGACTGTAATGGAAAATTGAGACATTTGTACTGTCATTGTCATACGTATTGAAAAACCTTCCAGAAGAATCCTAATTAAAATGAAACCCCCGTTGGCCATGACTTTAAAGAAAACAAAAAAGTAAACGAATACAACTTTAATTGTTGTAATTAAGTGAATTTCTTGTAAAAAGCATCACATTCAGTACGATAAATGCCCCTACGCAACCAACTACTTAATAAGTGAAGTCATTTCTTGACTCTTCGGTTTTCTCGTGCAGATGTTTAATTTCCAAAGATTGAAATTTAGAGAACTTCACTCTTTCTGTGAAGAAAGAGTGAAGTTCTCTTCCTCTTTGTCCCAACGGTTCTTGTTGCTTTCTCTGCATCCTATCCAACAGTTCTATGATGTTCCGAATTGAGGCGTCCAAATCTGTATTCCAGATGTGGCCTAACCATTGTCATAGAGGAGAGAATGTAGAGGTTTCTTCTAATATTGCATTAAGTTTCCACCCTCCCTATTAAAAAAAGTGTTTCCTTGTAGGGGTAAATTCTCTCCTGTTACGAAAAATATCTTATTAATTTAATGTGATTGTTCTTTTAACATGTTTCCGTTTACAAGGATCCATAAACAGACTGGAACAATTTGACCCATGAGTTCGTTCCCGGTTTCCTCTGGTTCATGAACAACTCAGAATACACTCTGACCCAGCCATTTTTGTATGTTATATCGAGGGTTTATTATATATGATATGAGAATTATACTTTGCATCCAGTTCCTTTATGATAACCTCGTAATAGTTAATTAGATAGGATAGTCATGATCAAGTCCAGGCCATGGTGTGATTGACTTTTGGGTCCACTCGTACTTCTTAAACTAGTGACTCCATTATTTTTCCTGGCACGGAGATCAAACGATTCTTACAATATATGCATTAGTTCTTATTAGCTCTCTTTTGCTGCCATGAAAGCTGAAACAGGTCCCCTTTGCCCAACCACCTGCGCTACCAACCATTTTTGGCCCTATTTGCATTCATTCGAAGACAATCAGGATGAAATCGCTCACCTTGGCCCTTTTGTCCAAGGTCAGATCCATTGGATTACTAGACAAACTGACACATTTCTTTTTAAACGAAATTCACTTTCTTTTTCTTTTGCAGGAGAATTTTTCATAGGATGGTAGACTTTTGATGGCATGTCATACGAATTTGGGGAAGCCTTTATAGAGATTCTTCTGATTCACTTCGAGGCTGATTTGCGGTTTTGATAGAAAGTATATAATCGCGATTGAGATAGAAGATGTTTCTTCATACTCTTGATTACCTTTGGTACATCACTCATTTCTCTAAACTTCAATGAAAAACTGTATCCATTTATATCATTCCCACACAGTTCCCTGGCTAGAAGGATGTACATTTAAATAATCTCATATTTTCAATAAAACATTCATGTTTAGGGTGGTATTTTACAATTTGAAATTCTTTAACACCCGACAAATTTAAAAAACAAATCTACATTTTAAAAGCCGGAAATATTAAAAAATCAGCCCTGCACTGTTACAGTCCTTTCTTTATAAGGCTCTTGTAGGGCTGGCTGTCTTGTCCTTTTTATATCTGGCAAGATTTAAACTGCAGAGATGATATAATGATCTTGTTTCTCACAATAGAACAAATTTGCCTTTGCAACGAGTTGTCCTGGTATTGCACTACCTCTAAACAGATGACATTGCCAATAGCTTAATCAGCTATTTGTTTAAAAGACCAGACTGCTATCAATCACAGCCCGTTTCGGAACCAAGTGGTCTCTAATCAGTTAATAGGTGATCTGGAGACGGAGATAAAATTGATTTTTTAGCTATATTAGCTAAAGCTATCCATTTCGTCTCCTTATTGTCAAAAAGACACTACTTGCTATCTAATGAGGGACCTGTTGGTCCTAAAACAGGACTAACTGGCCCCTCCTCAGATAACAGGTAGTGTTTAAAACATTTATTTAAAACAGGAGCAGCCTCCTGTTTTAAACAAATAGTCAAACTTTTGGCGAGTCCAAGTGTTTTAGAGTAGTACAATATCTGGGCAACTCATTACAAAGGCATTATTATTTTTTTTCTGCTGTGAGAATTAAGACCATTGTATTATGAATGCAGCTTAAATACTCCTGGCTTCAAAAACAGATGAAAGGGCAAGGGAGCCAATTTCATAATTTTGAATTTCTTTCTTTTATCGCCATCTCTTATTCAGTAAACTTCGTAACTCAGTAAGAACTGGTCTTGCAAATTGCAGCTTTGTGGGTGGCTATACAGTGCTTATATGAGCTGGTGACTTTGAAAGCAAAGAGAGATTGAAAATGACGAGTGTGGTTACAACTTGTAAAATATAGGCATCATTAAATCTATGGTTAATCCCTTCCATAAACAGCGACTTACTAGTGCGTTCAAATGGCAGTTCCTGGAAGCAACCGCCGACCGGGCTAGCCGAGTGGGTAAAGTACCTGCCCGGCAACCCAAAGGTCGCGGGTTCGATTCCCGCCTCGGGCTTGGATCAAAGTACTGCAAAAACCTTGGGAGGTGCAATATGGCCACAGAAGCCGATGCGCCAACAACTACCAAATCAAATCAATCCTGGAAGCAACCACCAACCTATCAACGCTATTTGAAATTCTTTACCTTAAGAAGAAAGTTGAAATTGTTATTGAAACGTGATTATTGGTCCTACCTAAACTTTATTCAAAATTCTGTGGTCAATAATAAGAACCTTAACCCTTTCTGGGTTTACTCAAAGTCAATAGAAAGGGGGTTAAACTGAGGGGGTTAATTTCTACTGCCAATAGTCGCACTGGCCATATCCTTCCGCGTCAGAATTCGCTTCTTTATATGAAAGCCTATATAAGTCTGCATCAATTTCTTATCCCTCATACATCTTCCATGATTCATCTATTGATAGTTTTACAGAATTTGAAAATTGTGACCATCTAATCCTTCTAGCTTTAAAGAAGTTCAAACTTACGTACTATACTGGTCCTGAAAAATTACCCATGGCCTTCTGGAAACGCATATATAAACGCATGCTCTTGGTCCTCAGTTATATCATCTTTATCAAAGGCTCTTCTCGACCGGAACTCTTCCTGAATGTCTTCAAGAATCCTACCTCAGTTCCATTTTCTCAGATTTATACGCTATAAGACTCAAGCATGACTGGTGCGTCCATTTTCATTTACTGTTTTAAAACATCGGCAGACTGAACTGGACTTCCGTCTTTTGAATAAAATTATCTGGCTCCCACGACTGTCTCCAGCTCTTAAAACATATCAGGGTACCAGGGAAGCCATGTTTGCAGTTCGGACTCTAGTAGAAAGATATCGAGATGTGAACCAAGAAGTATTCGTCTGCTTCTTGGATTATGAGAAAGCCTTCGATCGGGAAAGCATGACAAATTGTTCCAAATCCTAGAGAAGATTGGAATTGATAGCAAAGACATCAGAATAATGGTGAATTTGATTTGGGGACATTTATAAGCATTAATGGAATAAGTGAAAATTTTGGGCCGAAGTTAAACATCAAGAAAACCAAACAAAGATTACAATTAATAATAAATAAACTGAGGGGGTTAAAAGTTATTTCCATTTTACGCAGTATTTATTCTTACTCACTGTACACAGTATTTATTCTGACTTACCGTCCTTCTCTGGGGTTGGAAGAAGGATCCGTTGACTCTGTGGTGGTACACTCCGCACGTGTTGCACAGATAGTGACCGGAACCGTCCCTCCGCCAAAGAGGGGTGGAAATCGTTCCGCAGTTGACACATTCGCGAGTTTCACTAAAACTGTACTCATATGAATCTGAAACACAAACAAAATAAATAATAAAAAAAATTAAATAAAGGAAAAGCGTGTCACAAACGATCTGACACGTTTATTTTATTAATGTGGTTATTTAGACCTTTTTGCTTTTATTTTTTTATTGTGTGTCTATTAGACTTTCAAAAACTGACACGATTTACGATGTTTATATTAAAATTAACATTCCGATTTCTCTAAATGATTGTCAACTGGCAAATTTCAAGGAAAGTCAATCTCAATTTGGTAAAATCACAACAACAACAGCAGATGGAAGTTCGTTTCAACAATCAACCACCTGCTGGCTAAAAGCAACATCCGCACATCTATCCTGCAACCATTCCTCCTCAATTTGAATTCATGCCCTTTCATGTGTGTAGTCTGCAAAAGAGGAAGAAACCCATCAGCAATTCATTGAAAGCCTTAAACACCTCAATCAGATTACCTTACAGATACCTAATCTCCAGACGCTGCAATTTGCAGAACTGAAGCCTTTCTAGGTTCTTACCTAGAAAGGACTGAACCTGGGGTACTCCATTGATAACCACTCTTATCTTCTCCACGTCAACCATTCCTTTATCCATAGCAGTAAACCTTCCTTAACGCCATGCTGCTCCAATTTGTAGTGTTTTATGTGTAACAGTATTAGAAGTTTTCCTGAAATTCCAGTATATGATATCAAAATTATTTTTTCCATCAATTTCCTTTGTTACTGCATCATAGTATCCAATCAGATTGCTCAGATAAGTTATCCCCATCCATGCTGTGACTGAGGTACAATGAACTCCTGTCTAGATGGTCCTGCACTGCTTCTTTAATCAGTGATTCTATTATTTTTCCTGGAACAGAAATTAAGCTAATAGGTCTGTAATTTCTCATGCCACCTTTTGATTCCCCTTTGTGAATTGAGGATACGTTTGCACATCTCCAATCTGTGGTGAACTTCCCCTGAGTCCAAGGATGCGGTCATAATTATGGCTACGGGTTTCCTTACCTTATTTGCTGCCTCTTTTAGTATAAGTGGATAGATCCCATCCATCCCAGGTGCCTTTTTTCATGTACAGTTTGAACAATTCCTCTTCCACTTTTCTCTCAGTTATCACAAAATCATTTAGCTCCCTGTCAGAGAGGGCTAACTGATTTTGTAAATCATTTAGTTCCCTGCCCAGCATCACCGATATTATAAATAATACAAAATGAAAGGATATTGCATTATATGAAATAAACTTTATCAACTATTGTTGATAGAAAATTTAGGATTTGTTTGTGATCATCCGCAAGTGAGGACATAGAAATCTATTGCACACTAACCTGTCCTTTGGGAGTAAGAGCATCCAGCCGAAGGCATACTTTGGATAGGTACCATGCTGGTGTCCACTCTTGACAAAGATCTGACATCACCATTCATGTAATTCGGGTAAAAGGAAAATCCGTTGTTTCTAGAAAGATAGGACGCACTTTCTCTGCATGCTGGATTTACAGGAGGACTTGAATTTGTTGTCTGCATGAAGGGTGGAAAAAGGAAAAAATAGCCTTGAGGGATACATGACAAGATCGTATGTATCTTAAGAAGGGAGGTTGAAATAGAGAGATTATTTTTTTAGTTGTTACCTACCTGGAATCCAAGTGGGGACGGCAGGGTGGAGTGGGTTGGCGTTCCACTGAACTCTGCACAGGAACTTGGCCGACTAGGAAATGATCCAGGACGCGAAGGCCACATGGTGGGATGGTAGTGTGGATTAACAGCGGAAGAGGAGGCACCGGTAGCTTGTAAGGACATTTGGTCGCGCGAGTACTGTGGTACGGCTACCATTCGCGAGCTTGACACGTACATCGTGCTGGGATGAAGGTAGGCAGCTCCGGGGTCTTGGTAGGGAGTGGATGGCATGTGGACCTTGCTGAGGTTCTGGAACATGGTCACAATAACTACATGGATTGCTGTAAAGAAAAATCTGGACGTTAGAACAAGTGTCTCATCATCATTATTCAAGTTTAAATTCACAAGTCATTGGAAGAAGGCAGTGACTAGCATTGCATTCTCGGTTCTCTTCACAAGATTTATGAATTAAACTCCTTTAGGTTTATTCTGTTAATTAAATCATATATCAATTGTCCGCTTACTGTTATCATGCATTGTTTTGTAATGTCTTTCTTTCTCTGCGTCCTCTCCCTCTTCTAAAGAGATCTGAAGACAGGGTTCAGCAGAATCTTGAAACGTAGATAACTTTTATTAAGTGTAGATTGATGTGGTAGCACTTCAATCATCATCTTAAAACAAATTATCACGTGTGGTGTGACAATGCCTTTTACTTTCATTTAACTTCTAATAATTTCAACCATATGTTCTTTAACACGGCGTCCTTCATTGAAAAGCCAAAGACGTCTACTTCTCTCACCATCGTTATGATTTCCAAGGCATCCAAGAACACATCCTTTCCAAATAGTATTAAATTTTCGACCATAGATTTGAAACCATCCTTGTATGAGATACACGAACAAAGGCATAAGACACACTAGATACGTTCACACATGAATTCCCCAACCAACCCACAAAATTAAAAAACCATTCACACCCCTTTAGTTTTATTGGTTTTAGTTCTGATTTAGTTTTAGTTCTGAGTTTAATAAAAGTTTCAACAGCACCTGGACAGCAGGAATGTTATTTGAGCAACCATGCTGGCTTATTTAAAAATAAATTTTTATGAATTAATTTCATATTATACTGGTAAACATTACAATCAATATTATATACTATTTTCTTACTGGTTTATTATTTTATTTATTATTTATAATTATATTTTAGTGGTGTCCAATCATTTAACTAAGCACCTTTTTGTGAAAATCTATGAGGAATGTTCTGTTGGTAGCGAGAAGGTCCGCTCATACTGCTAGAAGGTCTTGTTAACTCCAATAAATATAATATTGAAGCATCGGACCAACAATGCTTCATTTCTACCAGGATTGCGATGGATTCGTTCCAGGAACCTTCCAGAAATTTCCAGAATCAGCACTGGCCACCTAATTCTCTACATATGAATCCAATTGAGAATTTCTGGGATTTGTTGGAAAGGACAGTTCTTTACTAACCACAATACAACTGGTGACAAATATCCTGACAGAAGAATGGTCAAATCTGGAGCTAAACTCCTTCAAATACCGAGCAGAATCCATAAAGATTTCTAATTTTTGACCATTCAGTGTAAAGAAGCCGCAACGTGTATAATATAGGATTATTCCAAAAGAAATAATCAACATTTGTGTTGATTGTGTTTAATTACATCGATGATTGCGAAAAGATATGATTTTTACAGGAACTGAGTAACGATTCTGTTATTTATCCTAGGTGATTTAGCTAGTAACCTGTTCTTTTTTTAGGAACGGAACATGAATCATAAACCACTGCCATCTATCGGCAATTTATTGAACCAATACCGTATTAATTTGTATAGTTCGTAATATTTCTCAGGACACCAGTCCTGAGAAATATTACGTTCTGTGGAATTATTTTATTAAATATCTACTGAAATTAACTGGAAGCAAAGAACTACGCGAACGAGATAAAAAAAAATTAAAAAATTTCCTGTTAAATAAAACAGAGCGTGGCTTCTCTAATTAGGAAAATGGAAATGGAGATGAAATTAAGATCCGGCGATAAATTTGATGTTGTTGATGGATAGACTTCCTTTCAGCCTGTCTAGCATCACTGTTGTCTAAGGAAAACATATCACGTTGCTCCTTTATCGCTACAACCAGCCAGTACTCCCGTGTTATTGATTGCTCCCCCAACAGAGATTCATAATCTAAATCTGTCCACCAATAGCTAAGCGTAGGCGGGGTATTGTAAAGCGTGGATGGTTCGGAGCAAAATATGCCACACCTAATATGCAATAACAATAAGGATCGATTGTGCGCATGCGCTAAGGGCTGATAACTGACTAACCGAAGAAATATGCAGCAACTTTAGCCATTCTCTCTGACAGGATGTTACAACTAGTTATAACGGCAGCAAAACGCATTTATTGTATGAAATTAAAGAAAGTAAGGAAAAAAATACTTTCGAATTGGAAGAGAGAAAAAAAAAATCTCTTTTTTGTGCGCGTCAGTAAGTTGCTGCACAAATAGCGGATTAACCTTTTTACGAGGCCTTTTGTTTGAAACTAGTGCAATACCAGCGCAACTTGTTACAAAGACAAGTTTGTTCTGCTGTGAGGATTAAAAATATTGGATTATCTATATATTTTTAATCCGGCTAGTCGTATAAACAGAGGAGAAGCAGTCATGCAAGAATCTTTATAAGATTCTTTTCATGGTTTCTTAAAGACAAATGCGATCACTGATACCAGTGTCGGATTTCTTTCTTATTTCTCTATTTTAAAATTTTGATTTTTATCTATGTCTGTAAATTGCGTGTATTCTGCAGTCATTTGATTGTTTGCCGGACTAGAAATTAGAGTTTCCGGGATGAAAACTCGCATAACCCTTGACAGAAACCGACTAACTCAGTCACGTTTTTTTTTAAGGAAAAAAAAATTATCGAAAGTTTTGTACGTAATACAACAGTACGTAATACGTACAATACGGTAATGTTAATTTTATTTACTGAAATGTTTAGTGTACGCACAAAGAATACACAAAGTATACAAATGAAAAAAATTATTTTCATTTGTACGTGCAGCCAGCGATAAACTACAGGGTTATAAAATATCAAGATCTGTTAAAATACCCACACCCTGAAAAGACCCAATTTTGAATCCCGTAAATAAGACAAGCAACTTTTATAGGCAGGAGGCAAAGAACATGTTCGGGGCCCCTATTTAATTAATGAAAATTGCAAAATGAGGAGACAGCTAAAGACGCCGGGCCCCTAAAGGGACCGGGCCCGGAGGCAATTGCCTTGCCTGTCTACATGATAGCTACGCCACTGTTTATAGGCTTTCTTTTCTTCACACCTTAGTTAGTCTTTCTCAAGCGATGATAGCAATGTTTTTTCTCCCGGAAACTTGAATTTTTCGTTCAGCAAAATACAGGGAAACCGACTAGAGAACACACGCAATTTATAGACAATAATACTCGGGTGGCCGTAATATGACAGTTTTTACTTAGTAGCAAAGGGGTAAACAAGTAATTCAAATAATAGAAGATAGCAAACAGGAACAGCAGGACTTGGTAAAGGGGTGGCATTTGAGAACAGGCGTGAAGGGGTTGCTTAAGGAAGAACAATAGGACGTGAAACGGGATTATACGAAGCGTCTCTTTTGATTTGACACCGTTAGAACCAAAACAGAAATGAGTGGCCGTCCAGTGTTCGCGTCAAAATAAAACGGCTTCAGGATGACTGATTTTTGGGTGTTGGGATACTTTAAGAGAGAAAGGTGTGAAACGTAAATGATGTTTTTGGAGGTTGCCAGTGGACACGAAACGGTCATGCTGCCTGTGAGAAAAAAATAAGAAAGTTCGAGAAAAGGGCTGGTTTGTGCGCTGGGGAGACAGCTTGGGAGAATTGTGTTACCAAATAGGAAGGAACGGAAATTTAAACAGAAAAAGAAGATTGGTTGGAGTCCTGGGGGAAGGCGTGCCAAACTTGAAGGGAAGTGTAAAGTTAGGGGAGAGAAAAATTGAGAGAAGGAGGATTCTGTTTGACCTCTGTGTGGTGTGGTCAAAGGGGAGAAGGTCGTGAGTGCGGGTTGAAGTGGAGGTAGGCGAGTTTGGTAATGTACGCCCTTGTAAAGAGAATGAGCCAGGTATGTACACCTGTGAATATATCGTCTACACAAGAAGGTGCGTCATGTCAAGAGTGCCCCAGAAGAGAAAGCATGTCTGTCAGTCTCGAAGGAAAACCGGAGTGCCCAAGAAACTGAAGTAAGCCTGTCAGCCACGTAGGAAACCTGAACGCAAGGACATTGGAAGTAGTGTATTGTAGCATGGTTGTATGTAATTATTTGTTTCTTTTATGTAAATGCTGTATTTATGTAAATGTTGATTTATGCTCATTAAAGGTTTGTAAATTTTTGTAAATCAATGTGTGGCTTTAATGTTCTGCTAACAACTGCTTTACACACCCTAGAAATTGGAATTTTCTGAAAATTGTAGTCAGATTTGCGTATGTGGGGGTTGATGAAGACGTCAACGGGGTGTTCAGCGAATTTCAAATTTTAGTTAAGTTAATAAGAGAAGAGAATTGCAAAATTGCAAATAATAAGATAAAAGAAAAAAATAATAATAACATTATAATAATCCCCCCCCCACACTTTGAATGATCGTTGCAAAAATCGTAATTTTGAAAAACTAATTTTAAGTATTAGTTGGATTACAGAACACAGAAATCATTCAAAATGTAATTAAACTTACTGTAAAATGTATCGTGTTAATTTTTAAAAATGTTACGATAAAAAATTATCATAACTAAGTATTAAAACTTTAATAATTAAAGTTTAATTAACCCCACCCCAAGATTATTTAATCTGTCTATCTATAAATAAACAGAGCAATTTCCTACGCTGCCAGTGGTCATTAAAAACGAACAAAAAAGTTGGCAAATTGAACTCCTGTGTATACCCTTAAGGGATTTGTCCTTCTATCTGGAAAACTGCTGAGGTTAAATACTTCTTCCTCCTTTATTCTAATTTTAAAATTTGTAAATAAAGTAGACGCAAATGTTTGGAGCCCTTCTCATCTCTGAACTCCTACATCTCTTATTTTGGAAGGATAGGGAAGATAGAAGGGGTAGTGGGGTTATGCTTCTTAACAAAAGCAGCCTGAGCGCGACGAAAGATTTCCCGGATTTAGACACTTCGCATGCTAGTATAGAGTATGGTGTAAGATAGTTGGAAGCAAAGGTATGATGAGAGAGGGAGTAATCTACGGGCCAGGTGATTGTACAGATTATGATTAGAGCCTCTACATGCAAATGGAATGGGCAAGTAAGCGTCAATGTCTTATTATGAGTGATTTTAATTTGCTCCTAATTGATTGGAGCAAATGGGAGCGAATACAATTGAACTATGGTATACCTTTAAAACATTAATCACAGAAGCCTTCAATGCGTATATACCATTAAAAAATACTCCACGAGGAGGATTCCAAGTTGGATGAATAATGAAGTTGTCAGATTACTTGAACAGAAAGAGAGCATGGAAAAGTTACAGAGCAATAAAAAGGACTGAAGCCTATAACAGCTACAAATTGATCTGTAATAATCCACAGAAAAGGTTAGGCTGGCAAAGGCAGATTATGAGAAATCGCTGGAAAAAAGAGCAAAGGGGGGGGGGGGATAAGGAATTCTTCACATATATAAATGCAAAGAAGAGAAGGACAAACCAGATTGGACCTCTATGTAATGGATATGAGATAGCATTGGATACCCCAGCTGAAGATGCAGATGAACTCAACAGTTACTTTGCATCGATATTTGCAGAAGAAAAACCATGGGAGTGAAGTTTATTTAATGAAAAAAAAAAAAACTTTCGCGCCTACAGGCTAGTAAGGCTCCTGGGTCCTGGGTTGATACTCTTATAATTTTAAGGGAGGTGGCAAGTGAGTGCATTGAAACATTGAGGCTAATTATGCGAGCATCACTGGACTCGGGAGTGATTGCGTTGGATTGGAAAAGCGCCAATGTGTCTCCAATACATAAGGGCGGTTCTAAGAGTGAAGTGGGAAATTACCGACCGGTTAGGCTAACTTCAGTAGTAGGGAAAATCATGGAAGTAATGATCAAGGGTGGAATTCAGGATCATTTAGATGGAAATGGAATTCAGAAGGATACTCAGCATGGTTTTGTAAAGGGAATATCATGTTTAACTAATCTGGTTAACAATTTTGGCAGGGTCATTCAAGTGCTGGACTTTGGGAATAATTTCGACGTTGTTTATTTGGATTTTAGCAAATCATTTGACCCATTCCATGAGCGGTTACTTTATAAGCTGGAACAGGTTGGAATCACAAGGAAAATCCTTAGATGGATGGGTAGCTGGATGGCTTCAGGTCAGGAGGCAGAGGGTTATTCTGTTCTGTTGTATAAGGCTATTATTAGACCACACTTGGAATACTGTGTTCGAGTATAGACTGCACTAGACCTATTACCAGTGAAATAATAGAGAAGATAGATAAACATTGTACACCCACATTTCTTTTTTTAGAAATTTCATGTAAAGTGGAATTTGGTGTGCGACAAGTTTTTAACTTTTTAGAACGTACTTAAGACAGCGTATGCCAAATATTTTTCAGTACTTACGTACATTTTCATTAATTGTAATTATAGAATGAAGAGTGCACAAATTCACTTTGCCAACAAAACTTTTAAATAAAAATAAATTTTCCGTATTTCTTTAAACCAGCCACTGAAATAGGAGAACTATCCATCAGTTAACATGTGGTCTGCGAAGATGATATTCGTGTATTCAAACCACACAGATCCATGGGAAATTCCATCCAAAGTATGCAAATTGCTGTGTGCGCCCATCGGAGTAATCCACAGGCGAATACTGTACAATAATTTACTTTTACACTAGTCTTACTTTCAAGTAATGGTGCCTACGATGTCTTCCATTGACGACCGATCGCTCCAGAGAAGGACCTGATAGTGAAATAATGGAGAAAAACGTAAAAAAAGACCCATAAAAGTTCCTCACGTCATTAATGGGATTCGGTTTTAGGTCTTTTCACACTCGGTATGAGGAGAACAGTGATTATACCAACTGTGCTACCCACGAGGGCGGTATAAGAGAGAGGTAGATCATTCATTTAGAGAGTGATGAAGTCCTGCGCCTTGAGTGGATATCAAATGCCGCCTTTCAGAATCTGGTTTAAGCATTGATGTAAACCAGTGGTCACTTTTTTGTTACACCTACTTAATAGTGAGCATGGAGTCAAAGAAGAGTTGAAAGAGTGCTACAGCCATACTGGTCCACGTTGATTCATTTGCAATAACTGGATGATATTGGAGATCTACATCGAGGAGTTCGTTCTATCTCGTTCCACAGGTGCATACTTAGTTGGACACTGGTCACTGGGTAAGCCACCGCAATAGATTCCTGGATCCAGTTGTGTATAAGTCTACAGGACTTACAGGAAAGATCCTTAGATGAATCAGGGACCGAATGAAAGACTAGGAGAGGATAACAACACATAAGAGGTCCACCAAGACTCGCTTGCCAACAAGTCCAGTTCTTCACAGTGCACTATCATAGTAAGTGGATTCTCTCATGTTTCTAATCCTCATTTATGACATTGATCAAGGACTAGAGGAGAAATTGTCACATTTTTCTGATAATCTGAAGGCAGGAAGGCCATGTTGCTTAAAAAATATTTGGATCTGCTGCGTATGTGGTCCGAAAAATAGCAGATAAAGATTAATGGTTTTTAATTTAAGGTTATACATTTGGGGAATAATCCTGGAGCTCGTATAAACTAGGTGAACAGTAGCTAAAATTGGTTTATGATGAAAAAGACTTAGGTGTTATGATTAAATCTGACATGAAATTTTCCATGTAATGTAAACAGGTGGCTAAAAAGGCACATGGCGATCTGTATGTGATACATAGGACTTTGTATCATCCATTTGTAGACGAAGGCTAGAAAGCATTTAGAATATTGTGTTCAGGGTCTGGAGGCCACACTTGAAGAAAGACATATATAGGTTCTAGACAACTGTGTTCAAAGAAGGACATCCAGGTTAGTGAGAGATATTAATCGATGTCCACACGAATGACGGCTTAGAAGGTGTGGATTACAAAGTTTGGCAACTATCTTGGATAGGATCTGGTAGAGGTATATAAGTCCCCGAAGGTATTACTGACATCAACGAGGGGTGTATATTCACTGATAGGAGAAATATGAACTGGGGATCACATATAAAAATTCTTAGGAAAGTTGGATCGTATGAAGTTTACTTTCGGGCAGCGTGTTGCAGATTATTAGAATTAATTGTCTGAAACGCCGAGTTCGAAACTAAAGTTCAAAGCGGAATTGGACAGTCGCTTGTTAGCGATTGCTCTCGTGGGTAGCACAGTTCGTAGGATTGCCGTCCTCCCACACCGGGTGGAAAAGACCCGAGTGGAGTCCCGTCGATGACGGGAGGAATTTTTATAGTCCTTTTTCACAACGTGGCTGGGTTAGTCAGTCTCAAGGGCAGCATGGTTTTTTTCTCCCTAAAACTCGGATTTTTCTTCCACCAAACAGAAAATCGACCTCAGAACACACGCAAATTGCAGACAGTATACACTGAGCAATATGGCTTAGTCGCTGATGCTCCTAAAACCCAACTACAACAATAACAATTTGTTAGCGATGGAAAAAGTATGTGTGTTTGGGGAGTTCCTCCCTTTGGTAAATGAAGAAAAAGGCTGCTTCTTCTTTAGAGATATATATCTAAAATTTGGCGAGGTCCAACAACAGTATCAACTGTAGTGTTAAGCGTGGTTCTAAGATCAAGAACCATCATCTTCATACGCAGAGATTTTAGCCTACGTAGACTGACATCTGTATTCAGCCAGAACAAAGTCTTAAAAGGTTTTCGAGGGTTGTCTACAAATCTACGAAGAAGCTCAAAATAGCATTTGAGGTCAGGCTTATCCAACAAATTTGTGCTATTTCTTTTTTACGTTACAAAGTATAAAGTTCCTGATGAAAACTGAAAACTCGAAACTAACTTGAAAATAACTTCTTGGACACCACGAGCGAAAATATTTTAAAGGTCTCGAATGCTGGCTGTTTTCTTGTAAACTCAGGGGATAATACGGTTCAGGTTAGGTGTTTGTTAAGCACCATAGCAACCAACTAAGATCATGGAGTGTTAGTATATTGTCTGTAACTGCGTGTATTGTTCTGTCCATTTGCTGTTTGCTGGATGAAAAACCCGGGTTTCCGGCAGAAAAACTTTTCTTGATTGCATTTTCAACCCGAGAGCGAATGCTGCTGAATTCCACCATGGTTTGAATGCAATCGGAGGGTATATATATCTCTGTCATGGCGCTGAGAGATGTAAATATAACACTGAGCCAACCAGAGAAAAGAGTTTTTCATCAGTTCGGTTAGAAATATTGATTTGGAGTAATCTCGAATAAAGTTTAAACAATTCTTTATTCATGCTTTTCGATCAAAAATAGTGGTCTGGTATCTTTGATATTTTGATTACTTCAGTCTTTGAGTTCCTCAATGGTAATCATGCGTATAAAGAGGAGATGATCAAATTTAAAACTGATCGTGGAGTACGTGAAGTCCTCAGAGGTTTGGATGTTGGAGAAAATCTTATTAAGGTAAGCACTGTCTCTTGAGGGAGGATAAGATACCAGACAACATTTTACAATCTTACATGGATTACAATGTTTTTTTACAATTCTGGTTCTACCTTTGGTAGTGGAAGGTTGAAGACTCTCAAATGCACAACTTATACAGAATTGTTAATGGTTTTAAGAAACCACTGCTTTGCTAAACATCAATATGAAAATTGTTCCCGGTAAGTACAGTTTCAATTTCATTTGAAATCAATTTATCAGAAGATGGACATAAGAAAGGCTGTTACTGCAGCGTGTTTGGCGAATGTCTGCTTTAGATATTCCCATTTTCCTACGCATAAACACCACAGTTTGCTTTCGAAGAACTAGTCCTGCCAAAGGCACTTTTATTTTAACTGCCCAATGACGAAATCGCGGGCATAAACCAACAACTATAATACGTAATTAGCCAGGATCGTAAAGCCACGATTTTTATGAACTTTCCGCACTCTTTTACACATTTCATAGCTTCAGTCGGCAACTTGGCCTTTTAATTAAGGGGTGCAATAATAACAGACGCAGGTGTTGAGCTGGGTGCTTTCGTATAAACTTGCGTGTGTTGTTACAGAAGAGAGACCGTCTAGAACGATCGACGGAACTTTGGGTGCGTTGTATAGAAGAACGCAAGCTGTTCGACAGAGTTGACGAGAGCCTGTTGTGCTTTGGACTGATTTGAATTAAATTTTCGTTTTGGAATTGTGAGCCGTGGTGGTTGTTCTATTCGGTGGGGTAAGTGGAAGTCACATTTCTTTCTTCGTAATTATGATATGCGCGGAATCCGTGCAAGTTCTTCATTGTTTTTGTCTGTTTCTCCAGGGACAGTTTGGAAATACAGTACGGTATTTAGTTGGACAGCAGAGGGCGCAATTTTACGAGGGCCCTGAAAGCACTAATTCAATGGATATGAAACAGAACCATCGACAGGATATACGCAGCGTAGTTGTGAGACGAGGAGAAACAACCTACGCAGGGGGAACCATGTATTTCTATTGCTAACAGCTTCCCTGCAGCGAGTTATTCATGGCCCCAACCTGATTGGTCAAGATCTGTTCTTTTTAAAATGGACTTTGTACCGTTTATAGCCACTGTTTTCTGTAATACGATTTAATAGTATTCTTTTCGAGCTTAATTGCCATCGTCTGCATCAGCAATTACCCACGGAACACAACCCACTAACACATGTAAAAAGCGAGCCGCCGTTTCTTCAATAATGAAGGATTGTTTTAGATTTCCTTTGGCTTCTTACGTCTTATCTTTATTGCTGACGTCATTAGCCCAGCGATAAGCCACCAACAGAACGCTGTCAAGCATCCGGGATGTTAGTTATGACCATTTCTGCATTTATATCCACACCCTGCACATTAAACATGGGAAACGTCTGAAGCCAAGAATCGTGGTCTTATCACCACGCTATCTAATACTTTACCTTTAGGCCTTATCTCTGACACACACACATACACACACAGAGGTGACTTCGGTGCCAAACCAGTTTTGAAGCACAGTACATCTCGGAGTGCTTTTACTCGAGTAAGGTGACGAAGCTGATAATATCGCTTGTTCTTCGTGAGCTTTGTACCGCTGTCAAGAAACTGCAGATGAACTCCCAAATCAAGCAATGGACACGCGGACTGCTACTAGCTCAGATGATTCCTGAGATAACACAGATTTCTTCAGCCATCAACTTTTTCTTCTCCTTCTTTTTCTTCTTTTCTTGGCATTATCTGGTGTTGGACCTTGTCAATCACGCCTTTTGCCGATCCCAAAAGCCGAAATGTACAGCGCAATCCATCACTAGAGCGTGACTTACTTATCAAGTGTTTTTGATAACCTCCATGGCCCTGAAATAGTCCCCTCTGTTTATGAAGAGTTTGGCGCGGGGGGATAGGATCTCATTCTTCGAGAAAAGTTAAAGGAGTAAGTACCACCTATGTCATTCTTCTGAAATCTTTTAATTCGGTAACTTAAAGATTGCCTTTTTGGAGTGGATTCAATGACAATATGGATTGTTTATTTATGGTCATAGGTAGCAGAAGTATTTTATCAATTGATATCACCGACATTTATGATAAACACCTTTAGAAAGCCTCTTAAGGTCAAAATGATGTCTTCAAAAAAGATTTATCAAAATAGATACAGTATTATTACAGATTTCAATAACTTAAGATTAGGTTTCAGCTTTGATATTTGATCACATCTGATACAGTGCACATTTAAATCTCGTATATCAGCAAAGCGAGGGCTTTAATGGATTTTAGTTCCCCTAAACGTGTTATCCCCTCAAATATCAAGGTCACTACACGATATGATCGTATAGGTCTTTGTGGGAACCTAAAAATGAGATGTATAATGTAGTGCCTCTCAACTTTCAACTACTGGCGACCCCTCTTTGAACTAACGACGTTCTATAACCTTCCACCCTCCCTGTAGCCGATATTCTCTCCGCACGACTTATTCTGTTTACTTTAGAGGCTGTTCGACTATCTGTGTTTCTCAATCTGGAGTTACCCAAGGTTCATCCTTGGATCCTTTAATATTCATAATATTTCTGTACTATTTAATATAGAATTTAAAAGATTTGGAGGTGTAGCATCGACGAACTTAATGATGGTTTTTAAGACGTCACGAGTAACAACATAGAAAACACTCATCCTTACCATTTTGGAAGATGTAAGACAAATTTGATCCCCGTATATGTTACACCCGAGTAAAGATTGAGGGTGCATATAGAGAAATCTCAAGAAGTGAGGGGACAGGAAAGGTAGACTTTCAGCTTCTTACGATCTGGAAAAAAAAAAACACAATAATAAAATAACTGTTTTATATTTTACTTTGTTTTGTAACCGTATTAAAAATGATGAATATATTGAATCAATTTGAAAAATGTTTTAGCTAATTTTCATCTAGGAACTCTTTGAAAAACTACCAAAGGAAGGGCGAACAAATTTTAAACAAACGTGATTGCAGAGGATACCACATAATGCACTGGATTTCAATTTCTGGATTTCTTGAGCTGCTAAGACCTACCACGTGCCTGGACTATGTCAGCCACTCTGGCGTAAGGGAGGTGTGTCAAACAGAGGCGGAGATCAAGTAGGTGGTTGGCAGTAGCGAGGTTAAACCGCGTTCTTTTGCGCCAATTTGCGGAGTTTTATAAAAGGGAATTCTAGAACCTTCTAGAATCTGAGACATTGTTCAAAGACAAATTAACAGGAGTAGGAGTGTTTCTGCGCACACTTTGAAAGACTCAAAGTAACAGATCCCATTAGCCGAAGACAAAAAGAGAGTGCTGTATGGGAACATTCAGAAACGGTTGTGTTATAGCCGGATAAGAAGGCCGCAATTTATTTTGAACTGTTGCAATCAAATCATTGCCAACAAGTTGGTTCGTTCAGACTAGATTTTAATTTCAAAATGGCTTCCTTTTCTAAATCCAAAAGACGCGTTCTTTCTGGACAATAACACCAAACCCCCACGTTACAAAAATGAATTTATTTACTTGTACGATCACTACTCATCAGGTGGATCACTCTACCTTATGAGCGAAGACTCTTAAAACATTCACGAAGTATTCACGTAACAGACTGGTTAGTGGTTAAAGTAATCGTATAGTCATAACGTCAAGGCAAGTATATCTTGACTGGACTATGATCTTATTCCAGATTCCTTTGTTATCCAATCAGCATGAAAAGAAAATTTCCAATCTGATAATAACTTATATTTTATCTTTAATTTGATAATATCCTACGCTTTTAATGGATAACTTTAATCATCGTGACGAATTGGCTTCACAACAGATCAATTATTTTTGGACATTTACAGTGCTCTTCTGTCCTACCAAATCGATAATATTTGGTAGGACGAAATCCTACCAAATCGATATTATTAAGTCAGCCTAGAGGTGAAATTTTTTTTCAGTAGTTTCAGGAAAATATGCCCTTTAAGACTTTAAACAACTCAGTGATCCCAACAGTCAGACATCTAGTTTCCAACCATCTAGTATTCCAGTTTTCAGACATCTAGTTTCCAGCTTAAGAACTGGAGTCTTTTCCAGTAGAGCTATCTCTTTCAATCCACAACGTTCTGTTGCCATCCATTGTGCTTTTTCAAGAAAAGATGCAATGTCTTTCTTGAAGTGTGGTCCTCCAGATGAAATCCAGTATTTAAGATGTGCTCTGACCATTCATTTGTATAACAGCGTAATTACCTTTATCTCTACTGACAAAATTCCTGTATATCATTAACAGTCTAGCATGCACTGTCCTTAATATTGAATTGTATTTCAACCTCAAGGTCCTCTTCAACAGCATCACTGAATATTATTCCCAGTTGATAACTTGGGACTGCTGCGATCCAGATGCAGTTGCATTTTAGTGTATATACACCGGTAATTCAGCTAAGTTTTGCTGTAGCAACGTACCGTTGTTGGTGGTGTAAACAAGCATACCCACCTTAATATCATTAGAAAAATTTCAAAAGAAACTTATGATGCCACCAAATATCATCAATGAAAAACTGGAAACGAAGGAGTATAGTACAGAACACTAATGGATCAGTTCATAACGTTTGGTCCACTCAGAGCATTGCTCATTTAAGATCTGTTTTCTGACAGTTAAGTTAATCAAAAAGCCCATCTAGGTTCGCATTGTTTCCAAGCAAATTGATAAATGGCAAGGGTTCAGATGTTCTGATCTTGAAGATGCCAATTTGCCAAGTTTCGCTGAGTAATCTGCTGAGTTGGGAGTCAGGATCTTAAACAGATCCGCATAACAGACCAGCCTACTCTTCTGGTAGATGTTGGAGAATTGCTGAAGGTAAATTCCTGCGACTTTGCACTCTGTAGACAGCAACATTCACTGGGCATGAAGAAACTTTTTTTTTTTCTTGCTTGTGGTTGTGCCTGTATCTAGATAGGGAACGTTGGATCCTGCAGAAAGTCTCGAGGAGGTTTGAGGTTGATGGTCTTTTCTTTATAGCTGAGTGTAGATAAGCCGGGTGTTCCCAAAACAGTGCTCATTTATGTGTCAGAAGATGGCTCTCACAAAGATTTTTAGCGTGTTGCATCCTATGGAGATTGGTCTGTATTCCTTACTGGAGTTTTGTCCGTCGTTGTTTGGTATGGGCTTAGCGATATACTGATTCCAGCCTGAAGTTATAGTTACAGATGCGACAATACTGTTGAAAGTAAGCAGGAGGGAATTCTATTATGAGTGGGCTGCAAATTTTTAGCATGAATAAAGGAAGTCTAACGGGCCCAAAGTGCATTTGTTTGAAAGGTTGTTTATTGAGCAGAAAACATTCTATTTAGTCGGGTTGATAGAAGAAAACGTAATTTTATTATTTACAGAATAAATTCATCGTCACTGCAGGGGGAACAGAGGCACTCTCAAGAGAGGCGTGACCTGCCCAACCTAAAGGTATATTCCGGTCCAGAAAAGGGTCAAAATGTGTCTTGCAAATAATTCTCCCAATACACACCCAACTCCACTAATCAATTGGAACTTTTTCACTTCCTTTATTTGAAACTTTATCATTAGCAATAGTAGAGGCACGTGATGCAAGAAAGCAAGGTTACACAGCGTCAGAAAAAAAAAAAAAAAAAAGAAGAAAATACTCTTCCACTTCATCCATTCTCTCCAAAATCTAAAAAAAAAAAAAAAAACCAAACTATTATATTTAGGCCACCCGAATAATTAAATTCATCTGCCGTGCTGTGTCTTATGTCTGTTAATTGCGTGTGTCCTATGGTCGATTTTTCTGTTTGCTGGACTTTTTCGTCTTTAGTGGACTTTTTCCCCCAGATTCTGGGGGAAAACCTTGCTGTCTACGCCCGAGACCGACTAACTCAGCCACGGAGTGAAAACAGCCCATTAAATTTCCTCGCGTCATCGACGGGATTCGAACCGGGCCTTTTCCATCCGGTGTGGGGAGGATGGTGACGATACCACTGTGCTACAGACCTCCAAAAGTCTGTCTCCAAAAGTTCTGTCTTGAATTTACTTAAGCAGTTAACTTCAACAACGACAGATGGAAGTTTGTTCCACCAATCAACCACCCGCTGGCTAAAGGCAAATTTCCGCACATCTATTATACAACTGTCTTTCCTCAATTTGAATTTATGCCCCTCTCAGGTGAGTAATCTGAGCAAGAGGAAATATCACATCAGCGTTCAGCCTGCTAAAACTATTTAAGGCCTTATACGCCTCAGTCACATCACTCTGCAGGTGACTAGTCTCGAGACGCTGCAATTTGCATAACTTAAGCCTTTCTTGGTGATAGCAACCCTTTGTTCCATTCACTAATCTTGTTGCCCTTCTCTGTACTTGTTCCAGGAGCTCTATATTCCTCCTAAAATAAGGACTCCAGACCTGTATACAGTACTCAATGTGTAGCCTGGCCACTGACTTATACAATCACCTCCTTACCCCTCCTCGCAAAATTCCTGTATATCATTGACAAGACCCCATGAGTTGCTCTTGCAGCCTACTGCACTGCTCAGAAAACTTCATATGTGACTTCACAATTACCTTCAGGTCTTTTTTCATTCTCCATTACACTGAGTGTAGTGCCCCACAGTTGGTACGTTACTCTGGGGTTACTGTTTCCCATATGTAGTACTTTATATTTGTGAATGATAAACTTCAGTTGCCACCTCTCAGCCAATCTGGCCAATATTTCTAGATCCTGTTTCAGTAGCGTACTGTCATTACAAACCTTGCCAAGTTTCGTATCATCTGCAAACTTGGACATTAAGCTTGATATACCTTCATCAATATCATTGATAAATATACAAAACAACAATGGGCGCAACGAAGAACCCTGGGAAACTCCACTAATAACATAATGGAGGATTTTAAGTTCCCAGATATTGACTGGAACTTGTAGGTTGGTCACTCACACACTAGTCAGACTTTTGTGGATTTATTGGATGATTGTTTTCTGCAGGAGCATGTTCGAGAGGCAACCAGAAAAAGTAATACTCTTGATCTGGTTATCAGCAGTGATCATTCGTGTATTAAGAATTTGCAGATAAAGGAACCACTAGGTGGCAGTGATCACAGTGTACTGATGTGGGATTTACTTAAAGATATAATTACCATCACGGGTAAAGCAAAAGGGTTTTTGCTTCCTTAAAGACGACTACAGTGGTCTCAGACAGTTTTTAAATTCTGTACAGTGGGTTCAACTGATGATATTACCAACAAATTCTGAGAGGGAAGCATTCAAGGAATTAATCGTGGATGCTACTAAAAGTTTCATACCTATTAAGAAATATTGTTCAAGGTTTAGGCCTAAATGGTTGTCAAATGAACTAATCAGACTCGTGACAGAACAGAAAAATGCATGGGATGCAAATTATCAGGCGATACAGAAGCCTATGGCAGATATAAGCTAGTCTCTAATCAGGTCACAAAGGCGGTTAGGCAGGCGAAGGCAGATTACGAGAAATCTTTGGCAAAGGATTCTAAGAAAAACAGCAAGGATTCCTTTACTTATATAAACTCTAAAAGGAAGGGGATGAATCTGATTGGTCCACTTGACATCGATGGTTAGACTGTTGATAATCCTGCTCAGGTAGCTAACAAACTGAATCAGTATTTTGCAACTACATTCACACATGAGGAGCTGTTAAGGTTTGAAAATGGCAGAAGGTTATCAAATTGTAGCAGGGTACTTAATGATTTTGTAATAACTGAGAGCAAAGTGGAAGAGAAATTGTTGAAGTTAAACATAAGAAAAGCACCTGGGGTGGATGGGATCTGTCCAGTTATATTAAAGGAGGCGGCAAAGAAACTAAGCAAACCCTTAGTCATAATTATGAGAGCATCCTTGGACTCAGGGGAGGTTCCCACAGACTGGAGATGTGCAAATGTATCCCCAATTCACAAAGGGGGATCGAAGGGTGACACGAGTAATTAAAAACCAGTTAGTTTAACTTCTGTTCCGGGTAAAATAATGGAGTCACTGGTTAAAGATGCATTGGAGGATCATTTAGACAAGACTGCAGCAATAATTCAGACAGTATGGGTTTAGCATTAGCATTAGTAACGGCATTTGATGCTAGAAAGCAAGCTTATGCAGCATCAGCAAAAAAAAAAAAAAAAAATAAAAATAAATAAATAATAATAATAATAAATAAATAAAAAATAACCACTTCCACTTCACCCCTCTGTTTGTTCGAAATACCTGTCCAGCTGAGCCTTAAACTTATTTAGGCTATCAACTTCCATGACAAGGGATGGAAGTCTGTTCCACCAACCAACTATCCGCTGGCTAAAGGCAAATTTCCGCACGTCTATCCTACATCTGTCCTTCCTCAATTTGAATTTATGCCCTCTCAGGTGATTATTCTGAACAAGAGGAAGAATCCCATCGTCATTGAGTATGCTCAAACCATTCAAGGCTTTATACACCTCTATCAGATCACCTCGCTGCTGCCTAGTCTCCAGACACTGTAATTTGCAAAACTTAAGCCTTTCTTCGTAAGAGCACCCCTTTGTTCCATTCACTAATCTTGTTGCCCTTCTCTGTACTGGTTCCAACAGCTCTACATCCTTCTTGAAATGAGGCCTCCAGACCTGTATACAGTACTCAAGGTGTGGCCTGACCAATGCCTTATACAAGGGAATAATCACCTCCTTATCCCTGCTAGAAAAATTCCTATATATCATTGACAATACACCATGAGCTACTCGTGCAGCCCGTCTGCACTGCTCAGAGAACTTCATATCTGCCTGCACAACCACCCCCAGGTCCCTTTCATTCTCTACCACTGTCAGTGTAGTACCACAGATCTGATACGTTGCTCTGGGGTTGCTGTTTCCCATGTGTAGTACTTTACATTTGTCAATGTTAAACTTCATTTGCCACCTCTCAGCCCATCTGCTCAACCTTTCCAGATCATGTTGCAGCAGCATAGTGTCAGTAGTGTCCTTGACAACCCTGCCAACCTTCGTATCGTCTGCAAACTTGGACATTAAGCTTGATATACCATCATCAATATCATTTATAAATCCAGAAAACAATAATGGACCCAATACTGAATCCTGAGGGACTCCACTAATAACATTAGTCTACGATGAGAAGTGTTCATTGATTACCACTCTCTGTCATCTCCCCCTCAACCATCTCTTTATCCATAGCAGCAATTTGCCTCCAATGCCACACTGCTCCAATTTGTGCAGCAGTCTTCCATGTGCAACAGTATCAAAAGCCTTTCTAAGATCCAAGTATATAATATCAAAGTTATTCCCTGCATCCAGTTCTTTTGTGACTGCATCATAGTATCCAATCAAATTGGTCAGGCAAGACTTCCCCTTAACAAAACCATGCTGTGTCCGAGCTATAATTGAAGTCTTGTCTAGATGATCCTGCAGTGCTTCTTTAACCAGTGCCTCCATTAATTTTCCTGGAACAGAAGTTAAATTCACAGGTCTATAATTACTTGTGTCAGCCTTTGATCCTCCTTTGTGAATTGGGGTCACATTTGCACATCTCTAGTCCATGAGTACCTCCCCTGAGTCCAAGGAAGCTCTCATAATTATGGCTAAGGGTTTGTTTATTTCCTTTGCTGCCTCGTTTAATATAACTGGATAGATCCCATCCACCCCAGGTTCCTTTCTTGTGTTTATCTTCAACAATTTCTCCTCCACTTTACTCTCAGTTATTACAAGATTCTCCAGCTTACTGCTAGAGTTGAATACACCTCTGGCATTCCCCTCGCTGAATAACTCCTCATGTGTGAATGTCGATGCAAAATATTCATTCAGTTTGTTAGCTACCTGAGCAGGATCATCAACATTCGACCCATCGATATCCAGTGGACCAATCTGATTCATCCCTTCCTTCTAGAGTTTACATAAGTAAAGAACTCTTTGCTGTTTTTCTTTGCATCCCTTGCCAAAGATATCTCGTAATCTGCCTTCGCCTGCCTGACCTCCTTTGTAACTTGGTTGCATATCAACTTGTATCTATCATAGGCTTCTGTGTCATGTGTTAATTTGTAAGTATCCCATGCATGTTTCTTCTCTGCCAAATGCCTCATCTGTTCATCTGACATCCATTTTGGCCTAAACCTTGAACAATATTTCTTGGTTGGTATGTAAAGCCTAGTAGCTTCCAAGATAAGTTCTTTGAATGCTTCCCATTTTGCATTTGCTGTTGGTACCATCATCAGTTGGTCCCACTGTATAGAATTTAAATACTGTCTCAGTCCATCGTAGTCGCCTTTACGAAAGCAATAACCCTTCCCTTTACCCCTAATGGTAGTTACCTCTTTGAGTAGTTCCCACTTCAGAACACTGTGATCACTGCCACCTAGTGGTTCATTTATCTGCAGATTCTTAATGCATGAAGAATCACTGCTGATAATCAAATCAAGAGTATTAATCCCTCTAGTTGCCTCCCGAACATGCTGATGTAGAAAACAATCATCCAATAAATCCACAAAAGCCTTGCTAGTGTGTGAGTGACCAACCCCCAAATTCCAGTCAATATCTGGGAAATTAAAATCTCCCATTATAAGACTCTCTGATTTACTGGCCCACTCTATTTCCCTGTACAGTTCTTATTATACTCATCAGAGTCATTAGGCCTATAGCACACTCCTACTCTCAATTTTGATCCCCCAATGCTTATTAAGGGAAAGTCTTGTCTGACAAATTTGATTGGATACTACGATGTGGTCACAAGGGAACCGGATGCAAAAAATAATATTGATATCATATATTTGGATTTCAGGAAAGCTTTTGACAATGTTGGGCATGGAAGATTACTGTACAAATTGGAGTAGAATGGTATTAAGGGTAAGTTGCTACAATGGATAAAAGGATGGTTAAGTGGGAGAAGACAGAGGGTGGAAATCAATGGGTGCTGCTCTTCGTGGACTAATGTTATTAGTGGAGTCCCACAGGGTTTGGTGTTAGGTCCACTGTTGTTTTGTATATTTATCAATGATATTGATGAAGGTATATCAGGCTTAATGTCGAAGTTTGCAGATGATACAAAGGTTGACAGGGTTGTTAATGACAGTAATGGCAGTGTGCTACTGCAACAGGATCTAGATGATTTGGGCAGATGGGCTAAGAAGTGACAACTGAAGTTTAACCTTAACAAATGCAAAGTACTGCATATGGGTAGAAGTAACCCCAGAGAAACGTACCAACTGTGTGGTACTACACTTAAGGTGGTAGAAAATGAAAAAGACCTGGGAGTAATTGTGCAAGCAGATATGAAGTTTTCTGAGCAATGCAGACAAGCTGCCAGGGCAGGTCATGGGGTTTTTGTCAATGATATATAGGAATTTTGCTAGCAGGGAAAAGGAGGTGATTATCCCTCTGTATAAGGCAATGGTCAAGCCACGCCTTGAGTACTGCGTACAGGTCTGGAGGCCTCATTTTAGGAAGGATGTAGATTTGCTTGAGTGTGTACAGAGAAGGGCAACAAGATTGGTGAGGGGAATGAAGGGATCCTCTTACCAAGAGAGGCTTAAGTTCTGCAAATTGCGGTGGCTGGAGACTAGGCACCTGCGCGGTAATCTGATTGAGGTGTATAAGGCCTTGAATGGGTTGAGCACGCTGAATTCTTTATTGTATACAAGAAGAAGAAATCTTTATTGTATACAAAATGCATATGCCGTACACAATACCCTTCACGGCTAGAAGCCAGGGGTTTCTGATGGGATCCTTCCACTTGTTCACATTACGACCCTAAGGGGGCATAAATTCAAATTAAGAAAAGACAGCTGTAGAATAGATGTGCGGAAATTTGCCTTTAGCCAGCGGGTGGTTAATTGCTGGAATAAACTTCCATCTGTCGTTGTGGAAGTTTATAGGTAAAATAAATTTAAGGAGGAACTGGACAAACATTTAGAGGGAGTGGTTGTGTGAATTTTTTTTTTTTTTTTTGTGCTACATAAGCTCATACGTTGTTTTCTTGCATCACATGCCACGATTACTATTACTATTGCTATTACATTAGTCCATGAAGAACAGTGTCTATTGATTACCACTCTCTGTGTTCTTCCACTAAAATTTCCCTTTATCCATAGCAGTAATTTGTCCTTAATGGCATACTGCTCCAGTTTGTACAGTAGACTTCCATGTGAATAGTATCAAAAGATTTCCTAAAATCCAAGTATATGACGTCAAAATTATTTTTTTGCATCCGGTTCCTTTACGATCACATCATAGTATCCAATCAAATTGGTCAGACAAGACTTTTCCTTAACAAACTCATGCACTGGTTGGAGGATCATCCGGACAAGACTACAGTCATATTTCAGACACATGTGTTGACCAGCACCTCGAATTCATCATCAAATTTATTTACAATACTCCTAGAATTGGTGTACGTGGAAGTATAAATGCATCTGTTCTTACTCTTAGTTACTTTAACAAAGCTAATCTATTTACTTGTTCCATGATGATTCTCAGCAGTCCTTGAAATTTTCCTTGCACTTTGCTTACCAGGCTGCTGCTCATTCCAATAGAACCATTGCAAAAATCACTTTCGCCTCTGCCTGCGGCTACTGTTAATCTTTTAGTCTGTGATTCCCCACCCAAGCTAGCAGTTTTACGACCCACCTAACACAGTCTCGAAAGCATCAGCAAATATTCTTGCACCCCTTCTATTTAAGTGTATCCCATCCCTGTAGAAGCTATCTCTCTTTTGTTAACAAGCACAGACCAGGCTGAGAAAAATTCCACCGTTGAGCCTTGCACAATCTCTCCAGGTTCGAACTGATTGACAAGGCTTTCATCATGTACGCCCTCGTATCGTGTCTGGGCAGAATTGCAAACACTTTCAAATTTAACCCTAACTCGCGATTTTTTTCAACATTGACCTGCACTTGTTAAGTAAGTCCGCAGATCCACTCTTAATGTCATTAGTGCCAACGTGTACAACAATATCACCCTTTGTGCCCTTAAAAGATGATATCTGCTCTACAACGTCATTAACTTTTGGCGGACATACCCTGGTCCTATTCCTCCTATCCTTTTTTGCACATATTACCCGTTTCCCTGACAATTGAGTCACCCACAATAACTAGCTCCTGTGGGACGAGGGCATTGTGCTTTGAAGAGTATCGCTGTGTTGCCTGATGCACAAGAATGAGCTCTAGCGTTGGAATGGGCAGCTGAGATCTTAATGGGTCCCCCATTTTAATTCCTTTGAGGGTATTTACCTTACTCTTCAAACTCTCATAGACGCCCATCAGAAGGCTGCGTTGGCACATAATTTCTTGACACTCTGTGCACCTAGCGTACACAAAGACATCCTTTTCGTTCGAATCATGCCCAGTTTCAGTTGGTCCGCAAACATTTCACAAGTTGCACATTTTTTTAGGATGCGATCGGTTGGAGAATTTCCCCATTCGGTCCTACTGTAGATTTTAGTGTTTTGCACCAACCTTACGTAAAAATAAAAACACAAAGGAAACTGGACTTTTAATAACTGTGTTGTCAATCGGTTATCTCTCGAGCCACAGCAGTCACGCTACTGACTGGTATTAAACGCCAAAAACCGTTATAATATCGGTACGAGTAGCGAGTCGTAACTTACAAAATGTCTAGCTAAATTTAAAAAATAAGCTAACGAACATGGCTAAAACTATTTAATCTATTCGTAAAACACAATTTAATATGTTAATTAATCAAGAATACGGTAAAAATTTCAATAAAACTTATCCGTTTGCAGGAGCTCAAAAAGGCTACGACTTGGCACTTATAATCCAACTTGACTTTCTTCCTTCCAGTTTTCTTAACAGTGAGGTAATTTTCTTAGGTATTTTAATGTTCACAATTCCAACTGGCTACCGTTTTCTAGTCACACGGATCCAGCTGAAATACTGAGACTTTTGCAATTACTAATGATCTCGCACAGATTCTTCATTACCTACCAGAATACCAGACAATCCTAACCATACAGCCAACACCATTGATCTTTTTCTTAAAAACAACCCTCCAAGCACACGGTTGAGGTGATTGGTCCTCTAGGAACCTCAGATAACAACCTGATGGAGTCTTCGTAAATAGAGCCTTTCTCTTGTGGCCATTTTCTTGTGGAAATGATTTGAGAGATTTCTATTATTCTTTTCCTTGTTTAGATTTTTGTTTTAAATCTCCTGATGCCAATGATTTTTCCGATCGTGTCACTGAAATTATTCTTGTAGGAAGGAAATCCTTTATTCCATAATTCAACTCAAAATTTCGTGCTTTCTCTGAAATTTGGTTTTCCCATACATATGCTAAGGCTGTTCAAGATCAGAATGTTGCGTATCGAAATTGGTTTGCATTCAAATCTTCAGGTTCATTTTCTTTCTACACCAAAGCTTGAAACAATTGTAAAGCAGTTATTAATCTGTCCAAACCAGATTTCGAACAGGCTAAGAGTAGAAAATTTGCTTCTTGACCAAATGGTATCGGACATTTTAGTCTTTTGCCAAAGCTATCAGTCGCAACTTTTGCCCAACTCTGTTTCCGCCTCTGTTAAAATCAAACGGTTCTATTGCCATCTCAGCTAAAAAGAAAGCTGACCTGATAACTTCCTGCTTTTCTTCTAACTCGTGTATTGTTGATCATGGTAAACCACCTCCCACCGTTCCCAGTACATTTATATTAATGCCTCCTGTGGTCTTCCGTCAAAAGGAAATTTTGAACAGTATTGATGTCAAGAAAGTACCAGATCTTGATGGCGCCTCTCCTTGTTCTTAAAAACCTGTGCTCCTGAGCTTACTCCTGTTCTGTGTCACCTTTTTACACAATCTCTTATACCACTGGTGTTTTTCCCTTCTGTTTGGAAATTTGCTCATATCCAGCTAGTTCCTTAAAAAGGGTGACAAATCCCTTTCATCCAATTATCGTCCTATTGCATTTAGTACTACTCTTTCTAACGTAATGGAGATAGCCATTAACCGCCAACTCCAAAACTATCTAGAAACTTCTCATTTGATCTTCGATCGCCAGTATGGATTCCATCAGTGTCGATCCAATGGTGATATTCTGGTTTATGTTACCTATCTACGGACAAATTCAATGGAAACGTTTGGTGAAACACAAGCGGTTGCTCTTGATATTTCAAAGGCTTCTTAGCGTGTTTAGAATAAAAGACTTCTAAATAAGCTTCCATCTCATGGTTTGCCAACTGTTTTTATGTAATTCATTATCCAGTTTTCTCTCTCTGACCGCTCACTGCAGGTGGTGGTAGATGGCTCTCTCTCTTCTAACTTCTTCATTGATGCGTGTTCCCTAACGTTCAGTTCTTTCTCCCACTCTTTTCCCTCCTTTTATATCAATGACCTCCTTCCGTTGACTGGAAATCCTATCCATAGTTTCGCTGATGATAGCACATTGCGTTACACCCCTTCCCCCCAAGTTTGAGAAACTTTGTTATCCACAAACAGCTTCTGCTTCTCGATTATTCGCTACCAACTCTTTAAATGCTAATCTCCAGGTAATTTTGCATTGCGGCAAAGATAACTTATTTCATTTCAGTCCTTCTTAAACTCAATGCTATCTTATATCTTGAAAAAAGATTCTTCTGCTACCATGCTTGCCTTCGACGATATTCAGATGGCTAGACAAGATCAGATATCACTATTTGGGATTAGCCTGACTTCTATTCTCCCTTGGCATAAGTACATCACAAATATTGCTTCCTCTGCATCTAAAAACTGGATTTTCTCTTTGGCTCTAGACGTTAATTTTCTTCTAAACAGCTACTCACTCTGTACAAACATGAAATCCGTCCTACCTTGGAATATTATTCTCACATTTGGGGCAGTGCCTCCATAACTTCTCGCATGCATCTAGACTCCATTCAAAAGATGACAATCAGGAGAATTAATGATCCATCTCTTAGGTTCTAGATCATCTCTTAAGTCTATCCACTCTCTATCATAGACGTACTGTTTTTACTGCATGCCTTTTCTATAGATACTCGTACGTCTATGGACAGTGTTCTCCTGAATTGGCTTCTATAATTGCGCTCTTTCTTCCAAACCGGCACATGCCCGAAAATTTGCCATAACCAGTCAGCATTCCTTTACTGTTCAACTTCAAACTCAAAGAACCAACTTTTTTTCTTCCTCATTTATCC
Source organism: Mastigoproctus giganteus (assembly GCF_048544385.1). NCBI lineage: Eukaryota > Metazoa > Arthropoda > Arachnida > Uropygi > Thelyphonidae > Mastigoproctus > Mastigoproctus giganteus. Next base: position 40,383,723 of record NC_143586.1, on the reverse strand, counting down.
ATTCAACTTCCGTTCACCCCTCTTCACACTTATTTTCTGAACGTAAAATCTACAGAAATTCGTCTAATGTCAACAAATGTCTTCTTTCGTCTTCTGAATATTCAACTCGTGGATGGTACCAACTACTATAGGTTCTAATATCTTCGCGTTCGTTGATTTGATCAAAAAAAAAAATAAAAATAAAATAAATAAATAAAAATAAAAATAAAATGATTTTCTTTGACCTGGCAAACTTCTCATAAGAGCGTGTCGATGAGCTTGTCTCTTAGCACGCATGAAGTGTGCTGTTGCTTTTTTTTTTGTATTTTGTAGTTATCAAGGGTCGGCGACTTCTGTATGATACTGAAGGACGTTGTTTGGCTGTGAAAAAAGTTTAAGGTTTTTTGTGAACTCAGGTTTGGTCCAATGAGAGGTTTGATCTCTTTCGAAGCCCCCGCTAACGCAAGTTGTCTGATGTTGGTGCATTTTAAAGTTTCCTCAATGGAGCTTTGGAAGATGGCCCTCCAGTCCACTTTTTTTAGATTCCTATAATTGTATCAGGCTTTAGGAACTTCGTGAAGGCAACCTTCGAAGAAATTGGGTTGGTTTGTTTCTTCTTGTTGCCTGGAGTTTCCAAGGATATACAGAGTGAAGGGGAATGCTCGAACGTGAACTGACAAAAATTGCTGTTGTGTAGAAAGATTTTGAGTATATTGTGGAAGGTTAATTCAAGGTTTTGAGTTCCTCTTGTGGGTGGAATATGGATGGTGGTCGAACCAGAGGTATAGCAAGAAGCGCTCAAACTGTTCCACGGCTTCGTTGCTTTTACTAGACATCTCTACTTTTGATAGAGTGTATTCAATGGGTAACAAAATAAATTTTTTAACAGATTCTGTTAATGACTCGACTTTGAAGAATAGCATTATAATTACTATCTTTCAACACCGGGTGGAAAAGGCCTGAGTTCGAATCCCATCAATGTCTAGGGGAATTGTTTTAGTCTTTTTCACAACGTGGCTGAGCTAGCCCGTCTCAGGCCATGATTGCATGGCCTGAGACGGGCTTTTCATCCAGCAAACCAACCGAAGACTACACGCCATTACAGAAAGAATATACTGACGCTTCATAGCCTTAGTTGCTTTAGGATTAACATTCACGCCAAACACTCGTAATGTAATGGTGTATTCTTCTTCTTCTACGCCACTTTCTTTGCAAATGGATCCTCAGTTTCAGCGAAGTCAAGATAAACAAGTGAGCTGTACACTTGAGTCCAACAATTGGGTTCTGGATCATGGTGACGAATGGGACATTAGTGTAGCAGCTACCTCATCATGAGGTGTGGAAGGAAACGGTTGCACTGTCTCCCCTTAAGGGTAATCTGTCTAAAGGTTCCAGTTCTCTAAACCAGTCAGAGTTTAGCCTTGCCTTTACAACCAATGCGCACGTAAAAAACTTTAAAAGATGTAAGAGGTGTAGAAAACGTAGAAAGAAGTCTGTGGTGAGGGTTTCTGAGGTATCATAATCATTATGTTTATTTAATATATTATAAACATAATGTATTAAATCAATAAAGGATTGGTTTTCTTGAAAGGCGCAATCAAATTAGAAGTTATTTTGTTGCTGTTTAGTGAAGAAGAGAATCCAACTAATTTAGTCGCATTACCAATGCTAACAGTTCTATCTCACGAAACTATCAGGGCTAGATATCTCTGGTAAACTAACTGCGTGCTTGTCAGAATTACAACTATAAGAAATACAACAGCACGAGATCGTTATTGACTGACTTTTGATTTTTCTGCTTGGCCATCAGCTCTGTGGGATGTATTAAACTACAGATGTTCACCCACGCTTTCTCATGTTTTCCATTTGATATTTAGGTCACCGAATCGATAGAAATGTTTAAATATTCAGCCAGCAGAAGCTGAGCAATACGACGATTAATTTGTAATCCAATTCCTGTTTGTTTCCACTATTTATCTTTTAGGGTACAATTTCTGATAACTAATTCCTCTTGTCTGAATAAGCGTAACACGGAAAATAATATTATTACTTCATTATCCCGAACATTACCCTTCGGTTTTCATACTATCTTTAATTAAACTTATTTTTTATCACACCTTTAGGAGGAGTTCTCGGTATGCGTATTCTGTTACCGCTTTTTTATTCGAGGTTTTGGATTCTGTCTGTTCATTACCTCTGCAAGATAAAGGCGGTGGTAATAATCCTGATATATTTGCACCGCAGCGGTAATTAAAGTGTTTTATTGTATTTACGTGGTGTCAAGCAGTTTATGCAAGCTGTCTTAAAGAAACCGGATCCCTAACAAGCACTACCAACACACATTACACGATTAATGAGCGAAATACGCCTGGAAAGAGAATGGAAGTGTGTAGGAAGGACATTAGGGCGAAAACAGAAACATAGTATTCATCTAAGGGCGAAAGAACCATTCCTATAGACGTTTGTTGTACAATTAGAGACGATAACGGCCAGACAACCCTCATTTGTGATAAGCAGACTGGTCTTCATACATATTTAACGAAATTGGTTGCTCAACTGGACTACTGGAATTTTCGGAACCAGATGACTCTTTCAAACAGTCGCCATATGACTTCAGAATTCTTATGGTTTAGGACAGTCTTGTATTAGATCTTGACTACAGACCATTTTGGAACTTGGTTAGGAACGAAAAAAATTCAAATCCACTCTATCGCTCTCAAGTCGAATAAATGTAGAAGATTCGTTTTCACGGATCAATTCTTTTAATTACGTTTTTGTCTTCTATGGAAGCGGCATTTCACACCTGTGTGCGAAAATATTTTTAGGGGTAGCGGGGGCTAAACATACAGGATTATGCAGTATTAGCTTTATTTTTATTTATTTTAAACCTTTTTATTTATCATAATTAGCAGCGAATTCTCAGATATGGCATCAGGGCAGTTAAGGGAATGAATGGATAAGAAATGAAGTGGCTTTACACCTCCTAGATCCTCCCCTAGATGCCAAATGCTCTATAAATCATAGACAAAACACCACGTGCCTTCTAAGGTGCCTGTTGGGAAAATTCCATGGAAAACTGCAGGGAAAATTCCATGTCATTTTTCTGCTTGAACCACTTTTAGCTCCACTCCCCCTTCCCCAGTTTATATGACAAGGATTTTTGTTTGCAAACTTTTACATTAAACTTTAGTTTCCATTTTTCAACCATGAAGGAAATCAGTCCAAGTCTTTTTTAAACTTTTCAACCATGAAGGAAATCAGTCCAAGTCTTTTTTAAACAACAGAGAAGAGCCCGAATTTTTAACAAACCCTCCCACTTTCAAATCAACAGAAAACTCTGATAGGCTCCACTGGATGCTCTCATCAATATCATTTATGAAAATTAGAAATAGGAGAGTGACCGAACATCAGTCCCTAAGGGAACACAACACATACTGGTCTACCCTGCAAACTCCTATTCGTGATAACTTACTGTCTTCAAGCCAGCCTGCAATCCAGAATAGAGTCTTACCACTAACTCAAACTTCTTTCAATTTATATAGCAGTTTTCTTTGGAATAGAATCAAAAGGTTTACTCCAGTCTAGAAATGTCAAAATTTTCACCTAGATTGAACTCTTTAATGACTATGTCGTAGAGCTGGCTTTTAGGCGCATCAGCAACTTGGAGGCCATATTGTGCCGTATATAAAGCGTCTGTAAATTGCAATTCTGTAGTCGATTTAATACTAGTATTAGTATTAGTAATAGCCATATAGGGCAAGGAAGCCACAGGCGTTTGCTGCATTTCCCCAAAAAAGTTACTGGCTAAAAGAATACTTCCTACAATCTAATCTAAAGCTCAACCCCTATAATATGAATTTATGGTTCCTAGCTTTGGAATTTTCTATAATGAAAATTCCGCCTTCATTCATTTAACTAACCTTTCTTAGAGCTTTATAAACCTCAATCTTCATCTTTGAGACGCCTGGCTAGCGAGCTCTGTAGTTCACATAATCGGAATCGTTGCTCATACGGTCTTCCTTCTGCCGATCTCACTATTCGAGTTTCCCGTCTTTGGACCCTTTCGAGAAGCTCATTGCATTTTTCAGATAAGATCTCCATACTTGAATACAGTATTCCAAATGTGGCCTTACAATTGCCTTTACAGTGTGACTATGACCTCTATATCTCTACAGGATAACGTTCGATAAATCATCGATAGGGCGCTGGGCTATCCTGGCCGCCTGTTTACACTGCTCAGAAAACTTCCACTATTCTTATCTGTTCGTATCCTAACTCCTAGATCCTTTTATTCCTCTACTGTTTTTAATTCAACCGTACCATGTGTATAAGTAATTTTTGGGGTTGCTATTCGCCAAGTGTACTTTTGCAGCATAAAAACATAGCTGCCACTTTTCTGATTATTCTTGAACGTTGTTTCTTTCCGTCAAGTCATCGTGAAGGAGCGCTGATTGGTACCGATCATTGACGACTCTCCCAATCTTTACACTGGTCCAAGAACCTTGGGGGACCCCACTTCTGAAATCCAAATAAACTTGCTAAAATCCAAATAAACTATGTTGAAATTGCTCCCTACATGTAGATCATGAGCAATTGTGTTCAAAATAGCTTACCATCTTAGTTAAACATTATTTTCCCCTTAAGAAAGTAGTTGTATCTTTAGAACGCCATTCTTATCTAAATGTCCTTGGATTGCACTCATGATTGCTGCTGCTAAGATTTTCCCTACCACTGAATTCACACTAGCCGGTCTGTAGTTCTCGACTTCCTTCTTACAACTGCCATTTGCTGTTTGATGGACGAAAAAACACGAGTTTCCTGGAGAAAAAACCATGCTACCCTAGCCTCAGACTCGCCGAATAACTCAATCATTGTGAAAATGACCCATAAAAATTCCTCGCGTCATTGATGGGATTCAAACTCAAGTCTTTCCCACCCGGTATAGGAAGGACGGTGATTATACTAACAGTGCTACGCACGAGGGCTTGCGTGTATTCTGTAGTTGAGTTTCCTGTTTTGCTGGATGAAAACCCCGAGTTTCCTAAGTAAGAACTACGCAACCCTGACCACAAGAAAGGCGCGGGTTCAAATCTCTACAAGATGGAAGGAATTTTTTATTTGCTTTTTCACACTTGGCTAAGTTATTTGATCTGGAACGAGAGGTTGAGGAGTCCTTTCAAAAAAATTGTTTTTCATCTGCCAAACAGCAAAAAGACCAAACAGACATGAGACAAAAATACCAACACCTTATAGCCTTAACTACCTTATTGCTACTTCTAAACAACAATCATTACCAAGAGAAACAGCCCGAGCACTTTCACAACCTGCATGTTGCTTTCTTGTACTTTCGCTAACTCAGTTTTTTTTTTTGCTTATTTTTAATATTTTTACGTGTTTCTAGTGCATTCTGGTTACTCTGTTCTTATGTCACCTTCCTCCTTAATATGGAATGTCGATTAAAGATTAGCTTTCTACTTCTGTACCAATGTAACATGTCTCTTGCATCTTCTGTAAGATTATCATCCCTCTTCGTGATTCTGTTTCCCGAAGTCAAGCATTCGTAGATGCTTGCTGGTTTATAGCTGCATTCCAAGAAAGAAGTGAGATATTGTTTCTCGGATGAGTTGCATGGTCTTCATGGAATTCATTTGATCGTCATATAATTCATTTGTTGGTCCTAGTGGTTTGTTTCCACAGAATATGGAAACCACTTGGACCAACAAATGAATTCTGTGAAATAAAATCGCTATGTTTTCTTCTGTGGCTGTTGGCTGTGGTACTCTCTCATTGGTGAAAATGTGAAACGAGTTGTGCATTCTAAAATGCCCTTGATTACCATTGTTGTACTGGGTTGTTATTTAGGGGGACTGTCAAAGTTTGCTGATGATTTTAAGGTAAGCAGCATAGTTTCTTATAGCAGACACAGTATTAAAATACTTTAAAGATTCTCAAACCAGATGAACGGTTTGATGGGTGTGAATATGGACTGCGTGAATTTGGACTGTAGTTTTGTGATGGGTGGGTCTTTAAGTCATTGGTATTCTTTGAAGCAGACACCGTTTCTCTGTTTGCTCACAGGAGTATTAACAAGGATGAATACAGCTTCCATCTTGTAGGAACTTGGAAATACCAGCAATAATGGACACAAAAGTTTGGATATATGGAAATAGTTTTCTTGTTATTCCAACTGGGGCTTTTTTTACCTTTGAAAAGTATTTTGCTCCATATGTCTTTCCTCGTTTTGATAATTTATCTTCTCGTTGATTAGGCACCATGTTTGCAATTCTTACTTAAACATAGACAAGTTCCACGATCTTAAGCGATTTTTAAAATCTTTAAGTTTTCAGGTTGTGTTTGATAAAAGTGAGGCGTTGTTTTAAATTCACTGCTCGACAAAATTAATAGAACACGTAGAAAACGTGGTGTAACTCCTGCAGATTCCGCTTCATCGCAATCTGCAGTTTCCTTCAGTTTCAGTTGCAGTTTCCTCCCTTTTTTCCAGTTTCAACATATTACTCCACTGCTTGAGTTCTATGTGAAGTGGCGTTGTCGTGCATGAAAAGAAAATCTGAGCCAACCGCACCACTAAAAAGTCGCACATAGGGGTCGAGGATCTGTTCTCGGTACCTCTATCAAAAACATGAAGAGGGGTGCGGCCGTTGTTCATTATTCCACCCCCGAGAACACCGCCTCCACTGTAAGTGTTCCTTTCTCTCATGTTGGAGGGGTGGTACTGCATTCCTCGTTGTCCCCAGATAAAATAACGTCTAGAATCTGTTTGCAGGCTAAAACAGGACTCACCAGAGAAAGAACTGTATCCCATTTGTCAGGACTCCAAGTCACGTGTTCATGGCACCAGTTTCGACGAGCTATGCGATAGTTTGGGGTTAATGGGATACAAACTTACGGCTTTCTTACGCAGAGTCCACTTGAATTGCGCCTTCTGAACACAGTCCGGTGGAAATGTTTTCAGCTGTGACCAAGGCAACCTCAAGCTACAGTTGATGACTGGACATCGTAGGGTTCTGTTTTGCTGTGAGAGCCAGATAGCGGTCTGTTCTGGTTGACGTAGCCCTCGGGCAACTTTGGCCAGCTGTTCTTGTAATGGTTGCTGTCTGCTGAAACTGCTTTTATAGTGCCGAGACGAAACTGCATAACATATTAAACCAACGTGCCACCTCCTCCTGGGCTGCCCTGTTTCAAGTTGCCTAACGACCCGCCATCTCAAAGAATCATGGGCGATTTTCTGTTTGCTGGACGAAAAATCCGAGTTTCCGGGAGAAAAACATGCTGCCCGAGACCGACTAACTCAACCACGTCGGGTAAAAAGACCATTAAAATTTAATCGTGCCATCGACGGGACTCGAATTCAGATCTTTACCACCCGGTGTGGGGAGGACGGCGGTTTTACCAACTGTGCTGCCCACGAGGACGGAGTTGCGCTGTATTTTTGTTTATAGAACCGTTTCAAGGAATTTCAGCCCTTGGTGTAAACAAGAAATAAATTACTGTCCCAAAACATGAAAAGGTCTGTGTTCATTTTGCCCCCTTCCCCCAATGTCTACTTCCAGCACGTGACCTTTCCACACCTTCACGTTACCACGTCTTTGGTATCTCAGTGGAATGATTTTCAACATAACTGCCGTTTCATTTTGCAATTTTCATGCAAGAGCTTGTGGTTTGGTAAATGACGCCGATGTTGGACATTTGGTGACTCTTTCCTTCCATGTTTCTAAACTCGTGTTTCTTTATTAGGGTGCATTCTCTCCACGTGGTCTTTCAGTTTACCGTTATCAATAAAATTTTCAGGCAATCATGTGAATAAGCTTTTTACTTAGAATTGATGGGGAGGCGAATCTATTGAATGCGCTATCGCAGTGGATAGAACTGCTTCTCTCTTTCACTCTCCTAATGTTTTCCAAACTTTTTCAAGTACAAACCACTTTTAAATTTGAAGGAGAATCCACATAAAAAATCAAATTACAGACGCAAATATTAACTGATTTTTAATATACGATGATTTGTACACGTTCTTAACACATGTAGTATACATTAGGTTGTTATAGGCTTGTATTTTCCCTCTCTATTAGGAGGATTATTGTATGCCTCAAAAGAGCTGTTGAACTGAAAACTCTTGCGAATCACTTTCATAAGTTACGTGGACAACAAGTGGTCCAGGCATAATTTAGCCTTAGTAACCCTTGTTCCATAAAACAACGTAACCAACCAACAAGTATCAGTGTTCCTACGGGTTGGAAACACTGATCAAGATGATCTTGAACTTGATCCTCAACTTTATCCTCAATCCAGAAGTCAAACTTACAGGATTGTAGTTTTTGCGGGTGATCACGCTGTGATCACCTTCCTTACACATTATGTGGTGGGATGGCGATCTTGCTATGTGAAAATATTCATGGTTCGTATCTCATCTAGACGGGAGGAACTTTTGTGGGCTTTTCTTCACACTTTTACCGAGTCAGTCGACCTCAGACGAATATTGTATGATATTTTAATTCGCGGAACTCACAGTTTTCATTCAGAAAAACAGCCAAACCGACCAGAGAACACACGTAATTCGCATACAAGATTTACTAACGTTCTACGGCTTATTTTCCGTTGAACAAATTCAAAACAACAAAAGCAGATGGCCCTTTCATCCTTAGAATTGTCTGTATGAACGAGTTTCTATTTGTCCACTCATTAAGGACTTTGCCTGAATTGAATGACACTTTTATTACGTTTTAATTAAGAATCAATTAACTTATAAGTGAATATTCCTATTAACATGAATCTTTGTGAGTAATCGCCTAAACATCCGCAGAGAATAAAGAGAAAATACAGAATTAAATTGGAGAGAAAAACTTAAAACACAATGAAAACAAAAGCAGATCGTTTGAGGTTTCAGAATCCGACCAAAAATATCTAGAAATTGCGTAAAATTAATCCAGATAGAAAACAAAGATAGAGACAAACTATTTCAACAGAGTAAAGTTTGAGATTAAGGATTACGAAGCATTTGAGAAGGCTGTTTGGGATGTCACTTTGAAGAATATGTGGTGTCTAATGCTACCTGGATCGACATTATCTCCAACCTTTTAGAATCATCAATCTCTCTAATAAACAGATATTTAACTGAGAAATTTATCTCTCCATCCTGGCACGAATACCCTATCTTTCCTATTCTCTAAAACTCCCTAACCATAAACTTTTAAAATACTGTCTCAGTATCCACATCTTACTGAGAGATAGGTTTAAAAGGTTGGCGCAAGAATGAAAGACAAGTTTACCATCAAAAGGTTCTTCCAGATCTCTACAGGAATGTTCGTGGCTAGTTTTTAGGTTTGAAATTTTAAATTGGTTCCATTGAAGACGTTACTTCAGATTAAATGAGTACATGCGCTGTCGAAGCACTTTTCCAGTGCCTAGCAGGACCCTTCATATTCTCCTTAGAGGCACTCGGCAGAAGCTCTCGTTAGTTCCTCTTTAATCGAATCTTTTCTGTCGATATGAACATATATTCCATTCTAAAGCATAAAATCATACCTCTGAAAGACGCTGGATTATCTTATTAAGTCACATGGCTTGGCTAGAAATGCATACATGGAATTAAAGTGTTCTGTTCTGTTAACATGTTGCTAATCTGGTTAGGTTTAGAACTGGGTGAATCGTAACTTTTGGGGCAGCTAAATAATTTCCCATATCAAGACTTCTTTCACTAAAGAATTGTAGGTTATGCCATCTCGGATATTCATCATCAAAGTTCATGGTACTATCTGAAGAACTTGCTGGATAGTAAAAAGGATTCATCGCTCCACAAAATGGCTTCTACTTCCTTGGGCTTCAATAAAGTTTTCTCCAATAACTCAAGGTTTCTGTGACCCAAAAGGTTTCAAATAGAAATTCGATGTCAAGAAATAATTTTCTCACCCTCCACTTCCCCCAGTGGTATCTGCATTCCCCTTCAACCATCTAAGCCCCCGATTACAGTCTCCTCCCCCTATCTCTCCAAGCTTATCACGCAATATAGCGCTGTGATAAGATCTTTAAAGAAACCTTCAAATTTGAAAGTTTCATTCGCTTAAAGGACCACAGCGAGAGTGCGGCTTCGTGTAATTGAAGGTCAGGACCATCATTATCCCTCGAATACTTTTTAATATAATAGCGGTAGTAATGGTGTTTGGCCATAAAAATCTACCATCAGGCAATAGTTATTACCCGACGCAGCCTTGGTCTACCTTTTGTGACATTCCTAACTGGACTTTTCAACAATCCAGACAAAAGAACAGTTTACAAGGCAATGGAATTGAAGAAGGACTTTAAACCTCTGTTCCTGATTGCAGCAGTAACATTTAGCATTAATATCCTGTATTTGAAAACAGTCGAATTCATTTTTTATCAATAAACATTGTTTTTTATGTCCAGAGTGCAATTTTTATTATTTAATATATAAAAATAGTACACTACAAATAAATGGTTTAATATAATATTTACTACTTATAAAACAAGAACAGAGTGATTTACAATGATTTATTTTTGTTGATAGCATATTATTGGTAGTCAGCATCAAAAGTATAAACTCTTCGTGATAATCAGAGGGCCCTGTTCGGAATATAGAATTTGGGAGGAAGGAACATCTATTGTGGACCCCCTCCAGTGTATTCATAGTCACTGCAACATGATGAGGAACCAGTGGTCCCAAACAGCTGACTTTTAAGTTCCTATTGAGATTATGTTTATTTAAAAATGGTGCAATACCGAGGCAAAGTTCGTTAGGCAATGAGAATTAAGACTATAAATCTTGGCAGCCACAGAAATACAAGATCTAGAAGAAACGCCTTCCAACTCTCATAAATATTAAATATTATAAATGTCACTTTGAATTAATTTATAGACAAATGCTTCAAAATTATCCATTTAAAAATTGTCACAAGTAATATCATAACATTGCCGAATTCCAGAATTGAATCAATTGTTTTCGCAGACCATCCGTTGGGCCGAATATAAAGTAAGCGATTAGCGTTCAACAGGAGATTAAGAAGGTGGAAGATTCCTAGAGAAAAAGTACTGAGACTTAAGGACTTTTCTCGCCTACAGGCCCATCTATGATGATAAGAAAATCCACGCGTCTACCTACAAACATTTCCGAATAGGCCTATGTTCCAAGGGTCGTAGAAATCTTCCAAGAATTGCAACCCGTTGATGGGCTGGACATTGGATAATTGAGAGTCGATTATAAAAGACAGAAGGTTTAAACAGCCATACCCAATACACCGATAACAACGGGGACGCGTTGTAATAGCGGAAACCGCTGCACGAAACGGCTAAGGCTGACAGGGTGACGTCCCCTTCGAGAAGTCTTTTAAAAAAATGGACAAATGGCACCTTAATTTCTCTTCGATTTGGTCCTCCCTAAATCTACAAACTCCAACCACCATAAAGTACAACCTTACCTTTCCACTCGAAGTCCTTTCAGCACGACGACAATGGCGGCTTCGTCATTTTACTGCGTCTCACCAGGGGTCTTCCCATTATCGCCGCTCGGCACTCATTCCGAGAAGGATATATTCCCGTCTCGTGCCGACAATCCCGCGTACTCGCAACGCTCGAGCGTCGACTGTGTCACTACGGTCCAGTCAGGCGCAGACAGGTGTCAGCCCAGCGCCGTCCCTTTCCTTTAGTGGGAGGGATAAACGGAAGGAAGAAGGGGGGAGCGTTACGCTCGCTTAGCACCACGGGGTTGGTTCGTGTGTCGGCAGTGCCATCGCTGGTGGGTGGTCCGAGGGAGCGACTGGGCGTGTTCCGGGCGGTCGCCTGCCCAACCCCCTGTCCCCACTGGTTTCGATCTGCAGGTAACTTTCGTCGGGTGGTCGGCGTCCGTGTGGCGCCGTCAACATTCCCTCCCCCTTTTTTCTTTTGCGGAGATAAGCGACGGTTTTGGCAAGTAATCACTCAAGTTGACTGCCTGTTGTCTTGATAATGACATCGAACGCGTAGTAAATAATCAGACGGCACGTAATTGTCACCGAAAGCACGGAAGGCACAAAAAAAAAGCTGGAGGTCATGACCCTTCACTGCGTTCGTGAGTTAGTCTGCATAATACGAATATGATTATCGAGCTGGAAATCCTCTGATGGCTTTCACTACAGTAACAAACTCTTAGACGGAAATTACGTCACGAGGTGCATCCGTTTACTTATGATTTATACTTTGATGGAAAGAGATTTAATCTTTTCGGTTTTATTTTATTTTATTTTTTTTTGAGGGGGAGGTGAGGGGGGACACGTATCGAAACGCAAGAACTGCATAAACGCACGACTTGGAACTTCAGAATATTTTTATTAGATCACTTCTGGTTTCATTTGTTAGACCTGCGCTTGAAAAAAATTAAAGAATTAATGTAGAGGAGAGCATTCAAAATTAAAAAAAAAAGCCATTTGCATTTATTATACGCCACAAGAGGCTATAATCACTATGTAGTGACGTCATCGAAAAGCTGATTCTGATTGGATATAAAACTGTCTGGAAAGAAACTGAGTTTGTTGATTAAAATAAAAATAAAATTTCCCCTTTATACTCCGGGACGCCTACGTAGGAATTGACAAATAGAGAGAATACAAGAGCATCAGCGTATTTAGCAGTCACGCTGGCTTGAATCACGGTCAAATCAAATGCGTGTACTACGGGCCCTCGAGTACTCGTCTGCCGTTACCTATTCTGTTGGCGGATAATCTAAATAAATTTCTTTGCGCAATGTTTTGAATTCTTTTTTTTTATTTTTTTATTATTGAGTAGGCTTCTTACTGTGATGAGAATGCTAGAAATGATCATTTAGCTCTGCTAATTGGCCAGGAGTTTTTGATTTCTTTCGAACATCATTCCCACGAGGCTATTATCAGGAACGTTGACTGAGCACGATCTGTACACGAGCCAATTAAAATAAATCAACTAAAAATTGGATCAACACACACACACGGGCCACAAAGGTTAGCCAAAAATTCTTGTACCCTCCCTGAACGCCCACCCTTCGTCGTCGTAACCACCGACAATGACCTTTGACCTTTTTTCGAATAATACGAGCTGTATTTATGCGTTGTATAAATCGCGACATGCATATTTGGGATGCCACCGTTCCTGGGGACACAACATGACCTACATGTAAAACGCAAAAACGATCCACGCATGCGCAAGTGGCAGACGTGATTTACTGCCCTTCTTCAATGCACCCCATTTCTTACTCGCGTTAATAAGCAGCGAAGAGAGATTATAAATTAAATGACAAACAAAAAAGAAAGAAAGATGAAAGTGATCAGAGGAGGATGCCGAAGGCATCCGGAGGGAGGGGGAGCGACTGAATACGCCGAGGGTAGAGCTAATTGACCCTGAGAGAGTTCTCCGTTTATTGGCCGTATGTATGCTGGTGCCATAGCATTTGGCTGCGCGAGTAAAAGGCCACTTGAACGCGTTACTATGCCGCTCACGCTGTACAGATATCCCCCTGCTCCCTTTCCCACCTCGGTCTCCCGGCTGCGGGACACACAACTTCTGCGTGACATGGGCTAAGTGGATTTTCGTGTCCGTCTCTCCTCCGACGCCGCTCTGGGCAAGCGAGGTCCTAGCCGGCAGCTGCCCTACAAAATACCGACCAGCCACTCTCGGCAAGCAGGCGTCTCCGGAATGGCCGCACTAAATGGTAATACCCCCGATTTCTCCCCTCCCCCTCCGTCTAAGAAGGAGGGGGGAAGCAGAAGGAAAAAAAAGAACACTTCGGAGCGACGTAAACAGAGAACCCAAAGTGGCTCCAAGTTGTCCTCCAATTCTTCATTGTGTCACGGATGGCTTTCGTCTTTCTGCTGGACCACCAACCTGCCTCCCCACTGACGCAGTTGCGCTCCCCTTTCTCACACTTCACAGAGCGAGCTGATCTCAGTGTTGAACTATGCAGATTGGCCCCTCAACTCGCGTAGAACTTTAAATATTTTTGGTTCTACCATGATCATGCGCGTTTTGATCAAAGACCTTATCTGCCATTAGACAACATTGCATTCAAATGTTGAGTTTTATGGTCTTAACGAGTCTTATTGATATCCCAGAAAGGACTAATTAGCATCTCATTTGAATGGCTTCATTCACTTTCTTAAGCGCGCTTCTTAACCACTGTTATACACTCTCCCTCTTGTTGGTTGTTTCCCAACCATCTGAATTATTCGGGAGTTTGATTGTATCAGAATCCGTTTCCAACGCGACAGTTTTCAAGAGTTGTTTTTCCCACTCCTTTCCAACGAAAAACACGAAAGGCCCAAAGAGATGTTCATTGTACTCGAGATAGTCAAAAAGTACAAAATTTTGTGGTTTTTTTTTTCCTTCCTCTTTATGGAGATGGGCATTGCTTCAATGGATGCAAGATCTCCGAGATAGATTTTGAGCTGGATGTATACGAAGAGTTGCCTCATTAAATTTGATTAATTTTTGCAATTTATGGAGTTTTATTAATAATTTTATGGGGTTGTTATTCAATGTGTGGTAATTATTTTTAACGCTCCCAATCTGTACAGAATGGTACACTGAACTGATTTATTTTAGCTTGTTAGATTTCCAACTAGAAAAACAATCCGCGTAATTACTTCCTTTATACCGTCCCTAACAACAATATTTATTTTTTAATTTACCTTCACTTTGACCTCGTGGGTAGCACAGTGGCGATGAGTTTGTTGGTCTTGGAGAAAGTAGCACGACTCCATCCCCTAGAAACACGAGTTTTTGGCCCAGCAAATAACAAACCAACGGAACGAACACACGCAATATACTGAGCACCTCATAGCCTTAGTTTCGTTGGTACTTCACATCTACGCACACTTTCAACGATTATCTTTATAGATTGGACATTTGGTTAGACAAGCACCAAAGCAATAAATGCTGGCGATATTTTGCATGTCATGGATCTCGATAGTGAGCACACTCTCAAGATCCATGACATAGAAAAGTCTTTTAACTGTAAGCAGCAACTTGACAGATCCATCGAGATTATACAGTTGCTGCAATTATTCAATGACATAATTACTGGCAAGGGTAATGGACAGAGATTTTAATTTCGCAAAGGACTATAATGGACTCTGGCATTGTTTGAACTCATTTCAGTGGGACCAACTATATACGTATAATGTGCAAATATAACAAAAGTGTAAATGCCAAAATGGGAAGTGTTCAGAGAGGTAATCATGGAAGCCACTAAGAATTTTAAACCAAATAGAGAGGTTGCTCAAGGTCTAGACCAAAATAGATAACAGATGAACTTTTGAGTTCAGTGATAGAGAAGGAAAATGCATGGGATGATTATAAAAGTTCAAGGGATACAGAGTCCTAAAATATAAACGAGTCTGTAATCAAGTTACTCAAGGGGTTAGACAAGCTAAGGCAGATAATGAGAAGTCTTTGGCTAAGAATGCAAAGAAAAGTAGCAAAGAATTCTTTGCTTATGTAAACGCTAGAAGGAAAAGTTTGAATCAAATTGGTCAACTGGATATAAGCTGGAGGTTACCAATTTTCCTGTGCGAAACTGGACTCGACTAGTTTTGCTATCCATAATCACCTGGAAGAGTCCGAAATTAGATTTTCTGGTCTAAAAAAGTTACTTTGGTGTCGAATCGATGGCTTATTTGTATGGTTTTTAGATTTTGTGCAAAGGCCATAAGGTGTCAGTGTACGGCGACCAGTCATTTTCGGGGAGAACCCTGTGCGTGTGGTCGTCACTGTGTCAAAGGTCAGTTGAGTGCTGACAGGACTGGACAAGCGGGTAATCGATTAGTTAGTAATAAATCATAGTTTAAGGAGGAAGCTGGGTTTTAAAGCCTCCCTGAAAGTAGTCAGAACGTCGGTTCACACATTTATACATCGTGATATCTGTGGTCATTTACTGGGTGGCTTAAGTGAAAGATAGAAAGTTAAAATTTGTAGTGGTTGGCAATTTATACAGTTGCGCATCCCATTCAGCATTTTTCTTCGAGAAGGAATGGCTATTTTAATAAAATCTACGCCTAATAACAATACGCTACTTCTCTAGCCAGTAAGAGCTATTTATGCCAAGTGGGATGAGTGAGGCAACTCGTTTTGAAGGGATTCACAACATGAAATGTTCAAATAATAATATTTTTTGTGCAATTTTATTTGCATAAAAGGATTCAGTTCATACTGTTTCTTGAAGACGAGCAAGATATTTTAAGAAGATAAAATAAATGATGGAAAGAAAGGATATAGGAATCAATTTACAAAATATAGATCAACAGGGAGGAACCAGTAAATGGAAATAGGGAAATTAATCTGGAAGTAAGAACAACAAAATTTAAGTATCCAGGAAATTAGTAGGTGTATCCAGGATGGAATTAACAGAATTAATATGGATAGGACATGAAGATTTTAAATTCAGTGGTTTGGACAAAAGGCAACATCATTAAATGAAACAAAAGAAGAATATTTTATTCGATAGAGCATGGCAACTTATTGGATGCGTCAACATAATAGTGAAGTCCTCCTTTTAGCCCTCAGAATAGGCTACAGTCGTCGTGTCAGATGGATGGTTGCGGATCTTTAATCCGAAGTGCTCCTTCCATTTCGTCCCACAGATCCCCGGTTGGATTGAGATTATGGTGACATTCACTCTCACGTTCCTGGATTCAGTTCAGTATACTTCTGGCCTTGTGGCATAGCGCATTATCCTAATGGAAGGACCAATTAGTTTATGAATACACTGCAACTATGAACGGATGGTCGCCTGGTAAGAAACAAGTTCCAGATGACCTGTGGCATCCAAATGTTGCTCCACTGGGATCAAGGGATCGAATGTGCACCACGAAATCACTCTCAGCCCCATCACACCACCACAACCAGCCTATATTGTTGACATCTGTCAATGGATTCGTGCTATTTTCTTCATATTCCAGTCCTTCCATGAGGAAACGGGATTTGTCAGACCAGGCAACTTTTTTTCTGTAGGCCACCGTAGCCGAGTGGTCAGCGCGAGAGTGAATAAGTACACGTACATTGAGTGACGGGGTTTAAGCCCGTGACTGCTGAATACGGTGCTGTTTCTTGTATTCTCTACCTTGTGAACTCCTCTGAACGTGTGGTCGTTCCGGAGTATAAACAGAAAATTATTATAATTTTTTCCACTATTTTCCTTTCATTCTCACACTGAATTGCATACATGCAGCAATCCATTTCCTAAAAAGGATAGGTATACCTAATAAAGTGGCCACTCGCTTTACTTATTTATACATGTGAAGCAGGACAGTTACAAAAAAGACAGAAGATGAATTAATGGAGACGATTCCGGTGGAGAAATAGAGTTAGAAATGTAGAGATCTTAAGTATAAAATCACGGTATACTTCAATGGAAACCATATAGCGGTTTTCCATTGACTTAATGTCTTCTTCCATTGATGAGGGTTGTATTGGATTGCTTCGAATAATGTTTTAGTATGTCCATAGTGGACAATTTCATGTTTTAGTATGTCCATAGTGGACAATTGGGATGAATGGCTTTAAGTTCTTTTGCGAGAAGCGCCGTTCAGGTGTAATGTGTATTTGTGGCAATTCCATAAAACTCCATGGATACTATAGCAATAGCAGACCAGACCGTTTACCATAAAGAATGCCGCCAAACTTGATTTCTTTTTCAATAGCAAAACACTTTGACGTTTTTCTTAATCAAGTGTTTCTGCTTGGGTTTTTGGGCTAGAAATTCGGCTTTATCTTTGGAGAGGGCTAAATTTCTAATGAGGTCATTCAAATGATTGGCTAAAGTTCTCAGGCCCCCGCCAATCGCATGGAATGCTTCAGAGAAATCCTTCATCGTCATGAAGGATTTGTCTGGTCGCTGAATCCAGGATTGGATAAACGATCTTGTGCTTAATATTCGCTGAGAATCCGGTTATAATCAACCAGTTATGTAATCAAACGCGATGGTAGGTTTGTACCATCGCGTTTGACCACTCAGGGTTGATTAAATACTGTGATGTCCTTGTATTCTATTTTGTGAACTACTCTGAGTTTTTGGGGTAGTTCCGGAGTGTGAAACATTAAGTCTCTTCTTGTGTTTAATTTGAAAAGAATTTAATCCTTCGAACAATTCTTCAGGTTTGGTATCAAACCAGGCCTCCACAACTGCTTTTAGTTCTTTATTATCTTTTAAAATGAGTTCCGAAGAAGAGACTTCAAGTTTCTAAACAAATAATAGTTACCTAGGGCCAGATCTGAACTATACTGGGGATGATTTTAAATGTTCAAACCTGGGGATAGTTTTAAATGTTTTAAATATTCATGAATTTTTTAAATAAAAATGTTTTAAATATTCATGAGAGTATCCAATCCAGACTTTATGCATGGCAAAACCTTATGACACCAACTTTCCGCTTCTTTTTTTCGCTCGTAATGAAGCTTTTAACTTTGGCATAAGGCTGGCATAACATCCCCCTGTTATTGTGATTTCAGATGCAATATAATCAGTTAAAAACAATCCTTTTGTGTCCCAAAAATTGAGAACTTTGAAAGCTGCAGAACCTTTTCAAGCTGACGGTTGAGTTCGAAACTTTTTTGGGGTGAGATCTCTTGTGGTTCCAATACATGCAAGGCTTCTAATTTAGATTCAGGATCATAAAAATGTAGTCAAGTTTCATCAACAGTATAAAAATCTATCTGGATTAGCAAGAATTATTTTTAAATTCTCATTTGATAATGCTCTCGTGGGTTGCACAGTTAGTGAAATCACCGTCTTCCCCACACTGGGTTCGAATCCCGTCAATAACGCGGGAATTTTTATGGGTCTTTTCCACAATATGGTTGAGTCAGTCGGTGTCAGGAGAGGGGTGAATGGTTTTTCATCCAGCAAACAGCAATTGACTACAGAACAACATATGGCCTAACTTGCTGATGCGTCTTAAAACCTTACAACAAACTAACTTATTTTGATGACTCCACCATCTGCTGTTTCTCATGAATGGAAAGGTTTCTGAGAACCCATCTTGCACAAACTTTGGACATATCCCATTGCTGACGTCTTATTGTTAAAAAGCTTCCCTGGGAAATGTTAAGTACTTTTTCGAGTTCAGACACTGTAATTCTGTTTTCTAAATATTTTCTTCAACGATGGACACTGTTTCGGAATTAACTGCTTCAGATGGTCGACCAGATATCGGATCATCCTGAACTGACTCGGTCCTATATTGGACTCTGCCGACCATCTTCCAACAGTAGTTGAAATTGGGTGATACTGCCCCAAACACTCCAATCATTCTCCATGGATTTTTAGCCTTTATACCTTCTTTGGTCAAACTTTTCATCTAATTTTCTAAGGCATTAAACTGTCGAAGCAACATATTTTATAATTTATTAATACATTTGATATACCGTGCTCTTAGAACTTTTTGATTCCCCTCTTAGGCGCATGAAATTTATGCTTAGGGTCTCGCCGACATTTTTATTCCCCCTGCCCATCTCCTAAACGTTAAAAAAAAAAAAATCAGAATTTTATTAGCACATTGCTGGGATCTAATCAAATATCAAAGTCACACTTTTTGATTAGCTGTCCCTGGCTGTAAGCATTAAAGAATTAATCTGGAGTAGAATTTTAAATATACTTATTTATTATTTAAAATTTGATAATTTTGAATTTTCAATATGGAAAGTTTTCTAGCAGTCTTGAAATCTAACAGCATCACAGATCCCAACATCTCAATGATATCCATTTCCACTTACAACTGCAGCCATTATCAGTCCACTGCAGGATGGACGCCTCCTCACCGATTCCTGTTCCACTTACAGTCTACCAAACCCCAAGTACTTTTTTTTTTTTTTTTTTTTTGAGAGAATCCTAATTATTGGTTGATTCAACCATTGCTCATCTCAGTTTCCCAAATTATTCGGTGTATGATTCCTTTCGCTTCAAAGGTGGTACTTGTGCATATGTTCTGTGGGGGGGGGGTGAAAACAAAGATGATGGTTTATATATTTAGTTATTGTTTTATTGTTCTTATTTCGTTTGTTCCCTATTACGTGTTTATCCACTTTATTCTTATTTCCCCCACTTACGCATCTGACTTTACTTCCTAGGAGAATTCCAAATTCGTGGGAACTTCTCAATTGTGTATAATTCCCTTCGGAAAGGCTGAGTGTTCAGGAATAACAAAAGCACATAACAATAAACAACAAAGTTTATTTACATATGTATATACAACAAAATATACAATTGAATAAAAAAACATGTAATATGCATACAAGGTTAAGTCAAGGATACCTTGCATATATTATTCTTATATTAACCATCAATATTCTATTTTCATCATTATACTCTGTGTTCTCGCCATTCTGTTACAATACACTGAAGACCAATCTTAACTTTCCTAAAGTCTCTATTTGTAATTAGTCTTTCAGTTGGACCAACAATTCTTCATTAATACAAACACTATATTCAATTATCTATCCTTAAAACATAATCAAAACTTTTCATAGGATTCAATTATCTGTCCTTAAAACATTCAAAGTTTTTTATATAGTTCAATTGTCCTTCTAACATATTATAATCATCTGAACAACAATTTAATCTATTACTTATCTTTCGTTTCTCTTGCATTTTACAATAACCTTCTTGAATTAATTAAACTCTGTTAGTATATATATAATTTAATTAAGAGATAATTTATCTATCAAGTTACTTCTAGTGCTATCTCTGTTTTTCATTAATTAATCACTACACTGTTTCACTAACTTGTTTAACTTGTTAACTTACAGTACTTAATAATATCTCACCTACTTCTATCTTTTTTCTTTCCTTTCCGGGGAGGTTCCAAGCTTTCCTGGCTCTCAGGGTACCTTCTGGGGATCTCTTTCATCAGCTACGCCTGAATTTGCTACAGATGATTTTTAGGAACTCTTTGCTGCACTGGGACTGGCGTTCTTTCTCCACCTTATTAAAGGGCTACCATCCATTCGCTACTTCCTTCCTTCTCATAGAGCTACTAATTTCGCATTTTCGCTCCTTTCTCTCCACCTTATTAAAACCTATCACAAGGAAAACTCATAGGACATCTCACTCGAACCCTACTCCACTCCACTTTATTAAGACTTATCACAAGGAAAAACTCATAGGGTGCTACCCTCGTTTTTCCGCTCCACCTATTAAGAACTCTTTCAAGAAGAAAACTTTCCAGGGTGCTACCCTTTTCTTATTCCCACCACGACCAAACACTCCACTGTTAACTGACACATATTTCCTACTACAACAGAACCCTCAACTGTTCATGTTACTAACTCATTTTACCTATCTCGACGAAAATCTCGACTGCTGTGTCCGCTGACTATTTCATTTTCCCTAGCACCAACAAAAACTCAACTTAGAATCCCACTAACCCATTTTCCTAAACACCCACATAACTCAACTCGGGGATCTGTCACTAACTCATCTTCGCAAAACACTCCCAAATTCTCAACTCTGTGTCCCTCTCTCTCCCTGTTAACTCACTTTTTGTTCATCTCCTTTTCTGCACCGCCTACATATGTCAAAGTCGCCCTAGTTTTCTGTTTAACCAATCTTACTCATTTTATCAACTTTCTCTCTCTTCTTATTTGCTCATTTTATTTTCTCAAGCTGATTCCTTGTTGCTCGATCTAACTTCTTATTTTAAGAAATTTGTAAACTTTCTCAGGCTGTCAGTACCTTTGAAGTCAGCCGCTTATAGTTATACTGTAGCAGACTAATTTCCCACGATCTATAAAACTTGCCATCACTGCCAGCCAGACGCCAATCTTAAATCTAATTCCCAGCATTTGTTCCGTTTTTACCACCTTATTATCCTCTTCAGGTGTCACCGATTAAAGAAATGTCCCAACAACACATGGTCCACCACGCTATTGTTTACCAGAGTTGATCCTTCTACTAATAGCAGTTGCTACTAGTTTCTATTGTTTGGTTTGTTTGTGTGAGCTGAGAGTCGAGTGTCCCTAGGTTGCTAATAGCTTTTCACTTACCGCTCCCCTTGTATAGATGTTGTCTAATTTAATCCCTTGGCTTGTAAGGTTCGCTCCCCCATATTGCCATATTATAAGTTTTACTTTAAATAAATCTCACTTTTCTATAAAATATTATATTTGTAAGATTTTACATCTTACAGTTCGTTCTGATATCACTGTCAGAGACTAAGTAATTTGGAATTTCCTCTTTTCGGCCTTCTCTGGCTTAAACTCTCTACCGCATTCTGTCAAATTCATCTGTTGTTGCTTCTGTCTTTCTCCCAACCCCACTAATCATTTGAAACTCTTTGATATCCTCTCTTTGAAACTTAACTTTCCTAACAGTGAGGTAACTTTCCTTGGTGATTTTAATGTTCACAACTCCAGCTGGCTTCCGTTTTCTAGTCACACCGACCCAGCAGGTCGAGATTCTGAGTCTTTTGAAATTACTAATGACCTAGCACAGATTGTTCATTTACCTACAAGAATTCCGGACAATCCTAATCATACAGCCAATACGCTTGATCTTTTTCTCACAAACAACCCTTCTAAGTACACGGTCGAAGTGAGTGATCCTTTAGACACCTCAGATCACAACTTGGCGATTGTCTCTTCTCCAATAGAGCCTCCATCTCACGGCTATTCCCAACCTCGTGTTGTTTGGCATTACAAGAACGCAAAATGGGATGACCTGTGAAATTTCTTTTCTTCTTTTCCTTGGTCGGATTATTGTTTCAAAACTTCTGATGTCAACATTTGCTGAGATCGTGTCAGTGAAATTATTCTTGTAGGGATTTATTCCACACTTCACCTCAAAATGTCGTTATTTATTGGTTTTCCAATAAATGCGCTAAGGCTGTTGAATAAGAATGTTGCATATCACATTTGGCTTTCATCCAAATCTCCAGGTTCATTTTCTGCCTACACCAAAGCTCGCAACAATTTTAAAGCAGTTATTAATCAGTCCAAATTAGATTTTAGACAAGCTAAGAGTAGAAAACTTGCGCCTTGTCCAAATGGTAGTCGAGCATTCTGGTCTCTTTCTATTGTTCGCAAGTTTTGCCCATCTCTGTTCTCACATCCATCAAAACCGGATGGTTCTATTACCACTTAAGCCAAAGATAAAGTTGACCTGCTAGCATCCTATTTTTGTCTGTGGGGGTAACACAGTGGTACCGTCATCGTTCTTCCCAAACCGGATGTAAAAAGCCCGAGTTCGAATCCCGTCGATGACGTCAGGAACTTTTACGGGCTTTCCTCACTCCATGGTGGAATTAGTCTGTCGCAGGCGAGGATAGCAAGGTTTTTCTGCAGAAAAACGGTGTGTTTTGTCCAGAAAAGCAGACAAATCGACCAGAGAACACACGCAATTTACAGATACAATTCACATGGGTTGTTGAATTACATTCCATTTCTTCTTTTCCCTAATATAATAGTTTAGTTTAGTTTTTTTTTAGCATTCTACTTTTCTTCTAAGGCGTGTATTATTCATCTTGGTAAACCACCCGCTACAATTCCCAGTACATTGGAGTCAATGCCTCCTGTGGTCTTCTGTCAAAAGGATGCCAGAAGAATTTTGAACAGTCTTGATGCCAAGAAAACGTCAGTACTTGATCGTATATCTCCACTTGTTCTCAAAACCTGTGCTCCTGAGCTTACTTCTGTTCTGTGTTGCCTTTTTTTCAATTTCTTATTCCACAGGTGTTTTCCCTTCATCAGGAACTAGTTGGATATGATAAAATTGATCATATGCAGCCAATTCCTGGAAAAGTGACAATTCCCTCCAATCCAATTATAGTTCCATTGCACTTACTTCTACTCTTCCTAAAGTAATGGAGAAATTTATAATTTCCACCTCCAAAACTATCTAAGAAATTTTACATCTGATTAATGATCAACGGTTACTGGCCTACGTTAACCATATATTGACAATTTCAATGGAAAAGTTTGTTGAAACTTAAGCAGTTGCTCTTCATATTTCAAAGGCTTTTGTTTGTGTTTGGTATAAAGATCTTCTTAATAAGCTTCCGTCTTATGGTTTGCCAACTGTTTTTTGTAATTAGTTATCCAGTTTTCTCACTGATCGCTCACTGAGGGGGATGGTAGATGGCTCTCTGTCTTCTAACTTCCACTAATGCCGGTGACCCCCAAGGTTCAGTTCTTTCCCCCACTCTTTTCCTCTTTTATATTAATGACCTTCTTCCATTGACTGGAAATCCTATCCATAGTTTTGCCGATGAAAGCACATTGCATTCCACTTTCCATTTTGAGAAACCTTGCCCTGCTCAATCAACTTCAACTTCTCGAATATTCGCTACCAATTCCTTAAATGCCGATTTCCAGTGGGGCAAAGACAACTTAGTTGATTTCAATCCTTCTAAAACTCAGTCTTGTCTTATATTTCGCAAAAAGGATTCTTCTGCTCCTATGCTTATCTTTAGTGACACTCCGATTTCTAGGCAAAAGGATATATCTCTTTTGGGGATTACCCTGACTTCTAATCTCTCTTGGCACAAGCACATTACAAATACTGCTTCCTCTGCATCTAAAAAACTTGGTTTTCTCTTTTGCTCTCGGCGTTACTTTTCTTCCAACCAGCTGCTCACTCTGTATAAATCGCAAATCCGCCCTGCCATGGAATATTGTTCCCACAACTGGGGTGGTGCCCCCAAAACATCTCTCAGGCTTCTAGATTCCATTCAAAAGAATGCAGTTAGATTAATTAATGACTCATCTGTCATAAAGTCTCTTCAATCTCTGTCTCCTGGATTCTGATTCTACTGCATGCCTTTTTCTGTAGATCCTTAGGAACTGTTCTTCTGAATTGGCTTCTATATTTCCCGCTCCAAATAAATCCGAACACGTGCCACAAGCAGCGTCAGCATCCTATTACTGCCAAACTTCATACTCACAGAACCAACTTTTCTTCTTCCTCATTTATTCATTCAACTTCCGTTCAACCCTATAAATATGAGAGACATCACGGTGGGCTGTTCCCTAATAAATAAATGTAAGTGAAACTCTTTTCCAATTTTTATAGGGTGTTTTTAGTTCATTTGAAAGTGTCTGCTTATTATATAGAGTCATTACAATGAAAATATATATATACGGAGTAATTTAAATATATTTTGTTAGACAAAATACATGTTTTTCGCGATAATTATAGCAGCTTGGACATTGGTGGGAGAAAGAAACCGGCCACTGGTTAGGGTGGTCTTTAAAGGCGTCGAGAATTGCCCTTTTTATGTACCGGGGAAGAGAAAAAAAAGCGTGAGAAGGAAATAATTGCTCTTAAATGTGAATATATCTCGAAAGATGCATGTAATTGGATTTTTACAATGCAGAGAGAGACAACGGCTTCATTTATTTTCCACCCAGGGACTTAAACAGCTATCTGTTGGCTTTAATCTGTCTGTCCGTCTACAGATACGCATTTCGCAATGAATGAACGTGCCGAGGCTATGCTAATGTGTAGTAATTCTACTTTACACATGTAAACTATTTATTTATAAACTACGCTTACTGTAAAAAGCTGATTTTCTAATAATCCATTATTAAAATCGATCGTTCCTATATCTTTCTGCGCACGCATGCGCCTTACATTGAATTAAATATGAATTCCCGCTTACCTCCACATATGCTATTGCGCATTACGGAGAAGTGAATTCCACATCGTAGATGATTAATCGAGCTACACCACCAGATGACGAAAAAAGGAAGGAAAAACAGGCGCTGGGGGGGATGGAGAACCGGGAGGAGGGTGGACAATTAACAAGGGAGAGTCACTGGCTCAGATGACCATCCACCTTCCATTTGTCCTCGCTGGCATCGCTCACTTAATCCTAATGTACATCGTAACTCACGCGGTAGCGAACTTCCCCGACTGCCGCGTACAATTTCGCTACCCCCTTGTGACCCGGTGGGCTGGCAATGAATCCTGACGCCCGTAACATCGTTTCAGTCGCGACAGAAAGCTTGGGGCGCTTGACCCTCCACCATCACTGGTCGGCACCTCGTGTAGCAATAATGGAGCCCTAATATCTTCGGGGGCCCTGGTCTCTGTCACTGGGTCACCACTGCGACAGGTCGTTAATAGGGGTGGCGCCAATGTCCTCTTTGGCATCGAGACCACCTTGCTACCGGGCGGGCACCAGACACGCCTTACAGACCTGGGACTTGCTTCCGCATTTTCGGTCCGGAAGTTGGGGGAGGGTGAGGGAGGGTTGTTGACGAGATGTGGAGCAGGGACAATCACCAGCTAATTTTAAGTGCTTTATCCGGCTATTGTCAAGGACTACAGGCGCCATGATGGAAGATTTTATATAGATTTTTTTAAAGCTATTTTAAAATGGAGATTCTCTAAGGGCCCTAATACTTAGTAAGAATAAGCTGAAATAATAAATCAACAACCAATCATAAAAGGTTGATTCTCAGATTGAAAAATAAACCACATTTAAAGAACTTCATCTGGGAATTTTAAAGGAATTTCATCTGGGTTTACATTCCCAAATCTTCGTAATTTGAGTTACTAAGGAGACTGACCAATCTAAACTGAAATTAAATACGATTTGTTGGGTATCATGTGATTTATTTACCTTTTTATTTTATTTTAAATGAAAACATTTATTTAAGAATATTTGAAGAAGTTTAAATAATATTTTGCGTATGATTTTAATATGAATTCGTCTAAAAATGGCTTCACACTGACCAGTAGATCGCGATCTACTGATTGATTACCCACGCTTTAATTTATACCTGTCGAAACTAGTAATTTAAATCTAGAATACAGTAATTAGTTAAAAAAATTTAAATAAAATTATATATAATTTTTTTAAAAATTTAAATAAATTAATAATTATTTAAAATAATTTAAATTACATCTACCAGTGAGCGAATATTTACGATTGTATATATAAATAAAATTTTATAATATAAGATTGAATTCATAATATTTTTATTTTCTATTTCTAAAGTTAGCTGATTTTCTTTTTGCTTTTAATTTCTTCTACTACCGGCAGATGGCGCTTGTGATAGCTCCTGCTGTTTTGCCTGATGTTTGAAAATGCAAATTAGTCTTTTTGCTGGGGGGCAGTAAGAGTCGCTTAAGGACCGGCTAATGAATTTGGTGCTGTAATGAGCGGATTAGGTCAGAAAGGTGCTTTTAATGGCATTGTGTTAGTGCTTTGGCTAGTTTATCCCTTCATTGGAATCCAGACATTAATTCGTTTGATTTTAAATCACGATTATCCAATTACAAATTAGTATCTGTTTTATTACTTTCTGTTCTACAGAAGGAAAAGAATGATTGATTTTTATGTTTTTTTTTGTGAAAGTGCTGCCATCTATGGGTACTGGCTGTGTACTATTTAAAAAAAAACTTTTATTTTTCAAGGATGTATCGTTAAAATAATCTCTCAATCAAAACTCATATAACTTTTCATCATTTCATTTTTTTTTTAATTATACAACGTTTAGGTCTGATTTTAAATTAATGAAAATAAAATATTTAACTTATATATATTTTTTAAACTGTATGTAATAAAAAAAATAAAGACCATATTTTTTTTAATATCTGTTATTCCTTCACCTTGCCCATAGCCGAATTTTTATGTTTCTTTATGGCAATTGGAATTAAATTTAATAAAATAAAAAAAAAATTTCCTTTTAAAAATTCTTTTTACAATCATAGCATAAGTTATTTTTATTATTTTTAAATTACGTTTCTTTTTTAAGTGTGAGGAACAACTTTATAAAGTAGTATATATTTTACATGTGTACACTTAGTTGCACATTATTAGATACACCTCTCCTTTTCTTCAATAAATTACACAAATTTTCTGTTTGTACTCTCGTGCGGTCATATTGCGTCAGAGGTTGTAAGATAGAGAAAAACACAAGAACAGCACCGCATTTAGTAAATTGAAACGCGTATATGTTTATGTATCAAACACAGACATCACGAGAGTGCCATACCTGTGTCCGCGTTTCTTCAGTAACAGCATCATGTGATCGTATCATGCGATATGAACCGGAGGCAGATACGCAGGGATGCTGCATGTTGCTTTTGCTGCACCAGCCAAAAATATAAATAAAATAAAAAAAAAAATACCGATGTGATTCCATCCTGGAGCGAGTGGTGATTCTTTGAGCATTTATTCCATTTTATAAACACTGTTATTTTTTGGTATATATCTAAGATCTGCTAACTCAGCTCAAGTCGGAAATTCCTCTGTTCTTCTCTCCTATAATCGAAAACACCAACTTGGACTCTTCCAGACAGGTATTAAGTGACAAACCCGCTTTAGAATGGAAGTATCCTCAGCTTTAACACAAGACAGAAGTGATGACAAATTGATATATCAAAGTTCATACTCCATATGCTGACCGTGTGTTTTTATGACAACATTACATTTATCCTTAATTCCAAAGTCCCCTTCAGAAACTCCATCCTAGATCTTGCAGTATATGATTTTTGGCTATCTGTAGGTCAGTGTATTAATGGACAAGACAAAAGATTTCATTGATTTTGAACGTGGCAGGGTAGTCGGTGTCAGATGCGACGTCTAAGTATTTCAGAAACTGCAATCGTGATGAGGTTTTTCCCTTATGACGATGTCTCGTGTATATCGAGATTGGTCGAGTAACTAAATAACTTCCATGAGTCCATGAAGCCATCTGCTAGCTGTCAAAGATTCAGGCTGGTAGCGGCGATGTAATTGCGATGAGTATTTTTGTGAACCCCGTGATACCAGTGGAGCAACACTGGATGGATGCCACAAGTTTAGTATTACATGATGAGTGGCACCAGGGGTCTCTCTCAACTTTGCGTAGTAAACTGTGTGTCGTATACAAACTCTATAAAGGCTAAAGAGTGTGAGTCAGTGTTTGTTTTTGAGTGGTAGTGATCGGTTGCGTTGTTCATCAGGCCTCTTAGCCAGGATGCCCGTGGAACACCATTGACCTGTTGGGGACCAGTGTCAACAATCCCATGTCACGCATAAGAAGTTCCACACTTGGCGTCTGCAGTCAAGATCGGTGGGTGCTGCATGTCGGCGACGATCCGGTGGTGGTGGTGGGCCCGTGGTGGGGACTAGCAGTCAATTCCAGTCTACTCGTATTTTTCTCTCACACTGGCATGAGACAGTGTCAGCAGCCTCATATCACGCCATGGCACAATGTCAGCAGTCTAATCAAGTTGTTGTGGCCCCTGTCTGAGAGGCTCTTGCGCAGTGTCCTGGGTTTATCCGAGGTCAGGCCCTTTAGGTAAACGTCTCATCAGTGTGTTGTCAAAACCGACTCGGGCGGGCTCCTGGGACAGTAATGTTGGTTTATCTAATTAACTTGCAGTTGTATTTTGAGGCGGTGCTAGCTGCTGATTGGCACTTCTTATTTGAAGTGCCGACCGGGCTAGCCGAGTGGGTAAAGTACCTGCCCGGCAACCCAAAGGTCGCGGGTTCGATTCCCGCCTCGGGCTTGGATCAAAGTACTGCAAAAACCTTGGTAGGTGCAATATGGCCACAGAAGCCGATGCGCCAACAACTACCAAATCAATCAATCTTATTTGAAGTACTGTCTGTTATATTCAACCAGGGCCTTCTAACAGGTTGTTCTATTATGAAAAGATGTTCACAGTCTTTTTTAGTAGACTGATTTTATTAATTTATTGAATTCTTTCATTGTCGTAGTTTGGGCAATCATATGGTATGTGTGCCCAATCTTCATTAGTACCGTAGGAGCATAGTGGATCTTCTAACGACACAGAGCTATGGAGTTTAGCCTTGAAGGAGTCATGTCTTGTCCTGTTAAGAAGAAAGTGATGTATAGGCCGGAAGGTTACCATGAAGGGAGCTTGGGGCAGACTAGGGCTATCTCAGGTAGAAACCTTTTAATCACCACTCCTCTTTTCGCTCTCTTTTGGGACCATTTGTCAAATTTAGAGTTATTCTCATAAAGTCATTTGTTATTTGTCGTTTTAGGCAATAATTTAGGCTTCTACGCACAATCTCTAGGGTCACTGTGTAACAAGCTCTGGCTACATCTAATAATATCTTCTTAGAGAGGCAGTTGAGATTAGGGAATCACTCCTAGATATTTTAGTTTTTGAACTATTTTTATTGAATTACCGGATTTTTTCATTAGAAGCAGTCTTCTGGGATCTAAGGTACCTTTTGAGAAGGATATCCTCAATTTTATCCACAGATGTTATAAGGTTTTGGGTTGCGGCCCAATTCGCAGTGTTCCAGTGCAAATCTGGTATTCCCTTCAACAAAAAAGATAAGGTAGTCAGCGAAGGCAATCCTGTCCGTTGGACCGAGAGGTTCATGAATTCATCAGTTACTGTGGTCCAAAAATATGAACCCAATACGGAACCTTGTGGGTAGCCTTTGGTCACAGGGCGATGATATTATGATACCTTGTGTAGGTTGCCACAAGTTATCCAGAAATTGTTTCTGACCAGGGGCATCCCTTCATTTCTGCAGTGTATTGGATTTTTCCGTGCCATGTCACAAGGCCAGAATGGCACTGAATTGGTTCCAGGAACATACCTAGATTGGTTCGTGCCACGAGGAATCCAGACTGTTTTGAGGACTTATAAAGGAATTTTCGAAATGCTACGTCATTGATGTTATAAACGAAAGGGGCCGTCATAAATGTCACTTTACCAAGTTATTGATGTTAGGTGAAAGAAAATTTCAAATTAATTGATTATTTATATTAAATGTTCTTCAATGGGGACTGTTAAAAAAGACAATATGTACATCCTGATCACTTCATTAGGACCAAGAAGATTTGGACTACATGCAACTCTCTATGAAAAAATATGTAAATCGAAGAGGCCACACGCTGTGTAACCTCTTTGAGTTAATTAATAAAATGATCAACGTTCAATTGGTTATTTTATTAATTAATGTCAATGTTTTAAAAGAAACAAGTGAAACAGATGTGGGTGGGAGATGGGTGCTGTTTTTCGCCTACTTTTGATAAACATCTCAATCTTCTGGTGGCTGTAAAGTTTCCAGGCAACGATCCACCCCTAATATAACCCACCCAATGTAATATATATGACGCATATATTACATTGGTCAGGAATAATCCCACTTCTACCAGTAGTTACTACTCTGGACACCATCTTTACCAGACTTTTAACCTTCAGAATCTCCCCAAAAACCGTCAGTGGTTGCCCAGCAAAGGCCGAAAAATTTCGTACACATTTGGAATCTGTTAACTAGTTGTGCATCCGTCAGGCACTTGGCCAGATTTGTAGACCAATAAAAGCTACGAACACGGTTCATGGACGGAGAATCATCTGGGGAGTCTTTCTCTCTCGACCGCTACCTCATCCGTAAATCCTTAACCCCGACAGCTTGACGGCAGGGGGTGAGTGACTTAGTTGTCGAAGTCTCACCGTGAAGGCCAACCCCACGCTGTGTGGAAACGCTAAGAAGTTGTAATATTGGAGGATAGTCTTAGTAAGTGGAAGTTGGACACAACAACTCGATGATTGAGGGGGGTTAGATACAATTAATTACCTTCGGCCAGAATCCCGATGCGATCGTAGTTCGTTTCTTCGTGGTCATAAAAAGGCATCTTAAATCAGATTTAGGTACGATGACCTCGAATCTGCAGAGATCACTACTAAAAGAGGCGAGTATGAATAGCAGTTGGCGGGCACATTATGTTCTAAATGTAGGATAATAACAGACATTTAGAACTCCGCAAAACTCCAACATGAATGAAAGAAAAAATCTGCTTAATTCGTTTTTGTAGATTTTTCATGTTCACTGGAGATGGACACCAATACATCACAGCGTCATCATCGAAGATAAACATAGGAGCAGAAGAATCCTTTTTGCAAGATATAAGATAAGACTGAGTTTTAGAAAGATTGAAATCAACTAAGTTGTCTTTGCTCCACTGGAGAATTACCTGGACATCAGCATTTAAGGAATTGGTAGTGGATATTCGAGACGTTGAAGCTGTTTGTGCATTTAAAGGTTTCTGAAACTGGAATGCAATGTGCTATCATCCGCAAACTTATGGATAGGATGTCCTCAAAGGAAGAAGGTCATTAATATACAAGCGGAAAAGAGTGGGGGAAAGAACAGAACCTTGGGGGACACCAGCATTAGTGGAGAAGTATTTAGAAGACCTTGATGCCAAATGGAAAAGTTTCACCAAACTTTTCCAGTGAATTTATCCATAGATGGGCAACATAAACCAAAATATCACCAGTGGATCGACACTGGCTGAATCCATAATGGCGATCGTTGATCAGCTTGAAAATGACGTTCCAGTCTTTGGAACGTTGAACATCTTCGAAATTCATTGTATGTTAAGTCCTGCCTTATGTAGGGCCATTCACCCGTCCCCATTTAATTCTCAGTTCGTTTTAGAGTGACATGTCCATTATCAATCGTAAATCTACCTTTTGTGTTTTCATTTATATCATTGAGCTGCAGTAAAGCCCTCTACAACAGTCACATAATTCGCTAATTTGCGTATATACAAATAAATTAAAATAAATAAATTAAACACTAAATAAATAAATTTTCTACGCTTTGCTAGGCTCCCTATACTTTTTATTAGCTTGGTGTATGTAATTATTCAAAGGATCAACCTTTTTTCATTTTTTTTTTGTCTTCTCTTTTGGTGTCGTTTAAAAATTTATAAAAATGTAAAGTTTCCAAGAAGTTCCGTTAGAGGGCGCTACCGGATATATTTTTATATTCTTTCTCAGGCTCGAAGCCAGTTCAGGAAAAAAATAACACATATTCATTTAAATCATAATACCATTTTGTGTAAGGGAAATTATACTCATTAAAGCTCTATAACGACATCTGGTGGCAATTACACAAATTACTTTTTTCATCATACCGAAATTATTAATGTTATTCCATTTAAATGTAAGGGCCAAAATGTGGAGACAAAATCAGCTCCTCTACCGGCCAGAAACCTGAAAGAAATGTTTCGTTTGGAATAAAAACAACAAACTAAAAAAAAAAATGTCTATTCTCTAAATTTATTCAGACAGACATACAGTTTCTACAAAGTAAAAAACACAAACATTATTGCCTTAAACTGTGGGCCGTAGCCACCACCTAAACGGAAGATATTTCCTTCCGACAGAAATTCCTGCCTGCCCCGGGCGTACGACCGGCGATGCCACATAACATTGCGTGACCAGAAGAGATGTCCGACGTTTTTGTGCACCTGCGAAAACCATGCACGTTTTAGCAATCATTGCACGTATTCGCCGAGACATTATCGCATACATCTCACCCAACTGATGTCGTTGGCACATGGCCAGCTTATATTTTAACACTTCTTTCTATCGGGGACACCGTAGAACCGAGAGGGCGGGGCTCTCTCGTGTTTATAATTTCTCGGGACGTGTGGCTCACGATAATCTACGTCGATGTCAGAAGGTGGACAATTCATCTTGTATGAACAAGAGGCGGTTATTATGCTACTCGAACTGCGTATTTGGTGTTCAACCAATACTGTTGCCCGTTAATTAGTTAAGAACAGTAAAATCTTATCCTCGTAGGTACATTTAAAAGCGTAACAGCTTTTTCTAAAAAAAAACAACAACAAAAACAACAAAAAAAACACATACATATGTATTAAAATATGAACAGACGTAAAAGTACTGTACGTAAAGACTGTGACGTCACAGGTAGTTCACTCCTAGAACCATTGTTGAATAAAAATGTTAATTTCCTATTTTGCTGATGCCAAACGATTAACTGATCGTTTGTTATTGTCAACGTGAAGATTAATGACACAGAACTTCGTCTGCCATCTTTTGATAATTGTTAAATATTATTTCCTTACAGACAGTTAATGGCTGATTTTTTGCTCGTCTGCCTTTTCGAATAATTTTCGACAATCGACTATTTTGCTGTTCACAAACGACGCTGCATCGGAATATTGCACAGTATATGGCACTACAATGTTGGCTGAAGACGTCTACAAAATGGCACATAATATGGCACGAGAACCTAGTTCTCGGAATTAGGTGGGTAAGACGTTTCTCGCTACGACGAGTGATTCGTGAGAACTGGACAATGCATTTTAGTGGTGTCGATCACCGGAACAGGTACAGAACCGGAGCTGTTGACAAGAGCGCTGGATATAACCGATGTACCGTGGGAATAGAGGGTATTTAAACCCACTAGGACTGAAGTGCTCGAGTGGTGATCAATGGGCAGGAGGCCTTGTACGTGTCGAGTTAAAACGGCGGAAGACGGTGTGGTCGGAGGACAAATGTGCTGGCTTGAGGCCACCGGACTGGTTGACGCCATTTGAGGAGATGGAACGCGATCGGTCGTCTGGCTCCCGGCCGGAGTGGACGTATTGGTGGTTGTGGCTGATGGATGGGATACGTTTTGCTCCAGATAAGTGGCGGATATGGAAGGTTTGATATCTGTAAAAAAATCGCATTGAATTAGTATCCAACGAAACTTCTATACTTTGTAATAGCATCTGTTTATCTGTGATTATAAAATACATTTAAAAATAAAGGGCTAACCAGAATATGGTAACAAATATTTCTATTAAAATAGTGATATACATTCTAGAAATTATTTTTTTTCTTGTTTAATAAAACTGTTGACGAGTTTGAACAATGAAACTCTCCAATAATTGTTCATTCTTTCTCTAGTAATAACAATTAAACTGTCAACAATCATTTTTAACAATCCTTTTTAATTTCTGGTTATAACAACGAGCTTGTTAACAATCATTTTTAATTTCTGGTTATAACAACGAGCTTGTTAACAATCATTTTTAATTCTTGGTCATAACAACGAACTCGCTAACAATCGTTTTTAAATTGTTGGTTATAACAACGAACTCGTTAACAAACATTTTTAATTGTTGGTTATACCAATGAACTCGTTAACAATCATTTTTAATTGTTGGTTATACCAATGAACTCGTTAACAATCATTTTTAATTGTTGGTTATAACAACGAACTCGTTAACAAACAATTCTTGGTTATACCAATAAACTCGTTAACAATCATTTTTAATTCTTGGTTATAACAACGAACTCGCTAACAATCATTTTTAATTCTTGGTTATACCAATAAACTCATTAACAATCATTTTTAATTCTTGGTTATAACAACGAACTCGCTAACAATCGTTTTTAAATTGTTGGTTATAACAAAGAACTCTTTAACAATCGTTTTTAAATTGTTGGTTATAACAATGAACCCCTTAACAATCATTTTTAATTCCTGGTTATAACAATGAACTCGTTAACAATCATTTTTAATTCCCGGTTATAACAATGAACTCGTTAACAATCATATTTAATTCTTGGGTATAACAACGAACTCTCTAACAATCGTTTTTAAATTGTTGGTTATAACAACGAACTCGTTAACAATCATATTTAATTCTTAGTTATATAACGAACTCGTCAATAATATTTTCTCGCTTTATAACGAAAAAAACTCAAATAAATGGTTATAACAAATTACTCTTCAAAATTTTTTTTTTTTTTTTCGTAGTTAAAACAACGATTGCTAAGGAGATAACTAATTAAATATCGTACCTGGAGAAATCGAAGACTTTGTTTTGGTGTCTTGGTTGGCATTTTTTGGCTTTCTTTTTCTCTTCTGGATTCCGTCTTTCTTCATTGTAGGTGGACGGTTGACCTACGACAAACAACGGGCAATATTTAGTGTGTATACGGAAAGGAGAAACCATTAAACCAGCTATTCCAATCATAGACTAGAAAAAATCTTAAAAGGGTAAATGGGTTAATGGTAGCAATTTAGGACATTATTTAAGTGTGTCAGGGCTACTCGACAGCCAACCAGGGCGACCAAGTAAGGCGTTTGCTGGACCAATCAAGAACTAAATACATTTTTAATAAATAATGCAATAGAAATAAGGTTCTTAGAATGTTATACGTTACATTAACAAGGAACACTAGTACCGTCCCTTATTGTCTGTAAGAAGGGTGGATCCAAAGGGGGGATAATCTTTTCCATTCAAAGACTAGATCTCCTCTGCTTTCTTATGTTTTCCCCTCCAAAATAAAAAAAAACGTTAAAGTTGAATCCGCCCTCGCTTGGTAACCAAGGGCATTAAGCAAAAATTTGGATAATCTGTGGTGGCTGCAAATCTCTGCAAAAGTGGAGGGTGCATTTGATACGATGCACCCAAGCCCGAACACAGAAGGGAGAACCCCATAAATGTTTCTTAAATCATTATACATAGTTTAATAAAAGAAAAGGGATCTCCAAACCTAACCATCCACCGAGTCCCTAGTTACCATTCCACGGTCCTGGATGATTGATCTAGAAAGGCTTCATAACCAGTGCCGGTTTCAGATAGGGGCTAAAGGGACTATATCCCACCCGTGATAAAAAAATAACTTTTTTTTTTTTACTGCTACTTAATAATTAAAGCTCAGTGATACCACACTGTTCATAACGTTACATTGATTCCATTTCTTACAAACTAAATACATAAAAAGTAATTTACTTCCCAAATATAAATTTTCTCCATAAATCTTACGAGATTCTTAGGAGGCAAAGTAGGTAAACGAGACCTGAATCTGCCGTTCCCAGAATTTTATCTCTTTCAGCGAACACTAATAGTGCTCCAAATTCTCGCTAGAGGGAGTCTTTAAAATATTTTTTTACCACAAGTTGAAATAATAACTGGAGTGTCAGTCCATACTTTGCTACACCTAAAGAGAGTGGCGTAAATTTCCAGATCAACTTACCCCGTGTAGTTTGTAGTAGAGACCACAGGCATTGCAGACTGGTTCTCCTTGGGAATTTCTCCGCCAGAGGGTGGTCGTAGTGGTGGCGCAGTTGGAGCACGCTTGGCCAGCACGTCTGTTGGATGTCTGTAAACAAGAAACGAATCGCATATGAATCCTGGCCGGCATAGTAATGCGTACACGAGCAAGCTATTCCAATCACGTGTAACTTAATAGGTGCATAGCACGAGATTTGGAACTTAAATCTGTTCGGGGATTGAGTTCTTGGTGAGTTCTACTTATTTTCAATTCATCGCTTTCTCCCAGCTGTCCTCGAATACATCAACCTTTACCAGAAAACGTAGTTCAAGGTATCTGGCACTCAAATAATTGATTCTGGATCTTTCAGATGGTAAAAAAAAAAAAAATGAAAAGACAATGAACAAGGATGGACAGATACAACGGCACCATCTAGGGTAATTTCTGAAAGATAAACCTCGTTTTGAACATAAACGAATAGTTTCGAACTCGTCGGAGCTCGTCATGAAAGATGCACACGCCAAAACAGAATATTAAATTAAACTCTTAAAGAAATAAGAACACACAGACAGACACACATACGTACACGCACAGACAGAAAACTAATAAAAATCTAAGCGGGAAAACAAAGAGCGATTTGGAAGCGAAAAGACACGACAACTGACAGTCGATGCAATAAAAGAGCAATAAAAACGAGAGCTCTGCGGTTGTCCTGGATGGGAACAACCTTCGCCGACATCCCGAAAGAATCTGAATGCACGCGATTCGAACCATCCCGGTCGCTTAGGACAAGGGACGGGGTGCAAATCCTGTAATACGCCGAAGATTTACAATCGAGTGGATTAGTCTTAAGTCGGTGAATAATTCGCCAACCTAATTGAAAGCAGACGGAGAATGGACACTAAAGATGGGGTCATCGAATGAACGGGAAGAAAGGGGGGGGGGGTGAGCGGTGGGGGAAAGGGTACGTTACGAATGGGGCATCGCGTGACCGCAAAGTGGCGCCAGTTCATTCCAGAGGTAAAAGTTATGACGCGGGTGCTAAGCTGATGTCGATCTTTATACTAATGATGTGGCACGGTCGGAATGAATAACAGGGTGGACGGGGGTGGGTTAACCTGTGGCCAAGGAGGAGGGTGGTGTTGTATATCTTTCCCCTATATCAGCGCCGAATAACATTGTAGCAAGTGTGTGTAGCGTCACACTGAAATACTAACCTTTCCTTTTTCTTCTTTGCACTGAGAGGGTCGTACATCAATGGAGCAGAGTCCTCTGACGGCCTGGTTGTGTAAACAATGTCGGAATATTATGATAAACGCAGGCGTGGGGCGGATGCGGGTCTTAGTTACAATGTTTCGACGTTTGTTTGGCATTTGATAATCTTTTGACTCGGGGTATCTATTTCGCGGTATGTTTTGTCGTGGAAAGTCCCTTTTGGAAGGGTGTAATAAAATATACACTTATCTTGGTTCGTGCGGTCATTAGCAGGGCACCCCCAAGTGCAGTATTGTGGTAGAGTGACGGGTCAGTCGTAAACCATGAACATGGCAGCTTGTCCCAAAGGGATAGGTACTCTACGTTTAACGAAATATTCGTGCCATGAGCCAATCTACAACAGGGCTCTTTCCCTTTTCAATCCCCCACAAGAAGAGAAACATATCTGACCCGTCAGTATTAACATTCGTGTTTTTGATTATTTTATAGCTTCCAGAATAAAACTATGGGAGAATCTGGTTGTTTCTTGTTGGGTTTGCCAAATGTGCGTTTGAACCTCTTCGACCTTGGCATTCAATTTTTGTTCTAAATTTTGTGAAGCCAACACTGCTTAACTTGTGGACCAATAAATATCTCATCCTACACTTTTTCTTAAGACAATTTTGGATTTAATTCATTCTATTAAATCATGGTATATGATTGAAGGCGCCACTTTGAGGATCCAACTCTTTAAACAACTTTTTTCAGCTGCTTTGGATCTATATAATATTAGCGAACATAACAGAAGATAACTTACACTTTCATTTGGTGGCCATAGATAAACTTTTTTGTTACATAGTGTATTCTTTGTTCACAAAGTAACGTAAAGTATTTCAAGTAAGGCATCTAGGACTACATCTGATTTGCTATATGTATTCTAGTCTCATCTGCGCGTTCTGGAGAAAAACCAGAATTTCCGAGAACAAAATCCTTACACCTTCTTCTGGCAGCTATTCCGTGACAGAGGACAGGTTTGAAGGTAACAATGTCAAGGATTCGACTTGGACATCTACGATGCCCAAGGTTGGATTCCATAGAACGCGTGTGGGACGAGCCAGGGTCGAATCGGAGCATCATCGGTTCGCTACTGATTTGAAGAAGATACTGGTGAACTGTCTAAGACTGTGTCGCATAAACAAAATATAGTGGATCACCAGAAACATCGATTATCTGATCCAACCCCGAAATTTGAGACATCATGTACACTACATATAAGAAAACAGCTCCTTCCTGTTATCAGTTCATTTTCATTGATTTACAATGATGCACATACTCTGAGTGAACCTTGGTTCAAGTTCGCGTGACTGCTAAATACGATTAACCAGTGGAAATAAACTTTTAGATGTAGCTTAGGCAGGTTGAAGTGTTAGTAACACGATATAGCGAGACTACTTTGACCTAGGTTCGATTCACAACCACAGTCATTGTGCATCCAAGCAGCAAAATTTTCCCTAAGGTAGTTAAGGCTACGAGGCGTTCATATATTGTGTCTACAAAACTATAAAACTGTGTTTATTCGGTAGTCTACTTGCTGGTATAGCGGGATGAAAAAAAATATATATAGGATAATTTTTTCTTTATATATCCACAGTTAAAATTTCATTCAAATTCCTTGAAGGTCAAATTTTTTGGACTCTCGTAAAAGTTTCCATCGTGAGTTCTCGCTGAGTAAAGGGGCTTTTAAAAGGGAAACTTCTCATTTCGAATTCAGAAGGACAACCCAACTGTTGACTGCACGCTATAAAAATAGGTTACATTTAGGGAGAATAACCGAGGGGCGTGACAACCGGAGAAACCCACTCACCTCTCGGTTTTGGCACCAAACTAAGGTTGCTTGGACAAATTCCTCTGAACTTGCCTAATAAATTCTCTTTAATCCTAAGCCAATATGGAGTTACAATGTGAACTGGTCTGTCCGCGTCCGCGACACCTACGGATTTCTTTACTGGTCGCCTCTCTAGCCGACATGACCTTTGAGGCAGGTTGTCGTGATCTGTCCATCAGTCCGAAATTTACGACCGCTCGAGGACCGTAAATTACCTGCTGCACCTCCAGTAACACCTTACCAAGGGCGGCCCAACGTGTTCCCTTCGAGAGAAATCCAACTTCGCCTTTTCTTTCATTGATGCTTTTTTTTTTTTTATTATTTTGTAGCTGAAAAATTGTGCGCCTACACCCCATCAACAGACAAATAAAACCAAGAAACCTCTGAGGACATAGAATAGATCAAAGTACAGTTAATATCTGATTAATGGAGACCCAGAGAGGTCTAACAGACTCCCTTAAGGGGATCAACAAGTGTTGACTAATCGTTCAAGCTACTGTTATTATTTTGAAATAAATTTTACAGTACAACGTTTCTGCTTATTCTAGAAGATTTGTCATCAGGAATAATATGTAATCCTACAATACGCTACGTCTCAATAATGCAGCGATCTGGGAAATCACGCGTGAGGGATGAAAAGAGAAGCACAAAGGAAGGAAAGAAAGAGAAGAGTTCTTTGCTATTTGAGGAGACTTTCCTTTAAAGAGCAACAGAGTCAAATACCCAGGTTACATCATTTGGATGCAAGTTGAATAATGAGAAGACAGCTGATAAATTATTGCTCTCGAATAGGTCACTTAACTGGCTGAAATATGCCCCGGGTTACTTGACATGTAGAACAGGTTAAAGGATCAGATTCGTTTCGCTGATAAAGTGTAGCAAGCTAAACATGCAAACGATACACGATCTTAAAAAATGATAACTTACACATGCGCAGCGACATTTTAATTAGAGTTCTATTGAAGAGCGGATGGATATATGACATTTAAAAATTGTAAAAAAAATCTTGTTTTTTTTTGGAAATGAAAAATGAGACTTTAGTTTTTGTTAAAGTCAGACGACCACGCTATATTGTTGATTATCGAACGATTCAATAAGACAGTCACAACAATGGTGCAACAATGGTATGACGCAACTGATCCACCTGCCAAACGACCTAGATATGTATGTCGTTTGACATTAGAATGAAAAAACTGTTTTATTTTCAAATAAATGAAAATACAGTATTGTATTCTTCATAAGAAATTCAGATTTTCAAAAACGTCAAACAAATCTCAAAAGATACTTACTAGTCTCTTTGGAGGTCGCATTAGTGGCCGATTCATGCCATTCATTTTGCTGTACAGTCCACAGGCATTGCACAAATAATGTCCTGTTCCATCCCTTCGCCACAGGGGAGTAGAGATAGCCCCGCAATTGACACATTCTCTTTCTTCCTGAATACCAAAGTCTGAAAAATTTACAAAAAAAAAAAAAAAAACATTTTAAAGTGTCAATTTTTAATAAATATGTACTAAAAGAGAGAGAAGATGTTAGCAGGGATTCTGTTTACATTAATTTAAGGTAGGATCAGAGATCAGCACTCACTATATTACGAGCTTATCTCCAAATGAGGCAATGTGACAGGTAGTGATTCACCAGCTAAGCCTACTGCGACTGTAAATTGTTGACACAGAACACATCTGTTGGATTTTCTAAATCGTCCAAATATTGCCGTTGGCGAAGAGTTCCAATCTCCAATTCGCCATTTCAAAATCTACCTCTTCATTATCCTCAGACTTACACCTTGACGAGAGGGGGGGTAGTCTTCGTCGTGTGCTCCATCTGGCTTATCTCTGCTTTCTTATCACCTTCGAGTGTTAGAAAGCAAAGATAAAGAGACATCATCTTGGCCACACCACGGAATACCTCTGGCTTCTGATCATCTTATCCGCCCAGTCTGCCAATGCAGCTTATAGTCAGATCCAGAAATATGTTTTTTTTACCCATCTTAATTATCTATGGACTCTTCATTTATATATATTCTTTGATATTTCGTTTTAAGTCTGAAAAACTGGATTTATGAGAAAAGAAACAATCTTGTTTGGGTTTCCATCGTGGGATATGTTTTTCTCCATCTGTGTTTACGACTAATGAAATGAATGTGGTCAGTCTGCAAAGACAAACGAAGATCAAAATCAAAACATAAACGGGGAAGAATAAGAATTCAACTGATCAACTGGTGTAATTCAACTGATCTTTGGCAGTAATGGAATACGAAAAGAATGCTCTTGGATCCTCTTAGGATAAGTGGGTTTCACCAAAATAATGACTTGTTTGTTGACAAAAAAACAAAAAATTACTTTCAATGCACGGTCTTCAGCTTAAAATCTTGCAAGATTCGCGTGGTATGCAAAGAACTTCGAAAATCGGATTACAAAATGGGATGGCGTGTATTAAAATTCTCCTAATGCGTTTTCCGTGTGCATCAGCCGACCCCTCATTTATGCGCTATCTACACTTAAGCGCAGCATGACTGACAAGTAACAGATTGCTTCCTCCACCCTTCTGGGTTTCCCACCTGTTTAAGTTAGATCGATTGACTGCAGAGTTTCACTCCGGCCCACTGTTTACAAGTGTCCGCCGAATGCCGAGACGGGACTACGCATTCGGAAGGCACGACTGACGCCCCGGAAGGTTACCGCCAAGAACGGGGCCGGACGATTGGAAGCGACGGAGGCCGAACGTGGCGCGCATATATACGTGCGTGCGTCGCTGTTTACGGGGCAAACACCCATGTTGTGTAAACAGTCGTTAAGTGTAGGGCGCCGAACTGGCTGATTTTTGTTGATTAACAAACTATAAATTTAATTATGTACCGAGTAAAAGTTTACACGCGTTGATAATGTAGCCAATTATCGGTTCGTGTAGCCCATCCGACGAATTTTGGCTCTTGGTTTGTAATAAATTACTCCTGTAACTTATTTTGTTAAACTACTGTACATATATCTTGATTTTTCAGTGTTTGGAAAATAACAGCAGACGCAACAGCCTCTGTGAACTTTGTTTTTCAATCAAAGGCAGCATTGTTTACGTCATCGGTTCACGTGATGACGTAAACAATGAAAACCTGAGCGAATTCGCATCAGTTTCTCGTTGTTTTGCCCAATCGACGTGAATTCGTCACGTCAACTCGACGTACTGTATAAAATAGTCACGTCAAATCTATGTGCTTTATAAAATCTGACGTAACTCGGCACGTCAATTCGATGCTGTATAAAAAACGACGTGAATTCGTCACGTCCATACGCCAACTCGACGTGCTTTATGAAAACAGACGTAATTTATTTCGTGCAATTTCCCGTTTATCGCGAAACGGACGTGAATTTTCATTGTTCACGTCATTTCGCGGGCACCACGTGAATTCGCGCGCATGACAGTTAAGTCGCGCAGTGCAAAGTTTTCTTCCCAAAATGAAATTCGAGCACAAACTTTTGCAAACAAATACGTCACACACGTGCAGCCAATATTTTATTGCTCTGTTCGAGATGAATAAGTGCACGTGCTACGTCACAGCTTTTAATACGCGCCAGGCTGTACGCCAATAAAATTTGAAACCGTGTTATTTATGCTGCGCAAATTAACCAGCTCGGTTTATGTAATTTTAATGAAAGGTATGGTTACTCTCCGCAGATGCCAGCGCACGTTTAGTGTCGGAATTATCAGAAGGCCACCGAGTACTGTCGCTTTGGTTGTTGCCCATTCTTTTATAGGCAGTTAAACGCTGAGATAAGGAAATTGTTCTTATCTCTAAGGTTACTCGTGTACCGAACAAGCCTTTAGCTTTATGCTCAAGTTGAACTTGGAAGATAAAGATATTACTATGTCAATCGTGTCCTTTTTTTTTGTTAGTGATCATCCCCCATCCCTTTACTCCTTTGTAGTGATCTCTTGAGATGTACAACTATAGGATTTGTTGCCAGTCATTTTATTTTATCACGGGAACAATTTTGTTATTCAAAAAGAAGAAATCGAGATTCGTTTGTTCTGGCTGTTAGTTGTTGTTCCAAACATCCAGAAGTTTTCAGTTGGATTCAATCGGCTCTAGGCTGATGAGGGTACGTCCACCATTTCCTCAGAGCACTGTTGCACTGATTGTGACATACAGCGTTGTCATGCTGGTACAAATGAAAGCCTTGTGGATTAACTCAAGACTTGAGGGACTCTTCAAGGCTCTGGGTGGGGGGATTTTTATCAGCGTGGTTCGCACTTGTAGGAAGAAGGAATTTTTGTTGAGGCGGTATTCATTTGGACAAAGGTGGTGCAAAGCTTTTTGCCAGTATCATTGCGGATACCTTAAGGGTTCAGGCTAACTGCTATTTGGGGAGGAGGGAGGTATAAGGGTAATTTAGATCCGCGTTTATCTGATGATATGGGGCAAAGTAATGCTTGCACTGACCTCAAGAATTCTTGTTTGTTGTCGCGATGTTGACAAAATGTTCCGAGGGTGTTAACGTTTCAAACCTAATTAAGTTCAAAAGGGAGTGTCAGAGTAGCAGACTACAGAAGAATACTTTTAACTGGGTCCACAGTAATGTCAGGAATGTTGTCAATAAAAATGGGTGAATTGGAACTCGTGGCCAGGACAACTAACGCTAACATAATAGGGTAAGAGAAACGTGACCACCCGGAAATTGGGGATGACGACTTCCGCTATGGTATGTAGAGTGTATTTAGGAAAGATAGGGAAGGCAGAAGGGCTGATGGGGTCATGCTTCTTATCAAAAGCAGCCTA
Source organism: Mastigoproctus giganteus (assembly GCF_048544385.1). Lineage (NCBI taxonomy): Eukaryota > Metazoa > Arthropoda > Arachnida > Uropygi > Thelyphonidae > Mastigoproctus > Mastigoproctus giganteus. Next base: position 40,339,131 of record NC_143586.1, on the reverse strand, counting down.
AGCGTCATAAGAGCTTTTGCTGAGTCAGAAGTTTCTTCTGCTAGCATAGAATCTGTGTGGTTTGAGTCAGATGGAAGCAAAAGAACAATGAGAGTAGGAGTAATCTACAGACCAGAAGATTGTGAAGAGTATGGTTATAGATTAAGATTATGGAACACTGCAGATTAAATGGGCAAGCAAGTGTGAATGTCTTATGGGTGACTTCAATCTGCCCTAACTGATTGGAATAAGTGGAAAGGAAAGTTGCTATGGGGAAGCAAATCGTTAAATCAACCAGATTTGTACCAGCATATTAGAGAAAATACTAGGGGTAAGAATATTCTTGACCTGAGTCAGTTGGAAGTTGGAGAACGATGTTGCAGTAGTTAAAGGTAAAGACACGGGTTTTAACTTCAGAAGAGGGGACTTTGACAGAAAGAGGCCGAATACATTAGAATTATGGAATACTTTCAAAGCAATAATCACGCAAACCATGAACGCGTACCATAAGAAAATAGAGCACGAGAAAGTATTAAAGCCTACAAATTGATCTGTAATAGTACCACAGATGAGGTTAAGGAGGCTAAGGTTGAGTATCAGAAAGCACTAACTAAGAGAGCAAAGAATGAGGTAAGGAATTTTTCATGTATGTGAATACAAAAAAGAAGAAAACGAATCGGTTCGGACTTGTGCACTGGATGTCCAAATACGGAGGTGCGAAAAAGTCAGGAAATGACCACCGCATATCCCCCGAGAAATATGGCCTTAGTTGCTAATGCTCCTAAAAACTAAATAACAACAACAACAACAACAACAACAACAACAGCACTGGATGTGAGAGAGGCCGCCAGAAAGTGTATTGAGCCTCTGATGTTAATTATGAGGACATCTTTGGACTCGGGAGAGGTTTCTTTGGATTGGAGAAGTGCCAATTTATCGCCAATAGATAAAAGCGGTTCTAAGAGTGAAGTTGATAACTATAGACCGGTAGTTTGACTTCAGTGGTAGGGAAAATCTTAGAAACAATGATTACGACTGCAATCCAGGGATATTTAGATAGATATGGCATTCTGAATAACACACAACATGGTTTTGTTAAGGGATGATCCTGTTTAACTAACTTAGTAAGCTATTTTAAGCAAAGTATTTGACTTGGTCCCTCACGAGACGTTACTGTATCAGCTTGAACAGGTTGGGATTACTGGTAAGATTCTAAGATGGACTGATGGGTGACTGCGCGGCAGAAGGCAGAGGGTTGTGATTAATGGTGTTCATCAGAATAGTATAACGTCAGAAGTGGGTCCTCCACGGATCGGTTCTTGGAACTCTTTTGTTTTATTATTATCATCTGTTTATTTCCATAAGGAAACCACCCCGGGACGACAAAGTGCCAGGAGGTTTTTGACTTTCATAAACGATATCGACGAAGGATTAAAGAGCGTGATGTCAAAATTTGCAGAAAATGTAAAGATTGGGAGAGTCGTTAATGATCAGTGCCAAGCATCGCTCATTTAGGATGAGTTGAACAGGCTCGAAGAATGGTCGGGAAAGTGGCAGCTATGCTTTAATGCAGCAAAATGCAAAGTAGAGGTGAATAGCAACCCCAAAATAACTTATAGATATGGTGGGGTCGAATTTAAAACAGCAGAGGAACGAAGGAATCTGGGAGTTACGATACGAGCAGATATGTTCACTTTTCTGAACAGTGTAAACAGGTGGCGAGGAATGCCCATGATGTTCTAGGGATGATTTATCGAACGATATTCTGTGGAGATAGAGAGCTCTTAATTGCACTGTACAAATCAATGGTAAGTACCGTGTTTGGAACACTATATCCAAGTATAGACCACATCAGAAAAAAAAAGACATTGAGCTTCTTGAAAGGGTCCAAAATGCAAACAACTCGCATAGTGAGACTGGCAAAAGGGTGATTGTACGAAGGAAGACTGATTATATGGGCTTGGCAGTCAGACACCTTAGAGGTGACTGATTGAGGTTTATAAAGCTCTGAGAGAGTTACTAAAATGAAGGTGGACTTTTCAGTAATAAAGAATTCCAGAATTAGGGTTACAGGTAAAGAGGTTTAAAGTAGATTATAGGAACTTTTCTTCTAGTCAGCGAGTTTTTGACTACTCCAACAAGTTGCCTCTGCAAGTAGTTGAAGCTGGCAATTTGAAGAAGTTCAAAGGTGAACCGGATTGTTACCTACGTGAGGAAGGAAGCGCGTAATTTATATTTTCCTATCTATTTTTTTGGTAAACGCAGCAAAAGCCTGTGGCTTCCTTGTGCTATATGGCTGATAATACTACTACTGGAGTTCCCTTACTATTAGTGGAGTCCCCCAGGGTTCAGTGTTGGGCCCATCGTTGTTTTCTGTATTTATCAATGATATCGATGAAAGTATATTAGGGTTAATGTCCAAGTTTGCGGAAGATGCGGAGGTTGGCAGGGTTCCTAATGACAGTAATGACAGTACACTACTGCAACAGGATCTAGAAACGTTCAGCAGACGGGCTGAGAGGTGACAACTGAAGTTGAACATTGACAAATGTAAAGTACTGCATATGGGAAGCAGTAACCCCAGAGTAACGTATCAACTGTGTGGTACTATACTCAGGGTAGTGGAGAATCAAAAGGACTTGGGGGTAATTGTGCAGGCAGATATGAAGTTTTCTGAGCAGTGCAGACGGGCAGCAAGAGTAGCTCATGGTGTCTTGTCAATGATATACAGGAATTTTTCTAGCAGGGATAAGGAGGTGATTATGCCCTTGTATAATGCAATGGTCAGGCCACACCTAGAGTACTGCGTACAGGTCTGGAGGCCTCATTTCAAGAAGGATGTAGAGCTGCTGGAACGAGTACAGAGAAGGGCAACAAGATTAGTGAATGGAACAAAGGGGTGCTCTTACGAAGAAAGGCTTAAGTTTTGCAAATTACAGAGTCTGGAGACTAGGCACCAGCGAGGTGATCTGATCGAGGTGTACAAAGCCTTGAATGGTTTAAGCATGCTTAATGCTGATGGAATTCTTCCTCTTGCTCAGAATAATCACCTGAGAGGGCACAAATTCAAATTGAGGAAAGACAGATGTAGGATAGATGTACGGACGTTTGCCTTTAGCCAGCGGGTGGTTAATTGCTGGAACAAACTTCCATCTGTCGTAGCGGAGGTCGACACCTTAAGTTCAAAGCAGAACTGGACAAGCATTTGGAGTGATCGACGGGTGAAATGGGAAGGTTGTTTTTTTTTAATTTTTTTTTTGGTTGATGCTATATAAGCTTTCTTTCTGCATCACATGCCTCTACTAATGCTAATACCAACATAAGTAAAAACTGCAGCCATTATCAACCCACTGCAGGATGGAAGCCTCCTCAACAATTCATGCTGAGGGAAATGGACCTTAATCAGCCACGCCGGTCTAATGCGGGTTGGCAGATTGACCGTATTTAGCAGTCAGGGGCTTGAACCCCGGTCTACTCAAAGAGCGTGTGCTACTGCACTCCCGCTCCTGACCACTCGGCTACGGAGGCGGTGCTAAGGATGTGCCTTTAAATCAAGCTTCGGATTTTGTACCCAGCATAAGGGTTGATCTTTTAAAACTTTTAACCAACTGGCTCCTAAATTTTTCAGAGCTCTAAGTGATTAAGGGATTCGAAAGCAAAGGGTAGTCATTGATATTCTAGTATTACTTTAGCAAAAATTGCTAGAGTAGAGACTAGAGCATGACGAGGCACCAAAAGAAGTTAAGTAATACTTCGCAACTGGGTTGTCATCATTGCAACACCAGGGTACCAGCCCACCCACTGATGAGGAGCCAATAAGCTCCGAAACGGTGCCGTATGGGTGATGGTATCCGCTGAGAATATGGTGAAGCATTACTTATTCGAGGTAGTGCAATACCATGGCAACTTGTTGTGAAGGTATTCACAATATGAGATATACTTAATGATGCCAATTTATGACCTTATGTAGTTGGCTATGTACAGAAATTATGCAAATGCACTAACTTGTACATTAGTAATACTGTATATATTTCAAAAAAAAGTTCAGGTGCGTTAGATTTTTTATCTCTTAAATGAATTGAATTTTTTCTTTTCTATGATTAATAGTAAAAAAAAAAATAAAAAACGAAAACTAAAAACTAAAAGCCAAAAGTGGTAATATCAGCCGAGAATAAGTAACATTAGTCTTCATCAGGTATGAAATATTTCATACCCTTGGGTCACTTTCCCTTCTAAGAAGTTCTAAACCTCCAGTCCCTTGAAAAACTTCTTATCCCGGTTCTACTGTATATAAAAGGGTTTCACTTCATTGCACATATCTTCCAACGCATTATTCACTCTACGTTTTGTAAAACTCTATAATTAACAGCGCGTGAAGTGCAAAACATATCCAGGCTCTGTGATTTAATAAATTAAACAATCATATCAATGCCCCAGTACTGCAATTTTATTTAATTTTTATGGGGTTTAATAACAATTTAAAATATAATCAGTATTTAGCCATTCTGAGATCATTAATGGTAATAAATCATGATTTATGTATGTGGAAAACTGATAAACTATACTCCCGACACCACACATATTTCATGCAGCAAATTGAATCCCTGCAGATGAAATTCATTCACTCTCTTTCCAGATGTGATATGTACGAAAAAAGAAAATAATAATTGCCGGATTTCTGTTGGTCCGCTTTTAATGAAATTTGGGACAACTCCACAAATCTTATTAACTCAAGTTAAATAATCAGGAAACAAACCCAGACAATAAACTAGTAATCTGTGGCATTCTTCATGTCGCTACTACATTTATTTCCTTCCAGACTACCTCAAGAAGTTCCTCACAAGATAGCCAAGACGATGAATACATCTCCCAGACTTCCACACCAGATTTCGGAACTTGTAACATCTCAAATTTGGCTTTGAGTTATGGTAAATCTTGTGAACCGACTCCTCATGGAACGTTGGCAACCAATACACAAATACGTCCTACGTCTCATGGAATTACAAAACACGCAGGCTTCCCAATTGTGTTGCCTTTATCATTTTAATTTCATCTTAAGAAATGTATTTAGTTGAAACTGTCAGAGATGCTTCTTTAAATTCCTTCGGTGGATTAAAATGCAACTTATTCGAGTATCTTGTGATGGAATGATAAATGTAACAGAAGTGATCAACTATATTTGGACAGGAGTACACTTCTATGACTCACGAGAATGTAGGATTTTCATCTGGCCTGCAGTTGAACAAAGATAAGTTGCCTCTCCTTTATCGGCTAAAGTTTATCTTTAATAATGGTAGTTGTTAAAAACTTTAATGATGAAATCATCTCCTTATTATTTGGCAGTGTTATATCCATGCATTCCGTGTGGTAGTCCTCCTTGGCATCTTTGTTGGCACGATACATCGCCGGCTGGCATTCGTTTCGAGAGATATAAGTTTGATTTCTGTTGAAGGTTGGTGGAATTTTAAAAATCCTCTTCAGTCTAAGACAGAGGGAATAGGGCTTTAATTTTTCAGGGTTGAAACAGCCCTTGAATGAACCCCATTGTTTGAAAAGGCCAGTGATACAAAATGCGTGTGTAGCAGGGGACTCTATGGCCGACCAAATCCTAACAGTAAATCGAACTTCTAGAAATCTAAATGAATTCTTTGAACAACCGTTCTCGGTTCAAAATCGAATCAAATCCCAAAAGCTTTGCGGGGGCCTAGAAAAAGTCGTACTCCACGCCCACCTAAGATCGTCTCACTACAACCCCGAATGAAGCGGCTAAGATTTCTACTCTCCCACAGAATTCCAACCCAAAACTCCCCACGTTCTGGGTTGGAATATTTAGGAAGTGTAAATATGAAGCCCAGGTGACAGGTATTCATTAAAATGAGCACAGTATGGTTGTTGAAGAGTATCGGAAACATCCAGAATTCTTCGGGGCGGCCAGAATTTGCAGTTACGCCTTTCAACTAGATGAAGATAAATGGCAGAAGATAACTACTGTACCCTGGAGGAGGAGGATGATAAACAATTATCATAAAAACTTGGACATTCGATGACTGGAATCGGTGATTCGGATGAACAGTTCCTAAGCTGAATGGTGATTCACTTAGTCATTCAATGAATAGAATCCTTTTTTTGTAATGACTCGATTGACAATGAGTCGAATCCAAATGATTCATTTCGCCCGTGATTAATGTCTAATACAGGGCAGTGGCCTGAGGTAAAAACTGGCAAGAGTTATTAAGTTAATTGATCATTAGTCGTATTGTAGACTGCAATAACTACATTTAATACAATGACTATATTCGTACGGGTTACAGAACCAGGGTAATTACATTTGCTTAAGGGAATTCATTCGAAGGGTGAAGAAAAAGTTCCAGCAGTGACTTGAAGACATTGAAGGAAAAGGATCCGATGTCTCTTTTGCTGTTAATAATTTGGAACCTTGAAAAATATACCATATTTCAGGTGATTATTATTTTTCCTGTTAAATATGGACTGGGTTTTCTTGTTTTTGGACAACCCCCAGATTTTATTGCCCACCTGTGGAGAAGGTTTCAAAATAATGAAGGAATGATATCGTTCACGAATGTACGAAGTCCCTCTGTGACCAGCAACGTGCAGTTTACGAGCATACAGAGAGACCCGATAAAGTTGCGTCATTAATATCTACCGGGTAAGTACACAGATGAGACTATTTTTATCTCATTATGGGTTTTAAAAATAGCGTGTGGCCACGATGAGGTCTCCATAGATTACAACGTGTCGTGAGTTTGTTTTAAGTTTTTCACGTGCTTGTATCGCACCCCACTTTCATCACAAGGAGTAAATTTTAATTTTAATCACAGATATTAATGGAGGAAACGCGTGGAAAGAATTTAAGGGAGTTAACGGATTGTTTTATTGCTCAAAGTATGTACCATACTCCAGCTTTAACAGAAAATTGCTCTTCTTGGCTGGATACCGATCTAATGGATTTAAATGATGTTGAACATTATAAACAGGTTGGGTTAAAAGTCATGTAATGGAAAAAGCCTGGGTTCGACTCTCTTCTCGAGTTGAGACACTTTTATGGGCTGTTTTAATACCGTGGTCGACTAATTTACTTTGGCGGATCAATTGAACAAGGCATTGCAACAAATTTCTTAAAGAATTGAAATCTCTTCTAATCTTTCAAGAAGAAGAATTAAAGAAGACTGTTTTGTCTCGGATCACTTCTAACTCCACTCCCTTCGGTTTGTAACTCCTGGATTTCTGTTCTTTAGTTGCAAAACCTTATGTTTAGAAGCCTTAATCTTTTAGACAGTCCAATGAAGGATCTTGTCTTTAATCCTGCTTTGCTCCAGTCTTTCACAAAGAACCGTATCAGAAACCTTAATGAAGTCAAGGTAAATAATGTCAAAGTTGTATCTTGCATTCAACTGCTTTATGACTTTGTCATAATACTTAACTAGACTGGCCAGACAAGATTTCCCCTTCATGAACCAGTACTGCGATCCTTTAAGGATACGATCCTATTGAGATGGTCATGTATCGTATCTTTAACCACAGACTTCATGATGTAATCCACTACTGGAATCAAACTCGATGGTCTGTAGTTGCCCTGCATGTCTTTCGCATCTCCTTTGTGGATTGGGGAACGATTCACAAAGGAAAAAAACACTTCTGCTGGCTCTCTATGACTTATGCACTTAGATTAGAGATTCTGTTTGAAGAAAAGATCTTCAACCAAATGACTGGATTCTGGATTCTGAATGGATTCTTCATTATTACAAGGGACCAGCTCACAACGTCCTTCGTGTACGATTTTTTATGTCCAAAAAATTGGACCAAACACTTTGATAATATTTCCTCAATAGACTCCTTTTCAGAGATTTCAAACTCCTAATAAAATTATTTTCCGCCTTTGACATTAAAAGTGAAGCGATAGATCAACAACATGCGCAACTGGTTCCGGTTAAGTCATCATTGAGCTTAGAAGCGACAGTATCCAGGTGCCATCTCTCAGGGGGGTGAACAAATTGACGATACCGCCCTCCACCACATGAAAAGGTCATCTTTCCATGCAGTGGAGGCGAAGGCAAAATGAACCCAGATTCTGTAACTGTGGTCAGTTGGATTTTTATCATCTGAATCTATGAATGGTAACTGTGTCTTAAATATGCGAAACTTATCTAGAAAAAGAAAGACAGAAATAGATAAGATAAGGGACAGTCTACACATGCATAAAAAAAGATAGATAATCACATACCTGCACCAAGATGGTGAGCCATGGCATCAGTTCCGTAGCCAGGATGCTGCACAGCTGATATGGCGGTGTCGTAGAAGCCCCAACTGGACATGTCGCGTCGTAGATAGGTGTGGGGACTAAACGAAGAGAAGCCGGTTGTGTGTCTCTGTAAATCAGCTGGGTCAACTGCGGAGGGTGTTGGCAGCGTGTTCATATTCATCGTCGCCTGGTTCACAGCGAGGCTGGGGGTCATGCTGGCCGGCGAAAGTCCGTAAGACGTAACGGGGGAGTGATGGTGGTGATGATCGGGCGCTGCGGACTGGCTGACGGCGTTCCACGCGGTCTGGTTGCCGTGCTGACCCGTGGTCGAATTCGGCGGAGGGCCGGACACGTACTGGAGCATGCTGAGGCCGCCGGCCGGAGGGTACACGGCGGTCGGCATCACGCTCGGGTGAGGAGGCGTCGGCGAATGTGTCACGGCGTCCACATGGTTATAGTTCGGACTGAGATTCGGCCCGTGTTTGCCGGCCACTGGAAATAATTCCCGGGTTGGATACGAATTCGGATTGCCGTAACTTGTGGCAACGCTATAGGCCACTGGAGCCATACTCGCGTATGTACTGACCATAGTGATTCCACTGGAACTATTGGCAACTATCCTGTATAGTGGATCGCGATCTTCGCCGCTAGATGGCGGTTCTACCTTGATGGTGCTGATGACTGATGCATGGGCGGAGAGTTCACCCTGAACTGGGCTGTCGTCCGTATAGCTGCGCTCCGACATGTGATTCTCGGTGGTGATGTCGGCGGAACTGGCAGGGGAGATGGATTCTAATTGGCTGGGAGGAGTAGGGGTGGGCTCGCTGTTTCTGATGCCCGTAATGATGGGCATCGTGCATGGGTGGTGCCTTTCTCTCCACGCTGCTGTGTAGTGCTCCTCCATCGACCTCTGAATCTATCAATCATAGGAAGAAAGAAAATTAGTCCACATTATTGGGCGGCATCTTTCAGAAGGGACACACAAACACTACAGCCAAAATTAAAGCTACGAGTTAGTATTAAAGGTTCCATTGAAAAGTATGGGGAACCATCACCAGTGAGTATCTTAATACAATTATTTAAGATGGAAGAGTAATTATATCGTATTAAAAGAAACGGCAACATAATTTTAATTTGCTATAATAATTTATCGAGGTTTAGAACCGAATCTCTTAAAGAACTGAACTTGGAAAGTAAAATAATTTTATTTTACACTGACAGCCGAATATTTCACTTATTCATAATCTGATAACACTTGAACCGAAATTATATATTCCAGCGCATAAAATAACAATAATTGTACTTCTCAAATAGCCACTTACCTGTACACGTAGTTTCAAAGCCCTAAGATCCATTCCTATCATCAAAACTAACGCGAAATGATTTTATTTTGCTATTTTGAACAGCTTCAGTATTTCACGAAATCATTTAACAACACTTATATGCATCTGCGCAGTCTCCTTGAGCATCGTCTGTTAAATAAACATTACTTCTCTCGAGATGCGAATTGTACATAAAAGCGCGTGTCGCGAGATACTTCGCAGAAGTCAAGTAGAATCCGTTATGCTTGTCTTCTGCTAAAAATGAATTAGCAGAAGACGAGCATTATTATTATTTTTTTTTTTTGCATTTCAGTCGATCTTATTGATTAATATTTTAAATATAATCTGTTTAAAATGAAAATAAACCATATTACTATTACTCTTATTTGAAGTGCTCAATCTTATTACAAATCTCACTACAAACGTAACCCACTGAGAGATTAGTTTGAAGTTCTTTTGGTAGAAGAGATAAGAAGTTGATAAATTTATCTCTTCAGTTAAACTGCTCAGAGTTATCTACATATTTAGTTCCTGCAGATAAATGAAAGATAGGGCCCCTTATCTGTAGCAGACAAATGTCAACTTTCACGCATTTTACCACAGACAGTATTCCTTCCAGTAATATTTGATAAACAAGGAGAAAACCTAACTAGAAGAACTATTATTATTGTTAATCTGCTGATTGAGAATTCTGCTTCTGTAGTCTGGTGGATTGGAGGGTTAAATAAAAGAATTTTGGCAAAATGTTTCTGACAAATTCAGAAATACAGTTCCAATGAACAGCGCCAATTTCAGCCTAGTGTCAATATTTGGAACTAAGGTTTATTATTGTATTTTTAATTATTTAAATTCCTCGCGGTATTGATATTGTCCATTCTAATTAGTTCTTTTTGATTAACCATTTTTTTTCCATCTTCAGGGCTCTTCCCAAGTGAAGTAGTTTAATTTTAATTACCACGTCTGCTCCATACTAAATTACTTTTGGATTATGGATTCATCAGTGTTAATCCACTATTGATCTCTTATTTTATGTAACTCATCATCGAACAAATTTGATGGATGATGGAAAAGTTTGGAACTCAAGAAGTTGTCCTCGACATTTCCAAGGCTTTTTTCGAGCTTCTAAACAACGTAACCGGCATCAAATGACACATATCAGATGGAATATATCTTGTACCATTTAAGACGGTGACTCAGCCCTCAACTTCCTTAGGATTTGTTAGGTCCTGCGTTACGATGGCACTATGGCACATACAAGACACAACTCTGTCGAAATCTGAAAAGGTCAGTACGTCATTTCACAAGAGCTACATGGTATGAAATTTAAAAATACAAAGGGCCGATATGTGTGGCTGTAATTTAAAGCATATCTCTCCATGGTAGTTTATATCTTAAATTAGAAGAGGTGGGGGACAGCTGCCCCTTTCAGGCGAAGGCCCATGGCTGTTATTAGATGTCAAGATAAAACAACGAACCTATCTATCTCATTCCGGTAATGAACTAAGAATTTAAATTAATATCACTAAGGATTGACAACACCGTGAAGACAGTTCCCCACTTAATGGGGACCTACATAGGGGGGGATGAATGGGCGAGATTACAGGGTCAACGGTTGACTTTAAATGACTTCTTAAAAGCGGAAAACGAACTGTCCAAAGAGTACGTGTGTTGAACGCTGACCAGAGCAATTTATCCACCCAACACCCATGCTACAAGCAATTTACCTTTGACCTGGAAACACCGCTAACATCAGACGGTGAACTGTGACCTTCTGCATGTCAGCTGTCACCGACGGAGTAGTATGAGTCATTAGCCCTAAATAATACAACTCTGTTTGGGGCGCTGTATGACGAAGTGGTTACTCATGTTCGTGAAGTTTGATGTAAGGGAAAGGGGTGGAGAAGGGGGTGGACAAGAAAAATTTCGAAAACATAATTTTACCTTAAACTTTGATAAGAAATAATTTAGAGCCAAAGTGCCAGTTCTTGTTCAACAAGAACTACGTAGGTGTTCTACTTAGAACTGCACGCGTTCGATTTGGGCAGGGGGTGGGGGGATTATAGAGCAAAATTTGAGAAGAATCAAACTTCTTCTATCAAACGTGAGAAAAGAAATTGTTTGACAAGTTCCAAAACTACAAATTCAGAAGCTGAAGAAGTTTTAGAGACAAAATTGCTGCCAAGTCCCAAACAAATATTGATTTATTGCGGTGGTTAGATGACGTCATTAGATTCCCTCTAAAAGATCAAACAAAATTTATCTTTCCAGATAAGCATACAAACTCTGACAACCCGCCAGGACAAAAATATGTACATTTTTATCTCTAGACAGGGTAGGGTTAAACAAGGGTGATTTAAAAGGAGGACACGAAAAGCGAAAATGGAATTAAACTGAGGCCATCACAAGAAAATGTGGATATAAGACGTTCAATTTATTACAGTAAACTTCAAGAAATGAATGATGAACTTGGTGAAATTACGCCTCAGAAGCCTGTTCAAGTAAACCATCATATTTTCCTAATCAAAAAGGATTGGATGACGTACTGAAAGATTTGGGTTTAATCAAATCAAGTACAAATCTCCTGACATCTAGCTTAAAAGAGTGGATGTCGGCTGCTTCACTCCACATACAGAAAAGGACCTTTTTTTTGTTGCAAAATCATAAACTTAATTGGTCTCTTCATGAAGAAATTGTATTAGGGACAATCCAGAAGGGTGGCATCTTATCATGGACAGGTCAAGTAAAAATTTGAAAGGTGTGTGGCTTTCTGATAAATGAAAATATACACACATCTATTTTTCTTGCCCATTCCGCTCTCATTAAAGAAGAAAATGTGAAGCATGTGCTAGAGAAGATCAATTATCACCACTATAAATGGGATGTCTGTGGGAACTACATGAAGATGGGAATCCTTCTGGTGTCCTAAATGTTCTACTACACTGTTGTATGCCTCGAACAACAGTGTAGTAGATTAGCACTATAAAAAATGGAACGATATACCTACCAGAAATGAGTCCCGTGGTTCCAAGTAACAAAGTCTTGTTTCCATATCAAGCTGGGACTGTCAAACAGTAAGTTCAAGCGTAGGACACACCTTGAAGCATGTACAATCTGTTCCTAAAATTGACTGAAGCAAAAGCGAAAGGCATGAATAAAACAGATGGCTTTACAAGAACTGGAAGACAAAATGTCTGATGCTGAGCAAAATGCCTGGCGGTCTTTCCACCTTGTAGTGAATGGCTTTCTTGATAACATTAAGAGTGAAAATTACAAAGAACTAGTTGACAAGTTGATTGAAAGTTACGACAAAACCAGATGCAGAATGTCAATCAAACTCCATTATATGCACTGCCACCTGTATTCCTTCAGACCAAATTTGGGCAATGGTAGCGAAGATCATGAGGAGAGATTCCACCAGGACATACATTCAATGGAATAGGGTTACCAAGGAAAGCGGGATGAAGCTACGATGGGTAACTATATCTGCTTCTTGGTTCTGGATGATCACAATGACCACAAAAGACTAACACTTCCATATGTACATTTTTACAAATTTTTCTTTATCAGCCCGAGGACGGTTTGTACTTTATAACTTTTTGCGATTTTTTAAAGGTTGATCATTACTTGCAAATCTATACTCTGTTGTGTACGGAAGATAAACATTGTTAATAAATCTGATATGGTATTATTGCATATTTACTTTTCTTTCATTTCTGGACAAATCATTGATGTTATGCAAAAACTAACGTCCTGTTCTGAATCGGCATGCCCAAATTCACAAAGAAACACCACAATTGTCGGTCCAGTCCTCACAACATCACAATTTTCACACAGTAAGCAAACATCCTGAACTAGCAGGATCCGTGTAATGTTGGTGGGAATTAGTAGAATCTCACCATCGCACATTATCGTGAATATTTAATACAAATACATTCATTGATTGAGAAGCGTAAAGGAAATTAATATTCAGTTGGAAGAAAGCGAAAAACAGGAAAATAGCAATACCTAAAATGCTTGCCGGATAGAGAACATCATGGGAACAAGGATTTTGTTCTTTTGCCGGATGTCAGTCATCCTTCGGTTGACTGACATCCGGCGAATCTGAGGAGCCGACTTAGCCTGAGGGTTAACCTTACCTCTCACTGTTTGATTTCATTATGCGTACATACCAAGATAGAACGTTTGAGGATCTGTTTTGTTGATGTTTCTTTTAATATCGGTGGATAAATCTCATCAGATCCCTTTCCAACTGTAGCATGAAGATTCCACTACCAATCTATTTGCAGTTATCGCAAAGTAGTCTAGTTCCCGATACCTGTTGTCTAAAGGATGACAAAAACATAGGCCCGACGTAGCCCAGTGGTCAGGAGCGAGAGTGCATAGCACACGTTCCTTGAGTGGACCGGGGTTCAAGCCCGTGATTACTAAATACGATAAATATTTTTGTATTGACGATTTATTGTAAACTCTACTGACTTGGTTGTCGTGCCGGAGTATAAACAGAAAATTTATTTTTATTTTATTTTGGATCACTACAAGTCTTGAAAAAATGGTTGGAAACAAATACACTTAATAATATTGGTATATTCAAATTCTAAGAACTGCGTTTGCCGTTTTTTCATGTTGATTATTTTCAATACAACAGACCTTTGTTGCATTAGATGGATGTCGTGTCTGCCCTTTAGCACAATGGTTATAATCATTGCCCTCTCCACTTCTAGTGTAAAAAGACCAGGGATCGAATCTCTTTAATGAAGCCAGTAACTTTTATGGGCCTTTTCAGTCTATGGCTGAATTAGTCAATCTCAGGCGTGGATAACAAGGTTTCTTACCTGCCCCCTCTCCTGAAACTCAGGTGGGTAGCATAATTGGTAGAATCAAATAGTAAATAAAGCCAAGACAAGACCCTTTGAATAACCCACACCATTCTAGCCATTGGCTAAAAGGGTGTGGGTTATTCAAAGGTGCGAAGCAGATACATGAGCACGAGGTCACATAGTCCATGGGGCTTTCACCCTGAAGGTTGTATACAAAATTTAAACAAACACGTGAAAAACTAATTTTCAAATTAGTATATTTCAAATTTGACAAGGATTGACATTTAGAAAAATGGGCAGATATAGTTAATAAGGATGTCAAAATTAAATGCAGTTTTTAGTCGAGAAGATGTCCTCTAAAGTTGTAGAAGACGACACGAGTCGGAAAAGACCTGCAACCTGTTGGTATTCAGCTTTTTCGATTCAATTCTTAGTTGATTAAAGAGCTCCATTGTGTTTGCTGGAAAAAAGCGAAAATAGCTGTCCAGGTTTTTTTAAGTTGCTATGGAGAGGAGGTCTTGCATGAGCATTCCTGGGGGCTTCTCGATGAGAGTGAAACAAACTGTCAATGCTGAGATTGTAATCTTCCTGTTACCGGTTGGGCTAACGTGAGAATGTTTCTTGTGTTTATTGTCTGTCTCCAAGGAGGAATACTGAGGTTGGAAAACAGATGGCTATAGAGATAGTAAATGGGTGATCCCTGTTCAAACATCTGAAGAGTCACTATTCAATGCTCAGAAAAGCTTTCAGATTGCTTGGTGGGGCAGAGGACCAAATCTGTGCAGCATAGAGTGGGATGGGAAGTATACTTTCAGGGCTTTCTACTGCTAATTAACTCTTGTTTGGCAGCCCATAGCACTGCATATGTTTTTGCTTTGACGTAATCAAAGTACTCAGAGAACGTTAGCCCCTCATCCCATTTTAGGCCAAGGTCAATGTACGATTTAACCTGTCGTTCTTCGCATCCACTTACCAGTACAGAGATACTGTCCTTCTCTTTTGTTTTGTAATTATCATCTGGGCCGATTTGCTTGGGTTTAAATGCAGTCCTGTATAGTCAAGGTAAATCTTCAGTTCATTTATTGTGTTATTAGCTTGGTGATTCGTTTGCTTAAGTTTTTGTCGATCTTTAGACGAACAATTTCTTCAGGATATCACATAAAGTCTTCAGAAGATTGCCTCGTATTTTAAAGTAGTAAGCTAGATTTTGTTGAAGAGCCTTAATCGAGATATTATCAAAGGCTGTGGATATATCTGAGAAGATAATATCGAGTTCTTCCTTATTGTTAAGAGCTTTCTGCATCCGGAAAAGGGTCTCAAGGACATGTGTAACAGTTGAATTTCGTTAAAACAGAATGCAGGTGTAGAGGACGATGTCTGAAGCAGTGTTGGGTGAAGGCTGAGAGAAGGGTCTTCTCAAAAATCTTTAAGAAGTTGCAACATGACAATAGGTCTGTGGTCTTTGAAGTTTTTAGGTTTCTTCATTTTGGGAATGGGCCTGACTATGTAGCTATTCCATAAACTAGGGTGAGTACCTTTTTGTATGATGCCATTTAAGGTGGGATGCAACACCTCAGTAATGTAAGGACTGCTGATTTTTCCCATGAAAAGAGGGAGGTTATCAGGACCTACAGTTGCTTTATTAGGAAGTTAATTCACGAGGCTTTCTTTGGTAATTGTGATGGCTGTTAACAGAGTCTTTCTTAATAAGTTTGAGATGGATTCTTCTTTTTCTACGATCAGGTGAAGGAGGTCAGTTATTCTCTCTTCCTATTTTCTTCGATTGCTAATTGGTTGGGAGCGGGAAGTTATTCAAATGTCGTCTTTGACCATTCACTGAAACCTCGGCAGTCATGAGACCCTCTTTCCCTTTTATCTCCAACAATCCTAATTCGTTGTTTAAGCTTTGAAAGAACAACTGCTTAATGTGCTTGTGTTTTGAGCTTTATAAAGTGAGCACTCTCTTTTTTGTGCTGAATGTGGTCGTTGGGATGGCCAGCCTTCTGCCACTTTCTGTAAGGTCTTTGCTTTTTAGGAAGGCATATTTCATCTGTGGATTAAACCAGTTTTTGGATTTCCTAGTTATTCTTATGACCCTTGAACTAAAAATTACAAATGTCTTTGACACTTCTTTAAGAAACATGATGGTAACGCAGATTTGATAGCGTCAAAGTTATAAAATTTCAGTTAGGTGGTATGTGGAAAGCTATCGAAAATCTCCGTAGCACATGCAGTTGTTGTTGTAGTAGGGTTTTAGGAGCATTAGCGACTAAGGCCATGTTTCTCCATGTATATTGTCTTCAAAGTGGGTGTGTTCTGAGGTCGATTTTTTGTTTGCTAGATCTAAAAACCGAGTTTCTGGAGAAGAAATATTGCTACTCTCGTCTGAGACCGATTAACTCGGCCACGTTGTGAAAAAGACCCATAAAAATTCCTCCTGTCATTAATTGAAGTCGAATCAGGTCTTTTCCACCCGGTGGGTGGACGGCGATCCTACCAACTGTGCTACCCACGAGGGCGATACATGCAGTGACTCAATATAACAGTGACTCAATAACTATGAATGAGGGAGTGTGAATCGATTTTAAATGATATAACTTTCTTATTATAGCGTCGTTGATCTAATTACTGTCTCGTGTTATTAAAATAAATCAACTGGGAAAAAAGTTGAAGCTCATTTACATAACGTCTTGGCTCTTCTTCGACAGTTTTATGTCTTGCACGATCAGTATTATTCAAATAGGTTTCAACTTGCATTAAAGGGATGGCACCAGTCTGCAGAATACAATAAATACAAGCATCACATTTTTTTGACGTTCAGAGGGAAGAGAATGAGTCGAGCAAAAAGATTATTAAAAAAAAAAAGAAAGAAGAAGACATTTGATTATGAAAATAGTGACGAGCATATATTCAAAAATTCAGAAGATCGTTTCTGAAATCGAATATTCAAAATTTCAAAGTTTTAAATTTCAATGATTATTGAAATAAAAGCAATTTGGAAAGTATTTTTTAAATTTTTATGGAAATCATCATCCACCACTCAGAACTAATATTTAAAAATAAAAACATTAAGTTTAAATTAAAATATCTGGGTAGGTTCAATTCCCGTGTGGACATTTTTATCAACCAAAAAAGAAAAAAGAAACTTGAATGGTGTCTCTTAAAATTAAATATTTAATCAAAGAGGTGGTTACTGATCATAAAGTTCTGATTACGTAATCACATTTAGAAGCAGATAACACAATAATGATCCTAGAGATGATCCACGAGGGACACCGAAAAGTACTGAAGGATTGATATCCAAATCTCGCTATTAATTTTCATCCAGCCAAGACAGTTGTATAATCAGCTGTAATCATTTTAATCTAGAGAAGGAATTTTGCAACCAGTTGAATAAAGTCTTTGAAGAAATCAAGTATCCGGATGTTAATTATCATCTTCTTCAAAAGTCAGGAATAGTAAAGCGCTAAGTGGACATCTTCAAAAATCCATAAATTCTACGTTAAACCAGCGCAATACTTTTCACTTGATTTTTGCTTTTATCATTTAAAAATAATGAAATTATAAAACTATCAAAGACGTATTACCATTTCCGGATTGTTAATTATGAATATTAAAAATTTTTGCTAGTTTATATACTGATTTTTACTCACGGAAGTTGATTGCTCTTAAGCAATTTAGGAAATTTATGGCAGCCTGCTTCCTTGAGCTGCCTTCCTTGGGTCAACTGACGCCATTTTGTATCAGTTCTTATCAAATACGAAAACAGAACTTTCTCTGTTTTATCTCGGATATACATTTCTTTATTGTAACCACCTTATAATATTGGATCACGTGTTTAAGAGTGGTTTCGTCCACGTAAAAATCATCAAGAGAATATTCAACTGCTTTAATCCTCAATATTTATAAGGGCCTCTAATTGTCACCAGATAAGTTTACAGCGTTTAACATTGGAGAGTGAAGATAAGATTCGGCTTTTACGATAGTGGTTTGATTAATATTTTGCTCTGATCCCCTCGCATACATGGATAGCGTTATTACCTTGTTTAATCTACAGTCTGATTAACGATATCAGGAAATGTTCTTACCTGAAGAAAAACCTACCGATGCTTGGATTTGAGTTTAGTCCCTCGGCGTCGGTAGGGACCTGATGGTCCACCTGGAATCAAAGGACACGTAATCGAAACACAGATCAATTCGATAAACTTTTAAACACAAAAATCTTTATGGCTTCTTAGAGGTTCCAGAGGCGGCAGGTATGGTAGGTAGATGTGTAAGAAAGGCAATGTGGCAGTATCTTATCGAAGATTTTCATTGGTTCAAGCTGTCGCAAATACATCTACTATCTCGGTGAACTCTGATCTGTGTACACACAGACGCACTGTGTCACGTGGACCTACACGCCTTTGATAATAAGTCGACAGGGGACAAAGTCACCTGATTTTTTTCTCAGTGCTTCAGGTAAGAGTGTGGGGAACCGCTGCACTGTTCGTATCCATCTAATTTGCAGAATTCATCGACAGAATTTTCGAAAATACAAGGTTGTCCAATTAAAATTAAACTGTAAATATAAACGTTGATCAACAAAATCGAAATCGTATTTTGAAAAATGTAAAATTAGTGGTAAGGAAATGCCTTTGCAGCCAGCGAATTTCGGTATTCTATCTGTTTTGGCCCTTGGTCAAAAAATGGTTAGATAATGCTACTGCTGAAACATTGGCGGAATTGGAACCTGGGCCGTTTTCGTCCAGTGTGGGATGGATGGTATAACCCTGTAAAACGTAGCCAAAAATAGTTTTAAGCATCGAACCCGGTTTCTTTTAAACTCGTCTAAATCGTATCGAAATTGAATACGAATTATATTAAAAATCATTAATGTAAATCGACGGTCTAATAAAATGGTCAGCAGTGTATATACCGAAATGGGCCATCGTTCATCCTCAACAAATTAATTTATTAAATCGAAAAGGATTCGCGCACCTTTCTCTTTGTGCTGGTGTAGGATTTATACATCTTGAAATTCAAAAAAAAAGCTGCCAAATTCTAGTATTCGCAACAGGGGCGCCTCCTGCCGACCTCTGCATGAAACTAAAGTGCCTGCTGACGTCCTCTTGACTGTGGTCGCTAATGCAGGGCGGGGTCTAAAGACATCTAACGGATCTAATGTAATCTTCTCCAGACCTCCTTCTCAATGTCGATGGTTCCACATTTTTGACTCTTCGTAGGCCGATAGTCGAGAAACTTTCTAAAGAGTTGACACCACTTCAGTTATTTATTTATTGTTGTTTATACAGGTTTTTCCATGCCGCCCAGCACAAGGCTCACCGCCGGACTGGCTGACACTAAGCAGACGCTCTGAGTATGGCACGTTGCCTCACTCTGCACACCTCACTACGAGTCTGCCTCCATTAGAGCTTAAATGAGGCCCATATATTCTCGCCGTCTGCTTTTGGCACCCAGGATCTCAGTTTGGCGTCTCGAAACGACGTACGACAGCCATCAGACACGAACATATTGGAACACAGCGTCACAGATTCCTCTGGGATCAACGAGAGCGAGTTAAAAAGAAAATGCCCAGTATCCAGTTAAACATCTATCATACTAAGGGCAGCCAGACGGTACTGCCATCTAGCGACTTAATGCTGAAATAGTACGATAAATTACAGGATCAGATTTGGAGTTCGATTGTAGATATTCGTGGAAGTCATCGTTGCAAGTGACCAACAATTCTAGCTGAAGAAATCCCAAAGCTTAGGTTCCAGAGTTTAGGAGGCCAGGCATTTGCAGATGAATCATCGTAGTAAGGTTTCAAGTTGAACAATCCCTAAGGGATGAAAAGCGATCTCTCGGATATAACTGTGTCAGCAGTGGTAGTTTACAGTGTCAAGATTGTGGACATTGAGACATTGGTTGTAAAATATTTAGAAGTATTTCGAAGATAAAAAAAAAGAGCAAATGTTCAGAAAAAGAATTTATTATGAAAATCATTCCCATGGCACACTATTGAAATTCCTTTTTGATGGAATTTTAAATATTTAAATCTTTTTAACTTCGGAAAGAGTTAGAAGCAAGCCGGAGCCAAATACGATGAACTGGGAGTTGATCTTAGTTCCCTTTTTTGCGAAAGACATCTTCAGACAATTAATGCAGAATGTGCAGACCCATTGTCCGTTTTCGTTTCTTGTCTGATCGTCAAATTCTTTGTAGCAATCGGATTTAGAAGCGATTGAAAGATTTTGTTGCGAAGAATCCGACAGGTCAAGCCAGACTTTCAAATAAGAACTCGTTTTTGTTGCAAGAAAATGCGCCTGCGCATTCCACATTAATTGCTCGAAGGTTTATTTTTTCTGACATCTACACACCATCTGTTCGCCGGATTTGGATCTGGCTCACTTCTTCCTCTTTTCTGAGGTCTAAGAAGTGTGTAGGATCCCATTAAGTCTGTTTTGAACGATTTTCATAGCCGATTCTTTTTTTTTTGAAATAATTGCTTTTTTATTTAATCTTAATCTTTAACTTTTTGACCTTGACAAACTGGTGTGGGCACACGAAGAAAAACCCGTATGTAGAGCGGTGGAATTATTATCGAAATGTTGGTAACAACTTGATAATCAATTTTAGAATGCTGGATTCATATCGGATGGTTATATCCATTAGAGGGAACATAAGTTGTGGTTCAGAAAGCCATAATTTGAAAACAACATTGAAAATCTCAACCTCCTAAGCAAGCAAATGAACCATGGCAAGACACCAATCATAAATCGTTCTCTTTCTTGATATAAAAGCAACCAATGATTGGAATTACCTAATTCACCATTTTAACATAGATGGGAAACTACTGGACATCATCGAGACTGTCATTAGGCCTGGGCACCTATTGGTCATCCATAAAAAGCGTCGTAAGCAATCAGTAAAGGAGGTTTGAGGTTGCACCATATTTCCACTCCGGACTACCATCAACAGTTTCATTTGTCTCAAAAACATGTTTCCATCCAACAAAATTAATTTTTATAATGTTCTCCCCATTGATCACTACAAATTTCGCAATGTCAACAGCTCATATCCTTGATATTCAATTGATATCCTTGATAAATAGCACAGCAACCAATTCGGAGGAGGAAGGTAAGTGCAATGATCAGTTTATCATAAAATTGTAGCATATTGCTGGTTAACTTCCTGTGTTATAGGCAAGGTGAAGCACTCATAAGGATAAATATACGAGGTATGACAGTAAAGTTCCCGGACTGGTGTTGTTGCGGTCATCTTCGATGAGTTTGAAATTAAATGGAAGTGACACGTTGCAGTTCAAACTTCCCCCAAGTTACTTGCAGGCTGACAGGCTGCTAGTAACAAATTGGTTCGTTTGTAGCGTTAACGTTCCGTATCACCATTTTGGAACGAAGCCGAGTGGTCAGCCGCGGGGGTGCATAAGTATACGTGCTTTGAGTGACTGGAATTCAAACCCGTGACAACTAAATACGGTGCTGTTTCTTGTATTTTCTCTGTCTTGTGAACTTCTCTAAACCCAAAAAGACTATGCACACTGATCATTTCGTTTACAGAAGTTCAGGTTTACTGATCATATTTTGACAAATGGGATGCGATTCACAAGAAATTTGTACCTGAAGGGGAAAGAGTCAATGCTGCATTCTATACAAAGGTGTTTCAAAAACTATTGAAGCATTTCCCGCGTGAGGTCGCAATTTCCAGAGAAAGACAGCTGGTTCTTGTTGCACGGCAATGCCCCTACCCATTCTGCACTTGTTATGAAGAGATGATGATATATACCATTATACAGATCAACTATCCATCCTATTTGTTCGATCTAGCACCCAGCGGACTTCTTCCCCTTTCCCAAGGTGAAAGCTATCCTTAAAGGAAAGAGGTTTCACAGGATATTGTAGACACAAAGGAAAGCATAACCACCAGACTGAACACCATCTCTTTGGAGGTCTTCGCTGACTCGTTTCAGAAACTTTTAGAACGCTGTAATAAGTAAATTCAATCAGATGGTGATTAACTTTGAATAAAAACAAAACCATTTGAGCTCTTTCACTTTGTGTTCTTTTTATTGCCCCCCAGTCCGGGAACATTATTGCCACACCTATGTAAGAGATAGAAAGAATATAAAATGACCTTATAGTCATTTTATGGTCTTTCTATAAAACTGTATTCAATCCTGAACTGAATTAATTATAAATATATAAATTGTTAATAAGTACTGACGTTATCCTGCCGATAGTCATAAGTACTGATTAATCTTAAAAAAAAAAAAGAATATGCGTTCATATGATCTATAACCATTCACCAAAATTTCTTTTCCCTTTTTTGGTCAAACCATGTTTGTTTTATTAAATACTTTCACTGTAAAATAATTTTGATACAAACATAATTTGGAACTTAAGGAAATGTAAATATACCGAATGATAAATTTAAGGTAGGCCCATAGATACACTACCCTACCAAAAGCTTTTGGACATCATCAGTTTTAATGAACGACCCCAAAATAGTCAGTGTGATTCAGGGCTTAATTCTGGGCTATTGGATTTGACCGTTTTACATTGTTCACTACATCAGATGAGCCATTATTATGCTAGAACATTGAGGAGACCATTTCCATCGAATTTCCACAGTGTGGGCACCATAGACTTGTTCACGATATCGGTGTATCACTCGGCATTGATGGTTTTTGGCTCTACAACCAAATCAGAGTCCAAATCATGAGAATCAGCCCTTAACCTATTTTAACTCTTCCGTGGTCTAAAAAAACCAACTAACGCCAATATCTGGCGTTCGTTGGTCTGATGTGGAAGTCGTGAGCTGCAGCTCCACCCTGAAAACCATTGCCATGCAGTTTCCAGGAAAGCACACTTACGAATATTCTGGTGGCCATTCGAGCTCCAACGTAACGTTTTCCAAGGACGTCACTCTGTGTACATCTATTCTGTGTCTTCACTACAAGGGGATGGATGTTTCATAAATTTGGTATGGCAGGGAACACCTATTTTTTGGTGTATTGTGTTGGTATTGGCAACTTTGATGCAGAGGTGAAACTAAAACTTCTGGTTCCCCGAATCTTCCTTCTTTCCCCGATGGGTGGTGGACTTGGTCGTTCTGGTAATTTCGCCATTGTTTGGTACTATTAAAACTGTAACTCTTGGAGTTTATTATTCAAGCAAAAACATATTCATTGTGATCTCTGTGCACTCAAGATCATTCGCTGACTTGAAGTTTATTTACCATAACTGCAACCAATGTTTTTTTCGGGATGCTCTCGTTCCATTTCTTCTACTGTATGTGTAGATATAATCAATAGGATTGAGATAAAGAGTACGTGGACTAGATCATAAGATCTATATCATCCAGGATGTCAATTGGTGATGACTTTGTCATTAAAATCTTCCTTCAGGAAATAAATAGCCACATTTGCTTTATGCGGTTTTGTTCACCTTGTTGGAAAATCCTTCTTTCATATTCATTTCCAAATATTGACGAAAAGAACCACAATAGGTGAATCGCCTCTCCTTTTAATATCGGTCAAGGAATATTGCATCTGCAATTTGTATGGAAAGAGTTTTAAGGCTGTTTGTCTTAAACATAGCTGTTGAGACAGGTTCGCAGATTTCCTTAGATTTCAAGCGTCCTCACAGATTTTGTATGGTCTTACTGGACCTTATCTACAACCCAGATCTTGCTTTAAACTCAACTGCTCAGTAAAAAACTTCCCACATTAAAAACATTTTGCAAAAAAGAGCTGTTAGGATGCACCTGCAACCAGTAAACAAAACTATTACATCTGAAAGTGTTTAAAGATGGTTTTGTTTATAATTATATGTATTATCTGATTATTTTAGTCTTACGAGGAACTTATTAGACAAGAATCATTATTCAGTTCTGTCCCTACTGGGCAGCGAAGTGGACAGGTTTATTTATGCTTCATCGTCTAACATGAAAAGTTTCAGGGGTTTAGGAATTATGGAAAGAAAAACTTCATCCAACTTTGCAATTCAATAACCAGAGACGTACATCAAAGAAAAACGTCCACAGATTCAAATCCCTTAACACGGTGGACATAACACGGGTCTAGTGAGGTCGATCTACTGCTGTCGAAAGTTCTCGCAGGCCTTGACTGGCCCTATCACAGCTGTACGGCCTGTGGACCTTAAATGTTTACAATCGCCTCTTCTTGTGATCATAGTTATGAAGTTAATATTGCTAACTTTCAAGAGATACCACCAGGGACATCGCAATATAATTTATTATACACCTTTCACTTCTTATCTATACTTCTACCGTCATAGGTTCTTGAGATTTTCCACAGACAGAGACTTCGCTTACCATTCTGCATATTTATACGCTTTATAAGGTCCATGAATCTGGATTTATACATGGAATTATAAATTTCAGATACTCGTCAGATTTCATGATAGATGGTTTGTTGATCGATCAATTTGTTCAATGAGGGTGGTAAAATCGACAAAGCAAAAATGAACAGGATGCCTCTAAATATACTTTCCACTATTTGGATGAGTATATATAAAAAAGGGATGAAAAACCTCCTGGCTTCCTTAAGACAGTCATAGACTCGTATCTTATCACTACCCAAGGCGCTGTCACCGGGCCTAATTTCCCTAATCTAATCAGTAGCCACTACTGGTTTTACTTATGCCACAGAGACAATATTAGCTTGTGTCTGCAGCATGAGACCACATACTCTTCGCTCCGTCTGAGCACGGGGTTCATGAATCATCTTCCGTCACTACGCGTAGCCTGCGACATGGTCTGCGGGTATACGGACTGGCGTCAGAGAAGGAACGCTTCTTTACCGCCCCATTCTTTATCTCTGGCGTCTTCGATGGTTTGGGTCATCTGTTAAATGTCCGGACATTTAGAGCAGCCACGAACAACTTTTTTCCTGATGGGTCCACATTGGAAAGCACTCCTGGTGCAATTTACAGAGATGGGGGAGGGGGACGTGAAGGGGGACTGTAATATGCAAGCGAACGTGGGAGCATTTATCAGTGACGATGTTTCACCTGCTGCTCTCTTACTGTGTCTGATATTAGCACCACCCACTGGCGAAAAGGGCGCGACATGCCATTAAGCGAAACAAAAAAATAAATAGAATAAAATAAGCCGCGATCTGTCACGTGTTTCATCAGTATATACTCTTCGCCAATTAGCTGGATGTTGAGCATGGAAATGGTTTATCTTTGCTTTATCTGCAGCTTTAAAGGATTCAGATAAGGGAGTATTTGAGCTTTAGAAATAGTCCTCTACTTCCTTAATTTCTGCAGGCGCTAACAAACAAATAGATATTTGTGTTCCCTTTTACTTTTTTTGTTGTAGTGTATATGCGTGTTCATTGTTGAGAGTCAATTACTGAAATCTATTTCTCAATATTTATTTATTGCACATACCCATTGTTGGTATAAACAAATATTGCACGTGTTGTCCATGGCAACAGTGATATTGTTGACAATCTAGGAACTTTTTCTTTTTTTTTTATTTGGTACAAACGGATTATTAAAAAAATTATGAAAAAAAAATGAAATTGGGTAATGCAAAAATTGAAATGAAAATGACTAGACAAGCACTAATATGACTTTATCCAAGCTCTACATTTTTTTTTTTAAAGTTTGTACAGTCGTTTTACACCAAAAATCAGAATAATAAATAAAGATGACGTTTGTACCAATAATTACAATAACAGCCAAACATTTATACGTTTTTCTGATTTATTTAAGGCACTCTGAGGATTTTTCATTCGAATATAAGAGTGGTGTTCAATTAATTCTTAATTTTTAATGATTTTGTTTTTAATGAGTCAATTCACAGGTGGCCCTGCCTTTTAAATAAAAGGACATCATTCTGATTTTCGAGCAAGAGACTATACAATCTACTTTTCGTTTTAACGATTTATTTTGCTTTAAATGTGACATTTTAAGCACTCATATTCCTCTTGGATCCAGTCATCAGTATATGCATTTGATAGCTTTCTAAAATATAATACATAAATGAGTATTAATGAGTATTATTCCATACAACCTTTACTGAAAAATATTCAGTAGGATTGATTTTAGGATTCAAGAGGAGATTTATCCCCTTAAGAATTCTATATGACCACATATGAACGTCCCATTATGGGACTTATATTTGAAATGAGTCCACGAATGTCCCCCAATTGTCCATTGAGTCAGCAAGCGAATCCGGATCCAGTTTCTGTTTACATTCACAATGTTCACAGGTGTGCGGATCAAGTGTTAAGAGTCATGATGGTTGAAGGGTGTGCAGTGGAATGACCGTTGGTAGCCTCTGTTTCTGCAATGGAAGGGGCCATGGTGATAACTTGATGGGGAGAGGATAGGGTGACTGGAGACATAGTTAATGTAGTGGATGGCGTAACTGGAAGTGGATGATGGAGCTGGAAAGCGTGAGTAATATGAGGTGACACCACGGTTGTAGAAATTGGGGTGTCTACAATGGAAGATGCTGTTGTAGCTTGATAGAATGGAACCTGGAAACTAGAATGGGCGCCCAGCTTCGGACTAGATGGAAACTCTGGAACTGTAAAAAATAACAATAAACACATTTTGTTTCTTTTAAAGAATAATTATAAGTTAAAAACTAAATTTGAGTATTAGGGTAGTTATGGATTCTCTTGTCCTTACTGCGCAACAATTATCGTATTTTCTCGAATACCCAAAAAAAAAAAAAAAAAAATATGCCAATTTATTTTCTACTAGCAATACGTATTTCAGTTTTTTTCTGGCCCTATAATTCTTTTCAGTTTTTTTCTGGATCTATAATTCTTTTCAGTTTTTTTCTGGATCTATAATTCTTTTCAGTTTTTTTCTGGATCTATAATTGTTTTCAGTTTTTGACTAACCGCGACAGATCGTATGTCTTTATTATTCATGTTTAGTTGAACATACACATAATAATTTACAGATTACATTCACCAACAAAGGACACCAAACTCAGAAATAATCTCGAGCTGCACGAAGTGAGCTAGCCTATTTTTGTTATGGGAAAGGGAAGGTGCTCCATTGGACACTGAGCTTATATATATATACACACTCATTGATCATTGCGTTCGCACGGATAACATCCGCTATTCTCCTGGGCATTGACTCCACTGGATATCTGAAGACTCAAGTAGGGATCTGCAGCCATGCTGTCTGCAACGCTTTCCACAATGTTGTCGGAATAAATGACAGTTGCGTGTCCATACGTCTCATTTGTCGTTCCAAAAAATCCTAAAGGTGTTCAATTGGATTGAGGCCAATCATGATGGGTGATATCTTCATTGCGTTCCTGGAATCACTTGTGTACAGTGATTCCAGGAAAAAACATGCCGTTTCCAATATGGAAGCACCCGACGCACGAATTGTCACAATCATGTCCTTTTGCAACTCCTTGATATCTTTATACTAGTCCCATAACTGCTACTTTATTTCTTTGACTCGCAAACCAGATGTAAATTACGTCTGACCTAGCATACGAAGCTCTTGGAGTTTTTATACTGCGAATTATGTAGCATAGTCCATTATATATATATCCTAAATATAAATTGAATTTATAAGAAATTAAATTTTTATATACACTGTAATATGGTTTGTGCACTAGGGACACTGCATTTTTGATGTGAAATATCCTTAGAGGTACCTACAACCAAGTAAATCTGATCGGTGAATAAAAATGCGTCACGAAAGTGACGTAATTCCGCGGCTTCCGCCAGAGGCGCTTCGCACGCTATCACCACTAGTCTGTGCCAAGCACTAGCTAATATTGTGATTAGAGCTAGTGACGCATTTTTCGTGACCAGTACGATATATCGAGTTCTAGTGAACCGATTTATAAAATTCAAATGTCATTCGTTTTAATTTTGAAAACTGCATTAAACAAATTGCATTAGAACTGCATTAGATTAGAATTAGAATTAAATTAGATTAGATTAGAATTGCATTAGAACTGCATTCTAATGCTATTTTGTAAACTGCATTAGCGAAACCCAAGCTAATAGCCTAATTATTCACCTGATTGTAGCCATTTGTTGAATAATATGACTTAGCAATTATTCTTCTTGCAATTACTATTGCACGAAGTATAATTGCAGCAATACAGCACTTACTCAACGACAAGCGCAGCGCAAGAGTATTCTTCCGTAATGAATTGGATGCCCATATGACAATGCAAGTATTTGTCATGTGACTACAACATTACAAATATTTGTATTGTTGGGCTGATTTGAAGCATTATTAATGCCTTGTCTCTCGACCACTATATTAGTGCCCAGGCATAAGACCAAAGTAAAATACGCCGCTCGCTATGAGAAGATGTGGCAAAATCTAGAGGATAAAGTTTATGCCGACATTGATGCCTTCTTCAGGCCGAACAATGTAAACTCTGACTATTACTTGGATGTGCTCGGAGCTGGCATAAATCGGCACAAGGTATTTCTCTAACATCAACCGAGTGAGAAGTGGCACAATCCGTTAAACCCGTTCGTCTGTATCATTTTGAAATCAAGCACGGGCATTCAATTCGTTACAGAGGAACACTCTTGAGCTGCATGTGTCGCTGAATATGTGAACAAGACAAACCGAGGAATCAGCAACTTACAGTGACAGATCATTACGACCATGAACGAGCACCCAGAGTTCGACATTGTCGAAATCATCAGAAAACTATCCATCAACATGCTCAACGGCGTCGAGATCACGAGTCAAGAAGCTGCCTGGTACTTGCTACGTCAGCCCATGTCGGAGAGTCCGCGTTGGCAGTTTACATTCCAACTGTTTGGCTGATAGAGCGACAGAGAGTGAGGAAGTCGAACGAAGAGATGAACGAGGAGAACCTTGGGAGGATTTGTGTGGTACATATGGAAAGAGAACTGGTTTGACAAATGAGAGAAGAGACCTGGATCGAGAAGAGACTTGGATCATGTTACTCTGTCATGCTTTGTCACAAATGACGCATACAGCGCTAACGGGATCTTCAAAAACGACAGTATCCATGCATAATACGCTATCGAAACTATGACATGGCTCAGGATCTCAACGAGATCATGGTTTATGTTACGCACAACTGACATCAATGGACTTTATATCGTCTCACCGATCGGCAACAAGAGACTCTGCCACTACCCGAGAAACCCAAATCCACCATCGATCTGCAAAATGAGTTTGACAGGCTTGCAACTAATCGGCTTCAAACAAGACAAGACAAAACAGCTTGCTCGAATTCATCCACGATAGGAAGGAGCTCTCAGTCCTCTCACTCCACTGCCAAAGCCTACGGGTGCACCACGCTGCCTCACCGACACTTACACAGCAATGCCAAATCTTGATGCTATCTGAGACATGGTTAGACAATAACGAGAGTGTCAGCGTCCCGAACTTCGGCTGCGTGGTTCAATTCAAGCGTGAAATCAAATGGACAGCGGGAGTCGCAATATATCACAACAAGATGGACGAGGAACACATTGTTATGCAATACTTAGATGTCATCAATCGACATAAAAGATATAATTGACTTCATTCATTTCGTTTTGTTGATGTACTCAATTCAAGGTGCAGCGTTGTTAAAGAAAGATTTACATAAAATGCTCATGATCATGAGCGGCGATTTCAACGTTAACTTCGAATTGGAAGAAACTAAACCATTAATTACTTTCCTACATGAATCGTTCGATCTAACTCTAAACACTAATCCTTCCATTTAAACTACAAGATCGGATACCTCAGTTGCTGTTTTCCAAAGACATTTAGATACGTTGATATCGCAAGTTTACGTCTCTAACTTTAGTTATCATAAATCCATTGTACCTTCTCTTCCAGCTGAAATTATGGAAATTTGTGAATGATCAATAAAATATTTACAATACAAAAGCTCTTTTATTTCGTAATCAATATATACAAATCAAAATACCTAAAAGGAACGCGAAGGATTTTTTACATAAAACCATCTACTGTGAGTGCTCGATACACGCCCAATTTTTTTAGCAGAAGGAATCCAAGGACCATAATGAATATATAAGTTAATTGAGAGGGTGAGAATAAAAATATGAGCTACAAACGGAGATTGGAACATCGGAAAACATGGAAAAAAATAAGAAAATACTTACTGCTGAATAACTCATGATTCAATGTCATCATCAGGGGTCAACCATCGAAATCACAAGAAAGACAGAAAGATATGGGCCTCGATTTTTGACATTGATTGACTCGTAAGAGTACACGCTTACAAATGGAAATATTTGTTTATCTGAAATAAATTCATGAAGCGCAAAGAAAATTGGAAATTATTATTAAAGTTTGAAAGTAGAAGATTAAAAATAGAGAGGTTATAAATGTGTGATGCACCCAAATTTTAGATTCCAGAGTTTTAGGGAAAAAAGCGCGCGGGGTATTAGACAACGCGGTAATAGTCCTCTTACGTACCTGTAGTGTCTGTATTTTTTGTACTAGTAAGAACAGATGAAGAGCTGTTGGAAGCCTTACTGGCACTTCCTTTGGGCTTTCTTTTCCTGGTTTGTATGTTGTCTTTCTTCATGGTCAGGGGCCGATTTACCTGAATTGAGAAAAGAAATCTGTTAGTCTATATTGTATAATTTTATATTTTAAACTTCTTGTGAGGTAATTCGGGGCAAGATGACTCAGAGGAACAGTTTAGCAATTTATTAGTCGAGGATAACGAAGGTTACAGAAATTGTTTAAGAACAACTGTTATTTTTTCAGTAATGGGCATGCATTTGAATCAAAAAGTAGAGCATGATTCCGCCGAAATACCACCTTTCAATTGAACAAATCTTACACCAATTACCAATCTCTTGCTTCATCAATGTTATTAAAATAATAAAAATAATATTATATTCTTATGGTGGTATTATTTTACTGAATTTGAAGGCCCTGATCTAGTAAATTTATCTGTTACAATCTGGAGTTGGTTATTTGATTAATGTATGGTTTAGCAACTAAGTGTGTACAGACCACTATATAGGATGTCCCTTAAGTCTTGCTGCAAACCTAACCTTATATTATTGAGTCTATGGTAGAAAATATACATCCCCAAATAATATAGTTCCATTAAAAGTTGGGATGCTGTTTTTGTCCACCATGCATACTGTACGTTTTTTTACATGAAAAAATAAAGTATTTTGTCTTAATTTCGCCATCTTTCTCCCACTATGAACAAAACTATTGTTTTTCTTATTTTGCAATAACTGAAATCAATCCGTAAATAAAGTGTTCAGTTATGGTGCATACTTTAGTTCTATTTCTAATAAAAATTTTGATTTTAATATTTTATAGTAGTTATTTTCTTTCATTGCCATTACTAACGGAATTTTCTATAAGATTTAAACCATATTTGAATGCATTTTAGAAAACATTAGATATAATTTATAGGAATATTTATTCTTGAAAAAATATTATAGATGGTGCTCTTCTTTTCAAGCCTTAGATACGTGATTATTTTTAAATAAGATTAGTTTTGTTAGTACACAGATTCTGGAAAAATATTATAGATGGCGCTTTTCCTTTCAAGCAAGAAAGCTCAGCCAAGCTTTTGCATTTCGTTTTAGAGAGAATGATTGTAGCCTTTTAAACATGAAATGCGTACCGGAATATATTCTTACCCTGTGAAGTTTGTAGTAGAGACCACATGCATTGCATACAGGTTCCCCGACACTATTTCTTCTCCAGAGGGACGTTGTTGACGTTCGACAATTCGAACAAGACAATCCAACTCTTCGGGATGCAGACTAAAATTAAAAATAAATAAATAAAAATAAATACAAGACGAGGGAAGTTAAGAATACAAATATAGTATAATTTCAAAAAGTACTAGGTTAGAAACTAAGAAAATATATTGTGAAATCTTCGCACACATATCCAGAAGAAAATTTTTTGTTTTGTTACTTTTGTTTCTTTTTGTTCAATATTATTATATTTTGGATATTAAAACCTTGACTTATTGACTATAAAGCCTTGACTTATTGACTAAATGGTTAAGAGAAAATAATAAAATCTGAATCCATTGCATATTTCCCAATTACGTTAGTTTGTCGTTTAAAATATTTCTGTGTAATAATAAATTCATAATATTTTTCAATTACTTTTAAGAATTTTTGAAAATCATAATTTATTTTAAAAGATATAACTAATAAACTCTAAAATTGCTTAAATATATATTATGGAGATTAAAAAGTTAAAAGATTGTTTTACGAGGTTTTATTGGGGTAGATCGAAGTATCAATGGTTGACAAAGAAGATAAACATAAACATTCATTGATCTTTGACACGTGACGCAGGATTCGAGAAAACTAGTATTTTTATTTAAAATATGATCCGTTCATTAAATGAAGATCGATAATCCATTATTTCTATTTAAATATTCTATTCAAAGAAGTTATATTCCATTTATTCCTTGTAAAATTATTTTCAGCCTTCAACTGAAAGGCATTGTGAAGGTTAAGAAACTTCTTTAAATACCCTTCTGGTAATTAAAACATATTCTACAGGCAATAATTTATTTTATTTATTTATTTTATTCAGTTACATATACGGGGCTTATTCTGAGGCAGCAAAATCCTAGTGGGATTGATATTTTCTTAAATTAGTGTTCATAAATTCAAACATAATTGTTTTATTATAGAATTATTTACAATAAAACAGTTTACAAATTACAACATAAAATTACTTCAATCAAAATCCACTTTCTGAATACAATAATAAATGTAAGTATTTATTATTATTATTATTATTATTATTTCTCCCTGATTGCGGGTCCACCTCGTGACGGGTATTGCTACCAAGTACACAGGGTGGTTGTTATGATTGGTGTTACTGTTGGTCGAGGAACTTGCTGACTATACTACAGGTGTTCAGGATTGTGACTTTTTGGAGTTCCTTGTAAGTGTTCTCTGGGAGACCTATTGCTGCTAGGCTGTTATGTAGGGTATTTGGCACCATACCGGTGGTTGACACGATGATAGGGATGGTTGTTATTTGTTGCAAATACCACATCTCTTTGATCTCCTGTCTTAGGTTCATGTACTTCCATGTTTTCTCGTGGGTTTTCCAGAAGTTTCCACTGTTGAGCACAGCTATGTCAATCAGATAGGTAGCCTTTTCCTTCTTTGTCGATAAAGGTTATGTCTGGTCTGTTGTGTGTGATTGTCTTGTCTGTTATTATGGCGCTGTCCCAGTATAGCTTGTGGGTTGGTATCTCTAGTACTGCCAGGGGTTCGTAACAGTAATACGGTACACTTTCTTTGATCAACTGGTATTTCCTTGCTATTTCGTCGATGACGGGAGGAAATTTTATGGGTCTTTTTCACAAAGTGGCTGAGTTAGACGGTCTCAGGCCAGGGTAGTATGATTTTTTTTCTGCCCGAAACTTGGGTTTTTCGTTCAGTAAACAGAAAATCGATCTCAGAATACCCAAATTTATAGACAATTTACACGGAGCAACATGGCCACTCTTTTCACCAACCAACCAACCAACCAACCATTTCCTTGCTAGCTTCTGATGTATTATCCTGGCTACATGGTCGTGTCTACGATTGTACTCGGTCTGGGTGATCACCTTCAATCCTGCGGTGATGTGTTGGATCGTTTCCGAGGATCGTTACAGATGACACATGTAGACGTTTCCATCGTCTACATGTGTCATCTGACACTCCGGGTTCTTTGGCGATGTATTTTCTATAGCTTCTAGTGTTGATTACCTGGTCTTGGATGGCGAGAATGAATCCTTAGTCTCGGAGAAGAGCGTTCCGCTCGTGAGCCATGCATTGGAAGCCATTTTATCCATGTGGTCTTGATGGAGGTCATTGTAGTGTCTGCCATGGAGTGTCTTCTTTGCCCATCTTTCAAGCTTCGTTTCTGCAGTCTTGTGGGGAGGGGACTCTTTGCTTAGATTCAGTGAGGTATGCCTTTGTCTATACTCCTTATGTGGCTTAGTGGAGTGCTGCTGTGTTGTTCTGGAAGTAATCCTTCAGGTTAGCTATCAATGTTTTCTGTTGCTCGATGAGATCTATCAGGCCTGTTCCTCCTTCTTTCCCAGCTATTGTCCGTCTCTTCAAGGCTGACTTCGAGTGGCGTTGGCGACACTTTGTCATCATTGCCCTTGTCTTTCTCATGATATCGTACAGCTCGGTGTTAGTCCAATCTATGATCCCGAAGGAGTATGTTAGCACTGGGACTACATAGGTGTTTATGGCTTTAACTGTGTTTCCTCCATGCAGCTTGTTTTGAGCAGACTTCTAAGTTTCTGATGGTATTTTGCAGCCAGGCAGGCCTTGATTTCCTTGTGCTCTAACTGCTGAGCCTGTATCATCCCCAGCTATTTGTAGGCCTCTCCCTCTGTCATGGCTTTGATCTCTTTACCAGTCTGCAGCTGGTAGTTTCGGTTGACTAATTTTCCCTGCTGCAATCCGTGGGTCTTTCATTTGTCCAGACCAAATTCTATCTTGATATAATTGATGAATTCTTCAGTGATCAGGAGTAGTTGCTGGAGCTGCTTCTTCGTTGGCGCGTAGAGCTTGATGTCATCCACGTACATCAGGTGGAGGATGCACAGATTTTCCCTTCCTTCTTGGAGGTTAGATTCAT
Organism: Mastigoproctus giganteus; assembly: GCF_048544385.1. Taxonomy (NCBI): domain Eukaryota; kingdom Metazoa; phylum Arthropoda; class Arachnida; order Uropygi; family Thelyphonidae; genus Mastigoproctus; species Mastigoproctus giganteus. The sequence continues at coordinate 40,304,132 of NC_143586.1, read as the reverse complement.
ACTTGCTGCTGTTGAGTATGCTGGATAGCAGGTTGAGTTGTAGACAGAGCCATAGTGGGCTCAGGGTATATTCCAGAGAGATTCCTCTCCTGATGGGCATCAATCTGGTTGTGATGTTCTCGACCTTACTAGGAAATTTGTCACTGTCGTATTGACTTTGTATTTCTTCAGAGTCTCTATTAGTCAGATATTACCCACGGAGTTGAAGGCCATGCGGTAATCGATGTAGGCCGGATACCGGTTGCGGCGCTCTTTAGGCTTGCTCTATAACTGCGGCATCTATGGGTAATTGCTCCTTGCATCCTCTCTGCTGTTCGGCCATTTTTCTGAATTGAATTGAACGAACTGTGGTGTTCCTAGTCAGTGACATTAATTAGTGCCTCCTCTAGAATATTAATTAGAAACTGTGCATTTGTGACATGCATCTTATGAGTGCCACTACGGTAACGTTGTGAACCAACACGTTTAAGCAATTTAAAATTGCTGTACAGCCCAACCTCAGCCAACGATGGGTGGATGTAAGGTGCTGCCTTACATCCACACTGATTCATCACTGACGCCCTGGTGTCAACATTTCGTCCCATAACGGCACATACAAAAATTTATTATATTAGGGTCACCGCTAATTGGTTACAGGTTTACTGAGACTCAATAATTCAGTCCTGGAGTGAAAAAAGCCCATCTTCTGTCACGTCTCTGTCAGATGCCAAAAGCTCAGTCCAGGCTCTTACCCTAACAGCCCTGACAAGCACTATTGCCTGGAGATTCAAGTCCTCCCTTATACTGGGAATACTTCCACCTTCCAGCAACCCTGATGGTGGGACCAATACAGAGCCAATATCCGTACCTCAGACGATTTCCTGACTTCACAGGCATTTAGTTACATTTTTAAACAAGGACTCGAATCGATTTGCCAAGATGGCTGGAAATTACGTGCAATAATTGTGGTCCAGTCTTCAGTCGATCACCAAGGAGCTTCTCATTGACAATAAGAAACTAAAAGCTGTGAATGAGGAGCTACAATCCAAGACCACAGAGCTGGAAAAGTTGTGATGCTTTTGCCAAACTTCCAACACCAGCTGGAGCTGATCCCATCCCTACTGCACTTACTTGGCTCACCACAACCTCATCTGGAGTGATAACATATGCTGGAGCCGTTAAGTCTGCTCAGGACACTATCTCCACTGGTCAAGTGCGCTCCTTGCAAGCCCCCTACCGACTAGTGAAGAAGCCGCAACACCTTCTCCTTCTGAGGGCTAAAGATAGTTCAGACCTCCAGACAAGCAAAGAAGTTAAAGAACTCGTCCAGAGTACCATTAACGCAGATTATAAAAACATAAAATTAAAGTCATCGAAGGCCATTAGAAATGGGGGAGTTCTGCTGGAGACTGCAACACAGGAGGACCTATCTAGTATTTCTGTCTGCAACTCCCTATCCACTGCTGGCATGGTCATGGTTCCCCAAAACGATGAATCCATCTTTCCTAATACGATACTCCAAGAGAGTCTACCAATGAAGATCTTTTGGAGGACCTAAATCATAAAAACTTGGTGGACTTTGACTTCTCCTGGGAAGACATCAAAACAGAAATCAACTTCAGATTCGCCACGAAATCTAAGTCCAGTTCTCTTGAGCATGGCGCGGTTAGCTTCTCCCAACGACTGTACAGGTTCATCCTCTCTGCTGAGAAAATATTTTTATATTTTCTCAGCAGAGGCTACAACGCATATCGCTTCCGAACATTTACCATCGTGACTAAGTGTTTCCCCTGCCTTGGCTACGGCATATATCACAGAGCTACTCTCACAACTCACCATCCTGTGGGCACTGTGCCTGTAGCGGCCATGTTCATGCAGAATGCTCTCATTTGGACGAGGAGCCCTCCTGTCTAAACTGCAAGAGGTGGCGACGAGCGCATAACCACTCAGTCTGGGATGTTGCATGCCCGGAGTATTAAAGAGCTCACGATGAAGTACGACAAAGGACCGCCAATGCCTAAACCAATCAGCAGCACCACCAGTGACTTTCCTCATCAGTCACCATCCTTCCAGAAGTACTGCATTGGTCCAGGTTTCGCAACTCAGGTTCCTCCGACTGATGCAGATCAATCGACAGAGGTCCCGTGCGATGGCAGACAAGATCCGCCTTGCTGCGGGAAAGCATCCTTTAGGATAGTGCTAATCCAGGAACCGTATGCAGCAAAAACGCAACCCTACCCATCCTCCAAAATAACTGGCTTCTCTATACATACCCACTAATTCAACCTGTTCCAGTGGACCCAAAGACCTGTATTGACGTTCTGTAAAAGAACCTGGACTCGTGGTTGTCCAGGGCCTACGTAACTAACTGTCCACCTGCATCCAGATAACATACTATACACAGTCCTATTTAATGTCCCTTTACAGTCCTTTCTCAAGAAACATAAATGAAACCCCCAACTTTCTGGAATTCACCCTGGATTTACTTGGCTCCAAACAGCTTCTCATTGCCTCAGACACGAATGCAAAGTCTCCCTTTTGATACAGTACACCGGCAGATGGCCGCGGACATCTAGAAGACTTCATCAAAAGTCACAACTTAACCATCCATAACCAAGCAAGCTCATACACTCCTTATTGTAGCTCGACAGGAGAGACAAATATTGACCGCATAATCTCCACCAGAGACCTCTGCTCATTACCCAACTCCTGGGAGGTCATCCCTGATTCGACAGTTAGTGATCACAGGGTAATACTGTATCACTTCAATCTTGAACAACCCAAAAGTGATAACATAAGTAGGCCACCGGACTTGCCAAGTTCTCCACCAGGAATGCTGACTGGAATGCATGTGAAAACTCTATCGCAGCGTATTTCCTGATGCAAGACCCAGCGCATCATATCTCTCTTAGTGCAGAGGACCTTGCAGCAACCTTCCAGCGTTCCTTCCTCAAGGCCTCGTACAGATCTGCCAGCAAGAAAACATTCCGCCCGGATGCGTGTTCCTGGTGAACTCATGACCTTATCATGTTGGTATCGACCTCATCACCATTACCAACGACACCGAGACTGGCCAGCACCCGATGTGGTAAGGAAAAAAATAACTTGCACCACAAAAGTGGTCCAAGTTATTTTCTTATCAGCAGATCCAACCCTTGGGGACTTGTATATAAAATTATGAGGGATAAGACCCATTCTTCTGACATCTACAACACAGCTCCAGAGAGACACTGACCTGGCAAGCCTCAGCCAATCATATACTGGATAAACTATTTCCAACAGATGATGCTTCAGAACCTCTGAAATCACTCATTGATACGACTTGCCAACCAAAACCACACCCCAGCAGAAAGTAATGGACTCTTCTCCTTGGAAGAGCTAGCCATGGTTCTAAAGAAATTTAAGGTCAAGAAATACTAAACAAAATTAAGGTCAAGAAATACTCTAGCCTCGACATGATTGAATACATCTTTATTCTCCGTATGTACCAACTTAGGCCATAGTATCTTCTCTTATTTAATAAATTCCTGGAGCAGTGCTCTTTCCAAAAATCTTGAAGTCAGCCCTGCTTCGATTAATAAAGAAACCCCAGAAGGCACTCACTGATCCGAACTCATTCCGTCCAATTGCGCTCAGGGCCTTCTTTCTCCCTGCCAGTATAGTTTCACCCCTGGAAGACCTTGTAAGGGGGGGGGGACCCTCTTCGACCTGGTACTGCATATTGAGAATTCCGAGGCGAAGTTCGAACTTGTTGTTTGCTCGACTTCGAGGGGCCTTTGATGCTGTCTGATGGGACAGTGCTATGGCGTCCCTGCGTTCAGCCCCTTGCTTCTGGCAGCTGTACAGCCTCTTTTGGAGCTGTTCCTCTGAGAGGGAAATAATCCTCAGATCAAAACATAATCAAATCTCCAAAAACAACAACCGAGAGTGTCCTCAGGGTTCAGTCCTGGGGCTCCTTATATGGAATATAATACCGCAGAGCTGGCTTTCACACAACTTCAGGAACACAAAACTCATTGCCTTTGCTGATGACCTCACAATTGTTGTATCGGGTCTTTCCCGTAAAGCTATTGAGGAACATTCAAACTACATACTTATGGATTTAGCAACTTGAGCTGTGCTCAACAAACTCAGAATTAACCCGAAAAGACGAAGACGATGCGCTTCAAGAACAAACTAGACCTCAGGCGACACCGCAGGTCAAGCATTCTGATATGCGACTACGATTGTTACATAAACTAATCTACTCGGCGTAATCATTGACCATAAACTAAGTTTTCTACACCATCTAATCCGTCTTAGTGAAAAGATCAAGAAGTTCTCAATTGCAATAATCCGAATAACCAGGAATGAATGGGGACTCTCAAAAAACTCCCTGCTTCTGCAGTACAAAGCAGTTTTCCTACCAATTGCGACCTACGCAGCTAGTGCCTGGTTCCATTCGGTAAACCTGGCCAAGATAAGCAACAAATTGGGTTCTATCAATGCTGCTGGAAATCTGCAGGGTCTGCAGAATTATTTCATTCCCTGCCATCCATGGCACGGGTTGAAACAGACACATAGGTAAGTGGTAGGGTTCTAGCAATGACTTGGAAGTCATTGTTGGAACCCTACCACTTGACCCACGTGTCACATTCCGGGAGCTGACATTTAGGATAAAGAAAACATCCCTACAAAGTTCCTTGGCATTGAGCTCAACCCCAATGCGTATTCCAAAGCGGAGAAGTCAAGATGTTACAATGAGCACCTAAACATCTGGCAGACCCTATGGGACAATTCCACTCTTGGAGCAGTCACATGCAGATTATTGCATCTGCTCCCAGACGTTGCTTATCCCGCCTCCAAATTTGTGCAGAAATGGTTTGTGTAATTGTATCAACTGGGCTTGCATCCTACTGACCTCTGCACTTGTGGTTCCAGTGAAACTTGGTGGCACATCCTCTTTGAACGTGCTCTGTACGACGATTGCCATCGAAACTTAGTCATCTGCACACGAATTTCTGATGAACACCTCGTGTTCCTAATACAGAAACCTGACAATTTCTCAGCATTGAAGGACTTTGCCTTCAAACGTAGACGAATGATGGACAGAACCCCACCGGTTGCCAATGAAGGCATGGCATCTACTTGATAAGGGCTTTTTTCTTTTTTTTTTTTTTTGTTGATGCTGATACCACCTTTCTGTGCTCTGCACTTGTGCAGCACATAAAAAAAAATATTTTCCCGCTGTGGGATGAAATTTATTTTATTTTTTGATTTTAATTTTTATTTATTATTATTTATTTTTTTAATTTTTATTTATTTATTTATTTATTTATTTATTTATTTGTTTTATTATTTATTTATTATTATTTATTTTTTTAATTTTTATTTATTTATTTATTTATTTATTTATTTGTTTTATTATTTATTTATTTATTTTATTTTTATTTATTATTATTTATTTATTTATTTATTTATTTCATTTTTATTATTTATTTTTATTTATTTATTTATTTTATGTTATTTTTAAAATTTATTATTTATTTAATTTTTATTATTTATTTTTTTATATTAATTATTATTATTTTTTCTTTCTTCTTGTTTTTCTTTCTCTCTTTTTCATCTCTCTCTCTTTTATTTCCTCTCTCTCTCTCTCTCTCTCTCTCTCTCTCTCTCTCTCTCTCTATCTCTCTCTCTCTCTTTTATTCCCTCTCTTTCTCTCTCTTTTATTCCCTTTCTCTCTATTTTCCTTCCTTTTCTCCTTTCTGACGTGTCCCTATTTCTTTTTTTAAATACACCACGGGATTTTTTTAAAATCTTCTGAAATGGGCCCCCAGAGGAATATGGCCCACCTCTCTCTCTCTCTTTGAAGCGCTTAGACTGAAGTACAGTTAAAATACAATCCACAAGTTTATTAAAATGAATTGCACACGTTACCGCATCTTCATTAATTAATCTCTCCTTTTCCATAAAATGAAGAGCTTCTGCACGCTCGTCAGGGACATCCAAACCGTGGTGTTTCAACTTGTACAGTATAACATTTTTAGCAATTTAGGCCAACCGATTTCGTTTGCACTCAAAGCTAAGAAGAACGTAGGTTTGCCCAATTGTCTGATCATCTCAAACAGATCTCTTTTACGTTGGGTCCAGTAATAAGTTGAATTACGAATCGATTTCAAAAACGCCAAATTGTTTTCAACGCAGTTATTGACGTATTCTCGAGATTGGATTTGTTCTTTTGTGAGTTAGTGTCTTTTCAGACGTATTTAAAAGCAAGTGTTAAGGAATCTCGAGTTCTTAGTCTCATTATTTCCACGGCCATAGAAAGAAGATGATAAGGCGTCACTCCACGCCGATCTGAACAACGAAGTTCACTGGATGACATCATAAACGCTGTAACTTTTAAATTGTCTGTAAACGCTCCATACTGACCAAGGTTAATGCTAGGAAAGGACAATTCTTCTTCATGTTCTCCAAAGAGCAAACTTTGTGGAACATTTCGTTCACCAGGAGCTATTCGTAAATATTGCGCCTGTAGGAGCATCATCGTGTTCCACGTCTTCATCGAAGAATGCCCAGCTGGAGTTTCAGACATCTTCGAAATACTCTTATAGGTTGTTAACTGAAATTAGATTTGGTATTTTCACAATTCAGTAGTTAACGAAATCCATTTGTAGAGTGGTATGAGGTCATAACCAAGCACTACTCCAAGAAGTGATTGCTGTTTGTTGAAGTGATTGTCTTATTGTTGCGTTCTTGAATCAAACCCGTATAAATTTTTAAACGGTTTAATCGAACAGCAAGTAAAATCTAAGAGCCACCGAAGATGTTCCGATCAAAATCTTGAGAAGCAGATTTTATTAAACTCTATATTTATTTTCCTTCTCTATGTTTTTGAACTTGTTCTTCTGTCGACACGAGAGGCTTCTTCGGTGGAGTTGAAGCTTTTATTCTTGCATAATGTTATGCCTTACTTCACTGCTCCAAACGTTGCCCCATAACTACTCGATCGTCTTCTGCTCGGGTAGTTCTTTTCCGTCTTTCTCGTCTTCTCGCAGACTTCTGCAGAAGGCTCTTTGGTCTTCATCGAAGATTCGGTTGTTTATTTTTCTCTGGAAGCTCTCTTTGTATCAGCGTTGTTTCTTACTGAGTGCGAGGAGGTTCTGCTTAAATGAGTCCCAGTATGTATTCTCCTTTTCTCTGATTTTTGGTCTCGTGTTTGCTGTGGATGTTGTCCCTCTTGAGGATGTTCATCACATTTCCAGTCAATATCTTACTCTTATTGCCGTTTTGGTACTGAGTCAATTGGCCTACCTTGATTCTTAATTCTTCCATCTCCTGCTGAAGTTTTCGTTCCCAAGCTGGCGATTCCTTCTGTTTTCGTTTCTTCTGCTGCTGGTCTCTCGTTTTTCTTCCATTAATCCTAGTGGCTGCTATTGCAGCAGAGTATGCGGCTGTGTGGATGGCCTCCTGTGTTGCACCATTGTTGTCGAGGTAATGTGGTATCATTTGCCGATCCAGGTGGTCTGTGATTCTATTGGGTCTATGCTTACGTATCACTTCCATTTCTTTGAATTCTGTTAGGACCTTCTTTCCCTCGTCTTCTATTCTGAATATCATGACCTCGTCTCTTTTCACTTCAGCTGCTCTGGATTATATTTTTTCTTGCTCTTCTCCCCTGATTCCATGTTGTCCATATTCCTTGTTCTTTGTAGTTGATCGCTGAAGTCCTGCTTGATTTTTTCCAGGTTTGCAGGAGCTATCAGGTTCTTCTATCCGCTGTTCAGTGACTTGAATATCCAGCCACTTGGTATGTAGTCTCCACCTGTACATTGTCATATCAGTCTCCAGCTTGGTTATTTTGTTGTAAGAGTGCATTTTGCTGCTTCGCTTCATGCGTTGGCGTTTTCTTCTTGCCTGGGTGGTCACAGTGCAGTTGCACAGGAAGCACTTCTAGTTGGTTGGTCTGGGTGGTCTTGCCCTTCTCTTGTGGCCAGTGGCGCGTTATCCTATAGGCAAAAAAGACATATGCCTAAGGCCCCGATCAGAGGGGCGGGCCCCAAAAATCACTGTTTCAAAAACTCATTGCTGTTTTTTACTGATTAGTACCAGGATGGCAGATGTTTAAGGTCCAGACTTAAGATCTGTTTTTTTCCTAATCTTTTTAAGTGATTTTTATTGGAAACTAAACTTTCTACCTGCCAAGGTCAATGAACTTTACTTTAAGATCAATTTGAAAATTACGTTTTTTTTTTTTTTTAAATGGTTTTACCGATTTTGATGAAATTTTATATTTATTTCTTATGTCTGTTTGTTTTGTTGTCACAATAAAATAAAACTGAAAATGTTCTTTATTAGTTTTTTCTTTAGATGGGACCCGAAAATTCCATTTTTCCATGGGCCCCATGAAGGTATAACGTGCCACTGCTTGCGGCAGCCATACCACATGCTCCACCGTCTTCCTCAGGAGACTGTCTCCAACTTTTCGAACCGACCCCTCTGCTTGAACGCGAGTGACTATCCTGCGCCACAATCGGTGTAGTATGATTATTGTTTCTCTTCGCAATCATTTATGGAGGTGGACCTGTTTAGCTCCCACTGGACATAAGCAGTGTTAGTTCCCTAGAGTGGCAACAGATGGCGCCACGATCCACAACTTCGATCATGGGGAAGGTAGATCCGCTGAAGCAACTTTCGCGATGTTTATATTATTATTATAAGCTTCAGAACCAAGTTGTTTTTTTTTTTTTTTTCTTTGGAAAGAAAAACCTAAAATATTTTTTTGTAATTCTGTAGTTCTTTCATGTGGGACACAGATAACCTTTCACAACGAGTTGCCTCAGTATTTCACTACTTTTAATATTATATATTTTTATTTACTTTTAATAGTACACTCAATACCCTCAAGGCCTACTTCTCCTTGTTGTCCTTTTCCCCCTAACGCTAATTCTAATGCCGGATTATGTTATAATGAAAGAAAAGAGAGAAACGTTCTACAGTTAGGGAATATGACTAGGCAGTAAATAATGTTTACTATAACGTGTATGAATACATAATGAGGAAATACACCAAATCAATAAAGTAAGTGCGATCATTTCAACTCACTTTTCTAGCAAAACAATCTTCACCTACCAGCCTTTTCTGGTTCTTGATGAGAGGTCTGTTCATGCCATTCATTCTGTGATAAAGCCCACAGGCATTGCATAAATAATGACCTGTGTCATCCCTCCGCCACAGGGGCGTAGATATGGCACCGCAATTAACACATTCGCGACCTTCCTCTAAGGCCATCGTGGCACTGATGTATTCGCCTTCTGAAAACAGACAGAAAAGGAAATAATTAGCCAGTCATTAAGGAAAATTAAAGATACATAATCAATAAATAAATCAACAAGCGTATAAAGTGATATTAGTTATAGTTATGGATAGTTCCGTTAGATGGCAGCACAGGGAATGCATATTTATATTGGTAAAAACGAAATACTCAGAGGCAGTTTTGACTCTTAAAAAAATGTTTTAAAGAGTGGTATTAAGATATTAATCTTATCTGAGGCCAAGCATCATATGATCTTTCGTTGGAAGATACTCTTTTCCTAAGAATAGGCTATTTTAATAACAGAATGCAAGGGAATAAATTAATCACCGATTTTGATTAATTAATCGATTTATTTATGTTCGTTTGCATCGAGATGTTTGATAACTACTGTACTACAGTTATAGTTGTGAACAGTTCCGTCAGATGGCAGCACAGTTGAATGCTTAATAAAATATGTATAGACATTTTGGAGCCTTGACATCCTGGTGTGGTACACATAACTACAGTTTGGCTGGTATCTCAGTTTGTCAACTGAAAGATGAAAAACAAAATGGTAAAGCAGAATGGCAATTATCTAGGGCGGTGGAGTTGGATTAACCATGATCCCAGATATATTTTTTAAACCTTTTTTAAGCACAAATAATGGAGCGTATTAAAGACTTTCTTTTTTGAAAAATATTTACCTTTTTGAATGTGACGATTATTTATTTATACGTGGTACTATTTTGTTTTAAATAATAGGATTAAACCTACACCTTCGACCATCTCTTTCACAAGCTACACCAAGTTGTGTCACTGCTTAGTATTCTCACTAAAATCCTATTAACCATCTTTAGTGAAGACATACCGGACAGAGTCCTTTTCTCTATTTGTCTGAGTATATACACAAACAAGCCAAGTTCCCATAACAGACTTACAGTTTATATTCTCTGAAGGGATCCAAGTCATGAAGTTTTTCACTGGTCCTCTGACATTATAAACATCTCCAAAGCTAGAAGCTCTACATATAAACACGCTATTAAGTAAATAACATATTGGAAGTCTGCCAGATAGTTTTAAACTCATGAGGTCTTCTCTAAAAGGGGGAAAAAAGTTAATATTTATTGGTAGTAAATATTTTTATTGAGTGAATGATGAAATAAGAATAAGCCTTTCGTGGAAGAATTGAAAAACAACTGTTATTTTCCAATAACGGTTGTTTCTTCGCATGATTTTGCAGGGATCTTTTGAAGATCAAAGGGGTCTCTTTATATTGTAGAGGGACAGATGGACAGATGCAATCGGCTCATTGATAAAGAGCGTCCATTGAAGAGAGCAAAAAAAGGTGGCTAATGGACCAACTAGTTTTTAATATTAATACTTAACTAAACCCTATTTTGGGTCTTCATTTTGGGGTGCATTTTGTACTCTCTTTCTCTCTCTCCCTTCTCTCAGTATAAACTGAAAATTGGCACATATCATATTTCCGCCTGACCAAGTTACTACATCACTCACTTATCCCATCACAGCCCTTGACCTCCGCCACTACAGGAGGTCATTCGACCCTTCATAAAGTAGCGTTTTTTTGACAGGTACATCCCTAGTCCGTACTTCCATAACAGCAATTCAGTTCAACCGAGAAGATTTTTTTTTTTCTGCTTCTTTTTTTTCTCTCCCCTTTTCGCCTGTGTCTGACATGGTTACGATTATAGACGCGGATGACCTAAGGTAGTCTAGCCGTCCGTAGTTTACGGCTCTGGCCCAGGAAGCGAAGCAGGGCTCGTAATGTTGGAAGGATATTTTTTTCTAACAGTGTAGTATTTATATTGTGCAAGATGACAGCAGTCAGAACAAGAAATCCCAGTGGGTGTGGAAATATTTAAGTGCTGCTGAAGACGTTGCCCAGATGCCATGGAAACATATGTCATCTCGAGGATATTGACATCTTTCGTGCAAACACACCAGTTCCACATCTTTATTATGGATATATATTCACCATCTGTCCATCTTCGATATCTAACCATACAACTCAATACAATAAAATGAACGAATGAAAAATAAAAGAAATTCTTGTGGTAAATCTTTAAAGTCAACCACGATTGGCTGATTTGGGGTTTATTGGACAATCGACTACTTTCAAATCCACCAGAGACTTGAATACAAGCCACATTGTATGAGTAGAAGCAAAAGAGTGGAAAAACTTAGCGCATGCGTTGCCTCATTTGCTGACGTCATCTTTAAGCAGACGATGTACAGGTTGAGGACTCCTTAATCATGAGAGAGCAGATTCAGTTTGATCTCTTCGCTTGATTAGAAGTGACTTTCCAATAGTGGTTCTCTCAGTTGACAGAAAAGGTGAAAATCACCCTAATGGGGACGTCGAAGATTGTGTGAATAAATAACTTTTTTTTTTTAAACCCGCTATTATAAAGCCAATTTCTTTTTAAAATTATTTAATAAATTTCATAATTATTTAGCGTGCTCTTATGTGGATTCTTCTTGTCTGAAGAATGAGTGTTTAAAGTAAATGCAATTTATCTGGGGGAACTCATTGACGTTCTTAAGTTTCTCATCTGACAGACCGTAGCCTTCATTCTTTATCACCAGGGCCACTGCCTGTGCTTTGACATTGATGGACTGGCATTTGATGTACGACGAGCCGTGTACACTGTTCAGGAGATAAAACTAGAAACTTTATCCTGGTGATATCGTATCGAAGAATTGATGGAAAAGATGGGATTTGTTTCGATGATTATGATGGCATTTTTTATTTGGAATCATACCTATCTCTGGTGGCTGTTTGATGTGAGATCAAGAAATAAAAACGTAACTGATTGTTAGCCTTTTGTGACGATATCTCTCTCAACTTCCAGTGTTTAAGTTTCGCTTTTGGTTTCGCGTTTATCTTTAAGGTTCCTGTTAGAAATTGATCGATCCTTTGAGAAAGAGAAAGCGAAAAAGAGAGTGGGAAAGAGAGATTTTATGGAATGAACAATTTCAGGACCAGTTTTAAGAGTTCATAAAATGAGCAACTAATGATCAATACAAGATGTCATGAAATTGCTCATCCATCTATTTCTTGCTTGTTATTCAATTAATTATGGTTCATGAAACTTTGATACTTAACTGAACAGTTGGGTGACGCCTTACCAAGAGCTTCCCGGAAGTGCGTTTGGCAAACTCTTTGTCAGGCCTTTTATTACCGCTTGTATGCACAAGACTGGCACTCACCTGGTCTGCCAATGAAAGGTTGGCCTTGTACGCTGTACGAAAGAGTTCCGGATGGAGACTCGTAAGTTGTCCACGAGTTGTTGATCTCTGACGTCAGGAACGGGGTGAAGTGTCCTAGGCCATTCTGTCTGTTTGGAGAAGGCGGATGCAGGAGGGAGGGTCCCGTTTGAAGTGTGGCCAGCCTTTGCCCCAAGGATGGAAGCGTTTTGTATTCTTCGATGCTCTGGGTCCAGGGACCGGCAGAAGGAGGTCCCTGAGGAGCTACAGACAACTCCTGAGGCCCGCCACTCGGGTACTGCATGGGAAACATCTTGCCGTGGGTTGGCGGAGTTCCGGAAACGTACAGCGGGGGACTGATGCTGTAGGTGTCCGCCGTAGAGGGTATGTGATGGTACGAATCGAGCTGAAGCAGGTCACGTGAGCTGGAAACCGGGTAGTAGCTCGCCACGGACGGGAGAGGGCTGTGATGATCATCAGGCGATCCCGGCAGAGGTTCGCTGCCGTACTCCGACAGTGGACGGTAGACCGACTGCGCGGGATCGGGCGGGAAGGGATCGTGAGGAGAGAGGCTTGGCGGCTCTGGAACGGACTTGGGTTCCGATTTCACTTCGTGCAGTTCTGGAGACAATTGCCCCGACGGGTCAACGACATGGTCTTGTTTCTCTACTTCGGTGCTGCTAAACGGAGGATGATTCGATCCCGCATCGTGCGTTTCCGTAGGTGCTGCAGGGTCTAACCAGCCAACGGCGTCCCTGTCGGTCATAATAGTTTCGGATTTCGGGTCTTCGCTAACGTTGCAACGGGGTCACAGGTCACAGTCGTGCACACCTCAGAAAGCAGAAGGGCTTGCAGAGAAGCGGAGAGTTGGGTGACCTGGAAAGAGAGAATCGTAATTAATAAAACAGTCTGGGCGTGCGTGCGTGCAAATTTGGTAAGAACAGAAACGAAGAGGAGGACCAGTTACGCTGGAAGGTAGCCAACATTGAAATGAGTTTTTTTACCATTGTTATCACAACGAAGTATGTTGGGTATAGCAGAAAAGAGGTATTTTTTTAGCAAGTATCCCTTCGTGTCAGTATAGTGAGACCTCAGCTGGAATCCCGTTGGAGAGTGGTGAAATTTTCAAATATCTCTTCAAGTCATCTGACTTCAAACAAAAGGAGTAAGGTTGTACCCCCGTGAGTTATTACAGCCCTCACAACTTGCATATTGACCCGTGAACACACTTGTACAGACGTAATACTCGATATAAACATTGCATATCGAGTATTATGTCTCCATAAGTGTCTGTACTGAGTAATAACTCAATGTGAACTGGTGTACTTGACCAAAGTATTCGCAACATCAGAAGAGTTCCCAAAACAACAACAGTATTAGCATGTAATTAATATCACAGAAGCGCAGTGTTCTTCCTCAACCAGTTCAAGCGAACATCACGATAGAAACAGCAGGTGGGGGGAAGAAGAGTTTGCGGGGTAGGATTGTTTAATAGGTCAGCCCAACTATCTGCTCACAGACTGTCAGCAGGGTAATTAAGTGACAGTAGATAATCCGCGATAAATTCAATTACTAGCTTGGCTTCCTCTTCGTTGATTTATGAGTTTTCCTGGGTGCCTTCACGTGATGGATTGACCACCCTAGCAACCACATTTAAACATTAACTTCCCCCTTCCCCACGCAATCCCGGGCGGTGTAGTGTTGCTTTTTCGGCACTACCGCAGACCCATCTTGTTTACTGATATCTAAGTGCAATTCAGAAGTTAAATTCGTCCTCCAACGCACCTACGTTAGCGGATCTCAAAGTTACATCAAAGCGAGTTGATTTTGGTAGTGATCTAGAGGCCCTGCCCCTTTTTTATTTTGCTGTGAATGATTTACATCAACAAACAACTTTGGATAATGTTGGGTTTAATGAATAAAGTTACAAATAGTTCAAATTCTGGTTCCAAAATATATAAAACAAGTTCTTTCTTCTGCTCAATGATACCACATCCTCTAAAAATTGCTCAATAACGATCTCTTTCTGAGGAAAAGTGTGGGAAATTTTCCAGTTAATTTTCGAGGGATTTGGTGGCGTGCAATAGACTGCTACAGGATCCGTAAACATCCTTGAACCCTTGTATTTTTGCATACGACCCAAAACTGGTGTCTAAGAAGTGCTCTGTCATCAGCTAAATAGTGCATTACTGTACATGTAGTTGTTGGCATGCACGGACTAAAGGACACGAAGTTTGATACTACGTCTATCCTCCTTTGATTCGCACGTTGGCCAACGATTGGCGAGCAGAACTGAACAGGGCGGACAAAGGTTAAGGCCATTGGCTGCACTGTGAAGGTCAAGTAGTGTACACCAGAGAATATAACCAAGTGGTTATATCCTTCATGAATGGATGATGTCGAAATCGTTTGCAAATTCAGCATTAAATCTTTCCTTTCAATAACATCTCAGTACTGTTTTTATAGAAATCATTTTTGGACGGTTAATTTTTCCATTTTTATTATAGAAAGTTTCCATATTCTGTCTTACACTTTAATTACTTTCAAAACGTCAGTTTTTACTTAGCTCTAGGAAGTGATCCGGGTGTATTACGTAAATACCGGCGTCTCATACGTAAGGGACGCATGTTTGTTAAGTTGGTAGCGGAAACAGGGGAAGGGCCTCGAGAACCGCTTCCTCTCTGCTCCGGGTTGGAAGGAAATGGCCAACTTGGTGCGTGCCTTTGAATATATACATCTTTCGCCTGCTAAGAAACTTGCACTGTTTCTCTATAATGCCACTTTCCTAGAAATAATCCCAGGATCGAACAATTTAGGATGAGCACGCGAGCAATGCAGCAACCGTCCTCAAACTAGGTTTAAATAATTCACAACTGGAACGTCCTCTTGCGATTGGCTGGCTGGCTCTTCCAGGATATAAAACAAAAACTATTCTGAGATTTATTTCGAAATAAAATCTCCAAAATATTCTTCACTCACATTAAATACTTGTTAATGATTTGGGATCAATAAATATTGTAATTCTGTTTTGAAATGATCGAAATAAATTAAATATTTTACGTGGATTGCATGTCCCATTACTAGTACTCAAACGTATTCCAATATAAGTACCCAGCGCAACAGGACCTCCAACTTTTCAATCTAGTCATGTAAATGCTGATTACAATTCTATAAATTTCCAAGGATAGAACTTATCTAAAAGTGGATTAAGCGACAAAGACAGTTTGTGCAAGGTTCCAGTACTCTATTCAACTTTTATAGAATTTAGAACGGAAGTAAATTTAGGGCAAATGCCTTGCTCTAAGAGAGTTATAAAACATTATTTTACATGTAGGACATAGCCTCATAAAATAACGTTTGAAATATTACAACTAAAATAATTTTCTATGGTAAATGTCTTCTTTTTGGGATGAAAAATCGAAGTTCATCAAAGTTTGTGTTTTTTTTTAGGTGGGACATAAGAGGACCAGCAAAGGAGAATTGTTCTGTTTGCAGATATCTCAGAAATGGTATGTACAAGAACACGAATGATCTTGGGGAAGGGAAATCATCCCCAGTTAGATCCATGCAAAAAACTCAGTGAAACTGGAGATAAAATGTCTGTTGAACTAAGGAGTCTAAAACAGTTTTTCTGTATAACTTGTTTTGAAGCCAGACAACTAGATTAAGATCAAAACAGGTGGCTAGCTTAACAGAAACATTCTGGTAGTCCTGGGTGGAAATCGCCACTGAAGAAGGCTCCAGATGTTGAGAAATCACTTTGGCCAATGATCAGAGGTGCAAAATATTGGATAGCTTTTTATTGCTAGCGAGGAATAACAGGCACGATTTCAATTTAACCAATGATGAGAAATTATTTGACTTACATGGTAGACTAAAGGGTGGATTTAGACATGGAAAACCACATTTGTGAAGCCTAGAGGAAGCGAGGTAGAATATGTAAGAGATTAGGAAGTGATATTGGTCAAAGTAACACCCGCACATACCTCAACAGTTTTTGTTTGTTACCTCAACCGAACATATTAGCAACATGTTCTGAGGGCAGAAACGTTTCAAAAGAGCAGTCGGTTAACGCCAGGGAAGCGAGCTAAAATAACTTTAAGGGGTGTGTCAGGGTAGTTAACTATACGTGAACATTAAGTCTTAATTGTTTATACAGTAATGTCAGTAAAATGAGTGAATTCGAACTGCTGGTTAGGACAAGTAACGCTGACTTAATAGGGCTCACAGAAACATGGAGTCACCGGAAATAGGGGATGATAAGTTTCAGTGTGGTATGTATAATGTATTCAGGAAAGATAGGGCAGATAGAAGGGGTCGTGGGGCCATGCATGATCTTTTCAAAAGCAGGCTTAGCGCTACGAAAGCCTTCCAGGATTCAGACGTTTCGTATGCTAGTGTAGATATGGTTGGAAGCAAAAGTATGATGAGAGTGGGAGTAATCTACAGGCCAGGTGATTGTGAAGATTATGATGAGAGCCTCTACATGCAAGTGGAATGGGCAAGTAAGCGTGAATGTCTTATTATGGGTGATTTTAATTTGCCTCTAATTGATTGGAGCAAATGGGAAGAAACTCCACATGGGGAATAAAATTTTTAAATCAACTAGATCATTGCTATTTGTATCAACATGTCAGGGAAAGTACTAGGGAAAAGAACACTTCAGACTTCATCATCACCCATGAACCAGAGGTAGTTAAAGGCAAAGGAATGGGTTATAATTTCAGGAGAGGAAATTCCGACTGCTTAAGGTGCTACATGGCCTCTGTTAAGTGGGTAGATATCTCACAGAAAGCAAATACAATTGAACTATGGTATACCTTTAAAACATTAATCACAGAAGCCTTGAATGCGTATTTACCATTAAAAATACTCCATGAGGATTCCAAGTTGGATGAATAATGAAGTTGCCACATTACTTGACCAGAAAAAGACAGCATGGAAAAGTTACAGACCAATGAAAAGAACTGAATCCTATAACAGCTACAAGATGATCTGTAATAGGTCCACAGGAAAGGTTAGGCTGGCAAATGCAGATTATGAGAAATCGCTGGCAAACAGAGCAAAGAAGGGGTGGATAAGGAATTCTTCATATATATAAACGCAAAGAAAAGAAGGACAAACGAGATCGAACCCTTCTGTAATGGACGTGGGATGGTATTAGATACCCCAGCTGAAGTTGCAGATGAATTTAACAATTATTTTGCATCGATATTTACAGAAGAAAAACCCTTTATGTTAATTAGAAATTATGGGAGTGAAGTTTATTTAATGAAAAAAACTTTCGCGCCTACAGGCCAGTAAGGCTCCTGGGGTTGATGGAATATACCCGATAATCTTAAGGGAGGCGGCAAGTGAGTGCATTGAAACAGTGATTTATTTGGATCTCAGCACAGCTTTTGACTCAGTCTCACATGAGCGGTTACTTTATAAGCTGGAACAGGTTGGAATCACTGGGAAAATCCTTGGATGGATAGAAGGATGACTTCAGAGCAGGAGGCAGAGGGTTGTGATAAATAGTTATTCCTCAGATTTGGTTGATGTAAAAAGTGGGGTTCCCCAAGGATCAGTATTAGGACCATCGTTGTTTTTGATTTTCATAAATGACATCGATGAAGGGATAGACGGCGTGATGTCTAAATTTCAAGATGATGTAAAGATTGGTAGAGTAGTTAATGATTACCGCCAAGCAGAACTTCATCAGAATGACCTAGATACAGTTCAGGAATGGTCAGAAAAATAGCAGCTATGCTTTATTCCAGCAAAGTGTAAGGTATTGCACCTGGGGAACAGTAACCCCAAAATAACTTATACACTTGGCGGAGTTGAACTAAAGTCGGTAGTGGAGGAAAGTGGGTGTTACGATACGAACAGACATGAAGTTCTTCGAGCATTGTAGATTGGTTGCAAGGAAAGCCCATGGTGTCCTAGCGATGATTTATTGAACAATTGCTAGTAGAGATAAGGACGTCAAAATCCCATTGTATAACGCTATTGTTAGACCACACTTGGAACACTGTGTTCAAGTATGGATACCGCACCTAAAGAAAGACACAGAGCTTCTTGAAAGGGTCCAAAGACGGGTAACTCGGCTGGTGAGATCGGAAAAATGGAGTCCATATGAGGAAAGACCTCGATTATGTGGGTTGCACCTTAAAAGAACTTGATTGAGGTGTTTAAGACTCTAATAGGCATAAGCAAAATGAATGAGGATGAAATTTTCACGGTTATAAATGATTCTAGAACAAGGGGCCATAATTTCAAGTTACGGGGGGGGGAGATGTTTAGACTGGATTGCAACAAGATTGCAGGAAGGCTGTTAGAAATGTAGAGCGAAGATTGGTGCACTGTACTGATAAGTTTGGAATCCAGATGTACTCCTAAAAATTTAATCTAATTTGCAGAGGAAAACTAAATTCCAAATAGCAAATGCTTAATGTACGGTACTCACCTTGCACATCTGCAATAGTTTAGGGTGGAATGATGGCTAAAATTTTGGGTTGAATGATTTGATTAGTAAATTAAAAATTAAAATTAAAAAACGAGATAAAAATAATTTAAATTGACGGAATTTAAAATAAGCGCAAGGAGGCAGAAGTGCACAACTCCGTCCCTGGTTGTCACGAGGAAAGTTAATTAAAAAACTCTGAATAATACGAAGCTGATAAGGCCAAAAGTCATAACGATGGACTTCCGTTTAGTTAAAAAACGTCTTCAGTTGGCAAAGTTGAGCAGAGAGTGAGCGCGTGCTGTATTTAAAAGAAAATATTATACTCCCACGATGCTCTTTGGGACACGTGGGAATCTCAAATGTGAGAGATTCCAGACCTGGGAAAGATTGAAGGGGAGTTTTGCGTTTATGATGTTAAGTTTGGAGTGGTGACGGAACCATTCAATAATGAGAGCCTCATATTGGAGAATTTTGTTTTTAGTTTAACTATAGTAATGGCGGAATAGACTGGGAGGGTGTGGTTGTGAGTGTGTGCATGTATTGTGAGCTCGGTGCTAGATTGTCCTGTCCTAAAAATGTTATAGTGATAGTATGCACGTGTATTA
This sequence comes from Mastigoproctus giganteus, assembly GCF_048544385.1. NCBI lineage: Eukaryota > Metazoa > Arthropoda > Arachnida > Uropygi > Thelyphonidae > Mastigoproctus > Mastigoproctus giganteus. Next base: position 40,284,592 of record NC_143586.1, on the reverse strand, counting down.
GAGGTTTTTGTGGAACCGAACTTTGTGGTAGTGCTTCTAATATAGCAAGCATTACAGTTTGGTTAGCATCTGATTAGGTATATTATGTTGTTCATATCGCCTGTTGGGTACTTGTCTTGCGAGTTCACTGTGATAGGGAAGGATAATACGTGTATTTTTCTTAGTAATATGTTTGGTTGAGTTGTTAATATTACTTTTTGCAATGAAAATTAGTTGGAGTGGATAGTTCCAAGCTATAAACTTTTTTGTGAGATATAGGAGTTCGTTGGATAAGTCATCTTGTGAGGAGGTATATTTTATGGCGTTATGAATTTGGTTATATAGAATTGCTTTTTTGTGCTAAGTGGGTGGTGCGATGCGAAGTGTAAATATTTCCCTGTGTGTGTGTTTTTTCTAAAAATCTTGGTGCCCAGTTTGGTGTCAGTTTTGTAAATGGTAAGATCGAGGAAATTGATTTGATTGTCCTCTTCAATTTCAAGTGTGAATCTTGAAATTGAATCTATCATGTATTGAGTTGAATTTTGAAAAAAGACAACAATTTCTGATTGAGACATCTTAGCGTCTTTCGACCTAGTATTTTTATACACAAACGTGCATATACCATTCCCATTACAAGCCTTACGAAAGTTCTAAATGACAGACGACACCTTAACCAAACGCACCCCTCTTTCCATCAACAATATCCTAGAACTCCCATCATTATTACTAGATGCCAGATATTTCAGGTTCCACAACAAAATTTTTCAGCAAATATTTGGCCTACCCATGGGTCTAGGTATTTCTGCCCCTTTGTCCGAAATTTATTTAGCTACAATAGAAAACCAAATTTTACACCCTTTCTCTTCAGAGATAAAATTATACACACGTTACGCAGATGATAAACTTATAATATGTAATAAATCCACAATAGACAATGTTTTTTCAAAATTCAACTCAATACATGATGGATTGAAATTCACACTTGAAATTGAAGCGGACAATCAAATCAATTTCCTCAATCTTACCATTTACAAAGCAGGCACCAAAACTGGGCACCAAGATTTTTAGAAAAAACATACACACACAGGGAAAAGTTCGGTTCCACAAGAACCTCTAATACACGTGCATAGCATACTACCACTATAATAGTTTTAGGACAGGACAATCTAGCACCGAGCTCGCAATACATGCACACACTCACAACCACACCCCCCTAGTCTGTTCCGCCATTACTATAGTTAAACTAAAAACAAAATTCCCCAATATGAGGCTCTCATTATTGAATGGTTCCGTCACCACTCCAAACTTAACATCATAAACGCAAAACTCCCCTTCAATCTTTCCCAGGTCTGGAATCGCTCACATTTGAGATTCCCACGTGTCCCAAAGAGCATCGTGGGAGTATAGATATTTTCTTTTATATACAGCACGCGCTCACTCTCTACTCAACTTTGCCAACTGAAGACGTTTTTTAACTAAACGAAAGTCCATCGTTATGACTATTGGCCTTATCAGCTTCATATTATTCAGAGTTTTTTAATTAACTTTCCTCGTGACAACCAGGGACGGAGTTGTGCACTTCTGCCTCCTTGCGCTTATTTTAAATTCCGTCAATATAACTTATTTTTATCTCGTTTTTTAATTTTAATTTTTAATTTACTAATCAAATCATTCAACCCAAAATTTTAGCCATCATTCCACCCAAAATTTTAGCCATCATTCTACCCTAAACTATTGCAGATTGTATAATGTGAGTACCGTAAATGAAGCATTTGCTATTTGGAATTTAGTCTAACAATCATGGTATTTTAAGAACTCTATAATTTCCCATACTGTCAATTTGCAGAGGAAAGTAATTTGGATTAGATTGTAATATGTAGGAAAGAGGAGATGAAGGAAGGAGAAAATGGTAAGTATTGGATCTTCTACTGGGAAACCTAGAAATCTTATTATAATCCAGGAAGTCGTCAGAAGTTGTTGAGCCATACACAATGGAATGAGAAGGCTGATATTATCGCAAGGGTTATTATCGCAAGGGGTTTGTAAAACCAGGAAAATGTCATCCGCAGTCTGGAGGTACACAAGATCGAGTGAGAATTTGATTGTAAAGATTTGCCAAGATATCTTGGAAGAAAAGCTATCCATTTTGAGGAAGCAATATCCTGTGTTGTGTAAGTCTTTTCGGCCTCCTTTGGTTCCTTGCATCAATAAGCCTCCTACCAGAGGATCGCCGTTGGTTGTGCGTTATTTGGTTATCGGACCAATCTCTATACATTCCAGACAGAGTCATACATGTAAGCCCTAACAGTATTGCTCGTTGTTGTACGGTTTTTTTGTAGGCGCGTCATCAACTTAGGCCATATTGAGCAGACGTATATGTTTGTAAATTGCGTGCGTTCTCTGGTCGATTTGTTTACTAGACAAAATACCAAAGTTTTAGTGAGAAAAGAGCTGATAACCCTCGCCTAAGACCGAATAACTCAACCACAATGTGAAACAGGCCCATAAAAATTCCTCGCGTCCTTGACGGGACTCGAACTCAGGTCTTTTCCACCTGGGAGGACGGCAATTCTACCAACTGTGCTTAAAACCAGATATACCGTTCCAAAGCAGTCTTGCTTTAGGTAAGAGTCAAACTCCATTTTGATGCTTGCGCATTATAATACTTTCAAGAAAAATTGTAATGGAGGCTGCTAATTATCCAATAATTGATTCAGTCACTGCAGGCACACCTGAATATTACACTACAGTCTCACGTGCTAATTTTTATTTAGAAAAGGGATTGTAGATGTTATTACACAAAAATCACCAAGAAATAGGATTACATGTTGTCTTCTTTGCAGATGTCATGTGGTTGGTGAGGATGAGGCGTTTTAATGACATGTCCATGGTCGATTACAGCCACCATTAGATATTCGTATCATTTATTTTTATACAGGGAGAAATTATTAATTTCAACGATTGCTTCCATCTGAAGATAGCACTTTTATGTTAAGACACTGGAGTATATTACTCCAGTATCGTGAACTATGTTAGGGTTGAGTAGTTTAACTTGTTGTCATTGGATTCAGTTTCTGTACACAGTAGTTTTTAGGAAGTACTTATGCATATGGAGGAACTGTTTCAAAAAACAGTAATAGAAGGGATAAATGAAGAAGAGGAAACATTAGGTGAATTTGAAATTGAACTATAAGTGGAAGTTGATTGGTGCAGCATTTTGGACCTCGTTTTCTTTTGTGATGAAGTTGATTCCATTTTGGTTCCTTTGAATGGTTACGTCAATATTCAAACAAACAGCATATGGAGCAATAAAAATCCTCTTTTCTTCCATGGAAAGAAAGAGTGTCAATGCCTGGAGACGTTTATGGTTGTTGTCTTCTTTAACTTCGCAGGATTATTATTTGCGGGCTTGATGAAAGGCACTAAAAAAGTCCAACGTGCAGAATGATATTGTGAGCACAGACATTTAACACAACAAAAGGTTTCATCGAATATGATCAAAAGATTGCGTGCATATATTCAAGAAGGTGAACAGTTCCAACTTATATATTTTTTTGTGGTATGTTTGAGCCAAGAGACGCTAGAAGCAAGGATCATCCTCTGAATCTGTGTTCTTTCTTCAACTTTCTCCAACTTTCTTCTCTCCAACTAGAAAATTACTCGGAGATCAGCATTTAAATAACTGGATATTCGTTGATGCAGAGTGAAGTTTCTCAAACTGGAAGATTGATGTAATGTACTATCATCAACAAGAAAGAACAACATCTTGGGTACACTGTAATATTAGTTGAGAAGAAGATAGAAGAATTTACCATTACATGTAAGAGGAAACTAGCTACCCAGGCACAAGGGCCGTTATACCAAATCCGATCGAAAACCTAAGAAAGGTCGAGAGAAACTGTTTGAGTTTTTACAAACTTTTCCGTGAATTTTGTCAGCGAATAAGTAACATAAGCCAAGACATCACCCCTAGATCGGGACTAATGGAATCCATAGCAATCATTAATAAACACGGAAGGTTTAAGATAGTATAAGATTTGGCGGATGTTTGATTTCTCTATATTGAAGTAACAGATTTTTCATCCTTCTTTGAAATCGGAGGAATTTAGAAATTTGAGGTGAAATTTAAGGTCCTATTTAGTGAAAAAGAGGATGAAAAACAGGAGTAGACTCTTTCACAGGCTTTAAGAACAAGTGGAGAAATGTTATCAATACCTTGAGACTTCTTGACATCAAAGTTGTTCAAGATTTTTCTTTTGTTGGAAGACCAAGAGAAACATCGAACAATTTGATCTCATCCAAAATCATAAATACAGTTCCATTTAAAATCATAATTGTCATAAATGTGATATTTTTTGAATATTTTTATCACTTCGGCAAGAAGTTACAATACAGTTAAAAGAAATAGAATTAGATAATAAACCTTTTTTAATAACAGAATGAAGAAATAAAAATATACAACTACTTATAAATTATTTTAAGAAATAAATTTATAATGGTATGACTGAAAGCTGCTTTTATATCACCCGCCAGTTTGAATGTGTGGGACGCAAGCTAATCGGGTTCTGTAAACCACCTAATAGTTGAAAATAGTTTAGCTTTTTTAAAAAAAAGTTTTTAAAACAGGAAAAAGAAAACCCACAAAACTCCAGACAAGCAATATTCAAACCTCACGAGCGTTAATGGCTTTTATTTGAATATTAAGAATATTGCGTTATAGATTCAGTAGAAGGGAAATGAAGAATGAAAACTGAACTCAACTAAACTGAAAAACCATATACAGAAAACCGAAGAGTTACCACAACAAAGATTGGCTTCTTTTTTGTTTTATGGACTAAAATTAGGAATTCCCCCTTTTGAACATCCTACTAACCAAGAATCTCGTTAAAAATTCCCATGGAAACGGTTCTGTTATCAGCAGTATTCCAGCCCACACCGGATTCAATACAGTTGAAGGCAAAGTCGAATGAAGCCACGAATACTGCTCATAACTGAAACACCTGCATGAAAAGTGGAACTCAAATGAAATGCAGAGTCGATTGTGTTCACACCCAACATATATCTTGGTCTGTTTAAGATCGAATAAAAGCCATGCACCGTTGTAATCGTGGATGGGTCCATCTTCACAATACCCCCTAGAAACGGGGCACAACAGAACGGACTCGCTGATAACACTGATAATCCCGACCAATAATAACTTATCAGCTCAGGTTATCGCATTTAAGCTTCCCAGACTTCCAAAGACAGGAACTTGCTTTAATCACACACACAGATATATGTACATACACACACACACACACGCGCGCGCGCGGGCGAACTGCTTGATAAAAATGACACGGAGTGCAGGAATACTTATCTAATGTTCCAGCAAGAGGGAGGGGAAAAAAAGTGTTCGTACTTACATGGCTCCGAAGATATATGTGCGTCGCATGGAAGGGATCACCGAGTGTGCCACTTGCAGGAGAGATCTCGTGCAGTTTAGCTGTATCCCCAGCCACCACTGGATGTGGGAAGCGGAGGTCACTTACGGAACTAGCTGACCACCTTCCTCAAGGGGTCGCTTCCTTTTTCCTCAGTTGAGATTCCTTGGGCCGGACTTGCCAGTAAACAGGAGGGGTAATCGGAAGCAACTGGTTACAGACACGTGCATGGACGCCGCACCATTACAGTTGCAGGGGAAATGTTGACTCTTCGTGCGAAGCTCTCTCGCTCGCTGTGCTTTCTTTTTCCCCCCGGTTCATCCCCTCCCCACTCCCCTTACTGGCACCAACAGCTCTGGACCGTACGGCCAAAGGTCAGGTGCTCTCTGGAGAGAGTGAGTGTACCCGTGAAACTGCGCTCGACCCACAATTGCAGGCGAGGAGGTGGTTTTGGTTTACGTCGGCATGTGATCCATGACTAAACATGACAAAGTATGAGCAATGATCTCCCATCAGTAGCAACCCTTTGCTACGTATTCATCGTACACGGATTAACGGTAGCTTGAAGTTAGTTGAGGCGGACGTGGTAAAAAGATAAGTTTTGAAAGTGTCTGTTCAGTCATCGTTTACTTTTTCGTGTTCTAAAATACTTTTAGAAAAAATTACCATAATTAATTACGCTAATTATTATTTTAATTAGTATTCTAAATGTTTTTTTAAGGGAAGAAGTAACGTTTATTTTCTTACATTACAGAAAATTTATAAAATTTTTAATGTTTTTTATTACTCTGATTTCCACCGATATTATTATTCCACATTACCGAGAAGAGCAGGTTTGAAAAATAGAAAAAATTGTAATAATTGCTTTTTAACAATGGACATGAAAAATATTATAATAATGAGAGCAGATTTTTACGTTTGCATTTGAGCAGTTTGACAATGAAAAGTTTTCTAACAATTATTCAACGAAAATTATTCATGACGACAATTACTGTAACTATAGCAACAGAAGAAATATCAATTATGATCGCTGTAACAATTGTCTCGTAACAATTGCTTTTTAACAATGGACATGAAAAATATTATAACAATGAGAACAGATTTTTACGTTTGCATTTGAGCGGTTTGACAATGAAAAGTTTTCTAACAATATTCAACGATGATTTTCATGACAACAATAATTGTAACTATAGCAACAGCAGAAATATCAACTATGATAAAAAGCATCAACTAAAGCATTGTTTGCTTTTCAACAATGGTCATGAAATGGTTATAACAATGAGAGTAGATTTTACGTTGCATTTGAGCAGTTTTACAATTAAAATTTTTCTAACAATTATTCAACAATGCTTTAGTTGTCACGACAATTTACTGTAACTATAGCACCAAAAGAAATGTTATGATCGCTGATTAATGTTTTTAGTTTTATTATAGAATACAGATTAATTTTCTCAACTATTTCCCCCACCCACATCAAGTCATATACATCGGTTTATTGTACCTTATTTTATTTATCTCTGCACAGAATAATTAATGCCCATTAGAATTCTTCTTAGTTTTTTACTTCTGGCTTTCCTAGATAATTTTATAATTTTGTTTTAGTTCCTGTTCAGTAGGCACTGGATTTTCTTATTTATTTTCATTATTGTATCAGTTAGGATCAGTCCGAGAGTTCATGGGATCTAGATGCAAGAATTTGGGAAAAAAGAACAAGTAAAAAGGAATTCTCTTTGCTTGGTCTGAGGAGGGGAGGCTTTGCAGTCTGTGACCCGCGTACAGCACCTCGCCCCTAAGGGTCGGCGCTGGTATATCAGTAATACGTTGCCTATATTATTATCCATCACTGGTTCTCTTTTTACTGTTTATAACGTATTTAATTATAATTAAATAATTAACAATTTAATAATTTTGATAAAAATATTTTTTTATTTAAAATTAAATTATTTTTATCTTATTTTATTTTATTTACTTAAATTATTTAAAATTTACGTTATAATTATTATATATAATTAAAACTAGGCGTTATAATTTTTTTATACGCTGTGTTACTCTAATTATAAATTATTAATTTATATATATATAATACAGTTTAATATTTTGATTTTTATTAGTTGATGGAAGTATAATAAAACAAGGGTTCCATAGATGGAGCCACCTGTTGAAAGACGTCCTTTTTATTTTGTGGTTTAATTGCATAATGAGAAGATATCATCTAGGGTGGTTAATTTTAAATGGGGGATTAATTAGCCAGAGTATTTGCGTGTCTGGGGAAGGGATGGGCAATTGTTATTGGGAAAGATACCAGTGTTCCTCTTGGTTTCCATTCTCCATTTGTTTGCCACTTGTTGCCCGGAGGTGGTCGTATAAAAAGGAAATGAAATGCTCGAACTGCTTTCGCTCTCTTCCCCTTCCTCAACCCGCCCCTCGACCACCAAGATGTCGGAAGGGTAGTTTATTTAAAAGGTTCTCGGGAAGCCAGAATAGCCTTGTCTGTGTAGCCGTTTCTCTAGCAATCCACTTCATAGGACAATCTTCGTGTTTGGCGGAGCACTGGAAGGCGAAGGTCATGTTTAAATAATCCGGGACTAACGTTGTCATCACTCTACCCAACACCCATCTGCGGATCAAGTGTCAACGGTGCTGTTACTATGGAAACCCAATACCGGCGCCCATCAGAACGCCTCCTAGTCTAAGCATAGGGGGAAAGAGAAATGGACGACTCTTTCGTCCCGACAAGCGCATCTCTCTACGCTGACCTATGAACGATGACGTCACGCCAGTGTGGTCTAGATTTGGTGCTGACATCAATTTGGAAACGGATGACCTCCAGGTTTATTGAAAGTAAAAACAGCGAAGTTAGGGCTAAAATACGCAATTCGCATTTGTCGATTTTAAACGAGGTAACCTTTTCTCTGACATTGGGGGTGTCCTGGATTGGGGTAACTCTTGGATGGGTTGCCTCTTTTGTGTTTTGGGAATAGCTCCATATCTCTTGAAATCGTTTCCGAAAGGTCATCGCTATCCATCTTGGCATATTCAGATATACTCGATTCCACCATAGAGAGTCATCAAATGGTAACTTACGGGTGAAGGATTGGTTGGCAGTCGCCATTTTAGAGATCTGAATGGTTTCCTGTATTGCAATACGTAGTAGATCAATTTCAATTAAATATTTGGAATTTACACGCAATATTACACACATTAACACATTTCCCCTCCTAATTACCAGTGCGCTAGCAATCTTAATGTTATCAGCCCGTATCGTTTTGTTATCTTCGTAACAGATTTTACGAAAAAGGTTTCCCTTAGCGCAACTTTTCAGGGAATTGGGCTTATCAGTCTGTTTACAAGTACGAATCATCTTGTTTGATAGATGGAAGCGGGGACTGATATGTTTGGTGAAAGCTCATCGGCTTCGTTAGAAGTTCCGTGTCCTATTGGCTTCCCCCGGCGTCTTCCTTCTCCTTAGGTTGGTTGTACCTGTCTTATTGCGCATGTCATCAAGTGGATGAACTCCGTGCTGACATCATTAACTTCTTGTGGCATCGATGTTCCATTCCAGTATTACACCAATTAAATGAAATTTATTAATCTATGTTTGGTCCTCCTTGAGATATCCTTCAATCGGTTTGACTGAAAAAAAAATGCTGATATATTCCGCTCTTTGAAACGGATCCGAACCTAGGCCTTTTTTATACAGCATGGAATAATGACGTGTATATTTTATATATAGAATTATTAAAATTATTGGGACACTAAGAGGATAAAGTTTTACAGATCCGAGCCCAAACGCACATTTTCTAGATCGTCCGGTGTTGGTTATTGGGTCTGATTGGTGTTCGGAGAGGTTCAGTGCCATCACGCCCACATTTGCTGTCCCGATACATTTGGGACAGCAAATGTATTGGGATTTCAGTATCAGTGTTATCAGTAGCAAATGATAAGAAAGCAAATTTATAATAGAGTATTAGCCAAAAAAATGTACCCATATCATCTGTCCATCCCCTTCAATAATTTGTCTAATCTATCCTTAAATTTATTTAAACTGTCCACCTCCACAACATCAAACAATCAATTACTCTTGACTGAAAGCAACTTTTAATCCCCTTGTAATGTTCAGTTTTTAACTTTTAAGTTTATGTCCCCTTGTGTGCTGTCCGAGATAGAGTAAAATATACCACCATCATTTAGTTTACTCAATCCATTTAAAGTCTTAAACACTTAAATCAGCTTTCCTCGCAAGTCCTAGTTTCCAAGACAGAAATCCTTCTTGGTGAGAGTAAATTTGAGAGAGAGAGATGGCTCTTCTTGTTGATCTTCTCTGTACCAATTCCAACAAATCCACATTCTTCCTAAAATGAGGCTACCATACCTCTATCCATCTGTCCATCACCTCAGAAGCCTATGGCAGATATAAGCTAGTCTGTAATCAGGTCACAAAGGAGGTTAGGCAGGCGAAGGCAGATTATGAGAAATCCTTGCCAAAAGATGCTAAGAAAAACAGCAAGGATTTCTTTACTTATATAAACTCTAAAAGGAAGGGGATGAATCTGATTGGTCCACTTCACATCGATGGTTCGACTGTTGATGATCCTGCTCAGATAGCAAACAAACTGAATGAGTATTTTGCATCTACATTCACACGTGAGGAATTATTACAGTTTGAAAATGGCAGAAGGTTATCAAATTGTAGCAGGATACTTAATGATTTTGTAGTAACTGAAAGCAAAGTGAAGGAGAAATTGTTGAAGTTAAACATAAGAAAAGCACCTGGGGTGGATGGGATCTATTAAAGGAGGCGGCAAAGTAACTAAGCAAACCCTTAGCCATAATTATGAGAGCATCCTTGGACTCAGGGGAGATCCCCACGGACTGGAGATGTGCAAATGTATCCCCGATTCACAAAGGGGATCGAAGGGTGACACGAGTAATTACAGACCAGTTAGTTTAACTTCTGTTCAGGGTAAAATAATGGAGTCACTGGTTAAAGATGCATTGCAGGATCATCTAGACAAGACTGCAGCAATAATTCAGACACAGCATGGGTTTGTTAAGGGAAAGTCTTGTCTGACAAATTTGATAGGATATTATGGTGTGGTTACAAAGGAACTGGATGCAAAAAATAATTTTGAAATCATATATTTGGATTTCAGGAGAGCTTTGACACTGTTGCGCATGGAAGACTACTGTACAAATTGGAGTAGAATGGTATTAAGGGTAAGTTGCTACAATAGATAAAAGGATGGTTAAGTGGGAGAAGACAGAGGGTGGTAATCAATGGGTGCTGCTCTTCGTGGACTAATGTTATTAGTGCAGTCCCACAGGGTTCGGTGTTAGGTCCACTGTTGTTTTGTATATTTATCAATGATATTGAAGAAGGTATATCAGGCTTAGTGCCGAAGTTTGTAGATGATACAAAGGTTGGCAGGGTTGTTAATGACAGCAATGGCAGTGTGCTACTGCAACAGGATCTAGATAATTTGGGCAGATGGGCTAAGAAGTGGCAACTGAAGTTTAACCTTCCAAATGCAAAGTACTGCATATGGGTAGAACTAACCCTAGAGAAACGTACCAACTGTGTGGAACTACACTTAAGGTGGTAGAAAATGAAAAAGACCTGGGAGTAATTGTGTGCAAACAGATATGAAGTTTTCTAAGCAATGCAGACAGGCTGCCAGGGCAGGTCAATGATATATAGGAATTTTGCTAGCAGGGAAAAGGAGGTGATTGTCCCTCTGTATAAGGCAATGGTCAGGCCACGCCTTGAGTACTGCGTGCAGGTATGGAGGCCTCATTTTAGGAAGGATGTAGATTTACTTGAGCGTGTACAGAGAAGGGCAACAAGATTCGTGAGGGGAATGAAGGGATCCTCTTACCAAGAGAGGCTTAAGTTCTGCAAATTGCAGCAGCTGGAGACTACGCACCTGCGCGGTGATCTGATTGAGGTATATAAGGTCTTGAATGGGTTGAGCACGCTGAAATCTGATGGGATCCTTCCACTTGTTCAGATTACGAACCTAAGGGGGCATAAATTCAAATTAAGAAAGGACAGATGTAGAATAGATGTGCGGAAATTTGCCTTTAGCCAGCGGGTGGTTAATTGCTGGAACAAACTTCCATCTGTCGTTATGGAAGTTGATAGGTTGAATAAATTTAAGGAGGAACTGGACAGGCATTTGGAGGGAATGGTGTGTTTTTTTTCTTTTTTGGCTGATGCTGCATGAGCTCATACACTTGCTTTCTTGCATCACATGTCACTACTACTACTACTACTATGCAGTATTCAAGATATGGCCAAACCACTGCCTTATACAACGGGACAATCACCTCCTTATCCCTGCTGGCAATATTCCTGTATATCATTGACAAAACCCCACGTGCTCTTTTTGCAGCCCGTCTGCACTACTCAGAGAACTTTACATAAATCTTACCAGTTCTGTTGTCTTTTCAAGAACCAAAGAAGTGGTAAAGAAGAGTCACGAAACGTCTGAGAATAATCTGTAATTCTTTAAGAAATTAAAGATAGGTTGCACTGCTTGCAGGTTTAAGTGCTCATTATTTCACCAATTTCCAGTTCTTGATATAACTGCGCACCATGCTGCTAAAAAAAAAAATTAAGCTAGTAAAACTAGTTATTATCGTTAATCGTATTGTCATTAATAATAACTAGTTGTCATTAATCGTTATTTAGCGGTCACGTGAGTTGACTCTAACGCTGTTTGTTCCATCAATCAATCACCCTTTGGCTAAAGGCAAATTTCCACACAATCTATCCTACAACTGTCTTTCCTCAATTTGAATTTATGCCCCCCTCAAGTGCGTAATCTGAGCAAGAGGAAGAATTCCATCAGCACTGAGCTTGCTCAAACCATTCAAGGCCTTAAACTCTTCAATAAAATCGCCTTGCAAGTGTGTAATCTTCGGACGTTGCAGTTTGCAGAACTTAAGCCTTTCTTGGTAAGAGCAATCCTCTGTTCTCCTCACCAATTCCTTTGTCTTTTTCTGTACCTCTTTCAGAAGCTCCACATTCTTCTTAAAATGAGGCTTCTAGACCTTACGCACTACTCAAGATGTGGCCTGACCATTGCCTTATACAAGGGGATAATCGTCTCCTTATCTCTGCTAGTAAAATTCCTGTATATCATTGACAAGACCAGCCTGTCTGCACTGTCAGAAAACTTCATATCTGACTGCACAATTACCCCAGGATTCTTTTCATTCTCCACTGTCCTGAGTGTACTCCTACAGAGTTGATACGTTTCTCTGGGATTACTGCTATCCATTTGCATTTATCAATGTTAAACTTCAGTTTCCACCACTCAGCCCATCAGCCTAATTTTTCTAGATCTTGTTGCAGCAGCATACCTTGATTACTGTCATTAACCACCCTGCCAACCTTTACATCATCTGCAAATTTAGACATTAACCCTGATATACTCTCATCATTATCATTAATGAATTCAGAAAATAACGATGCGCCCTGCACCGAGCCCTGTTAGACTCCACTAATAACATTAGTCCACGAAGAGCAGTGTCCATTGATTATCACCCTCTGTCTTCTCCCACTCAACCATCCCTTTATCCACAGCAGTAACTTTCCCATAATTCCACACTGCTCCAATTTGTACAGCAGTCTTTTATGTGCAACAGTATCAAAATCTTTCCTAAAATCCAAGTCGAAGTATATGATATCAAATTATTTTTTGCATCCAGTTCTTTGTCAATGCATCATGGTATCCTATCATATTGGTCAGACAAGATCTTCCCTTGACAAACCACTGCCATGACTGAAGTATAACTGCATTCTTGTCTAGATGGTCCTGCATTACTCCTTGAACCAGTGACTGGAATATTTTCCCCGGAACAGGAGTTAAACCAACAGGTCTGTAATGAGTTATATCATCCTTTGATCTCCCTTTGTGAATTGGGGATTATTCGCACATTCCCAGTCCTCAGGGACTTCCCCTGAATCCAAAGATGCTCTTATAATTATGGCTAAGGGTTTCCTTATCTCCTTTGCTCTCACCTTTAATATAATTGGATAGATCCCATCCATCCCAGGTGCCTTTTTTATGTCTAACTTCAACAATTTTCCTCCACTTTCTTCTCGGTTATCACAAAAATCGTTTATCTCCCTCTTAGAGCTTGATAAACTTCTGGCATCCCCTTCCCTAAGAATTTCTCATGTGTGAAAGGAGATGCAAAATACTTATTCAGCCACCAGCAACCTGAGCAAGATCATCACCAGTTAAACCATCGATATCAAGTGGACTAATGTGATTTAGACCTTTCCTTCTACTGTAAAGATACATAAAGAAGTCTTTGCTGCTTTTCTTAGTTTTCTTCGCCCGAGACTTCTCGTAATCTGCCTTGCTGACCTCCTTTGTGATTTGATTGTAGACTAGTTGGTATCTACTATAAGCTTCTCTTTCACCTGATGCATCGATTGCATATAAATTATCACCTGACAATCTGTATGCATCCCATGAATTTTTATTCTATGCCACGTATCTCAAAAGTTCATCTGATACCATTTAGGTCTAATCCTTGATCTGTATTTCTTAGTTGGTATGAAAAGACTAGTGGCTTCTATGATTATTTCCCTGAATTCTTCCCATTTAAAATTTGTTGTTGGTAACAACATTGGTCAGTCTCAATGTTGCTGGGACTAACCAATGTTGTTAGTCTGGGACACTGGGACCCACGGCATAGAAAAATTCTACCCTATGAGCCTTGCAGAATCTCTCCAGCGCCGAATTGATTGACGTCTCATAATGTACTCCCTCCTATTGTGTGTTTGGGCAGAATTGCAGATAGTTTCAAATTTAAACCTACTTCGACAGTTTTCCTCAACATTGTCCTGTACTTGTTAAGTCAGCAGATCTCTTACTCTTAATTCTACTGGTGTCAATGTGTACAACAATATCACATTTTGTTCCCTTGAAGGATGACATCTGCTCTACAACGTCATCAACGTTTGCCCCTGGCAGACATACCCTGGTCATTTTCACCTATCCTTTTTGCACAATATATTCCCATTTCCCTGACAATAGAGTCATCGACAATAATCACCTCCTTTGGGACAAGCACATTCTGCCCTGGTGGTTGCCTGATGCGCAAATGAAAGCTCTGGCATTGAGGTGATTAGCTGAGAGCTTGATGGTCCCCCAACTTAATTCCTTTGAGTGCATCCACCCTGGTCTTCAAGGTCTCATAAATGCCTATCATAACGCTCAGTTTACGCCTAAATCACACTGACATCCTCACTCTTGGCTGTGTCATGACGATCCGCAAACATCAAACTAGCCGTACATTTTGTGAGGCCGTGATTCAGAGAACAACTGTCCTCTACAGTTCTCTCCACGAGCCACAGCAATTTCAGCCCATTTCTTTGCTTTGCTTTTCTGATTTAGAGAGTACAGTTTAATATGTTAATTAGGTCAATAAAACCAAAATTTTCAAAAACTTCTCCGTTCCCAGCATCTCAAAATTCTTCAACTAGTACGTGATACTCTCGAACTAAAATGGATTTACATCAATTCGAACGGTCAGTTCAAACGTGTGCTGTAGCGCTCTCTAAGACTCACACGATCGTATGCTCTCCCTAGAAGGCTACAAACACTTTTTCTTCATTTTTCAGACACCTGCAGCACGCACTTACACTTTTCTGTCAACCAAAACAACTTTTCCATACACGAACACTTAAAAATTTGATTTTTCGAAAATGTAAATGTCCGTAATCTTATTCATACACAGGTCAAGGTTAATAGCGCCATCTAGCGTGTTAAAATTAAACTAATACTACCTTAAGCGAATTTATTTAAAAATTCAATTTATTTTAATCAGATTCTTAAAAATTGACCAAAATGTTCATAAATCTGAGTGCGAACAGAACCATGACGAACTCTGGATTTCTGATTAATTAAATAATTGCCTTTGTTACGTACAGAAATAGTATTTGTTATTAATTAATAGTAGTAAAAAAAAATAGTAGGAAATAATAGTTACAACATTAATTGTTGTTTTAATTCGACATTATTAATTGTTGCTTTAATTCGAAATGATTAATTGTTGCTTTAATTCGATATTATTAATTGTTGTTTTAATTCGAAATTATTAATTGTTGTTTTAATTCGATATTATTAATTGTTGCTTTAATTCGAAATGATTAATTGTTGCTTTAATTCGATATCATTAATTGTTTTAATTCGAAATTATTAATTGTTGTTTTAATTCGATATTATTAATTGTTGCTTTAATTCGAAATTATTAATTGTTGTTTTAATTCGATATATTAATTATTGTTTTAATTCGAAATTATTAATTGTTGCTTTAATTCGAAATTATTAATTGTTGTTTTAATTCGACATTATTAATTGTTGTTTTAATTCGACATTATTCTGTTCTATTACAGGAAGAAGAGGTTGTTGGTAGACATTCTACCGAGAGCTAGAATGGCAAGAAGGCATGGAACACATAACTGGAATAGAGAATTATAAAATAATGGAAAGAACTGTTTATAACCCAATTTTCTGATGTCTGCCCAAACAATTGGTGGCAGACTGGACTTGCCCAGTATCAAACACGTCTGAAAGGTTCCAGCTGTTAGAACGAGTATAATAATATCTCAATATGCAGAAAATTTCTAATCACGTTTAGAAAAATAAAAGAAGGATCGTATAAATAAATATATGAAATAAAACATTTACTAACTTTCTTTTATCCAAATCAATTCATATATGGACAATCTAAAGCAATTTGTGACTACGGATCGCTCAAAGGCCACAGTTATCCTACACACACTGGTCAAAAAAATAAGAACCTTTGTGATAAGTCAGCCACAGACAGAAGAAAGGCAAATAAGTGCAAATAGTTGAATTAACTGCAAATGAGTTGAATACGTTGCTCAAATAGTTGCGAAGGAAACTGTGACTTGTGGTATTAACGAGTTGCCTCGTTGAGTATGAAGACCGCACAGGTTGTTTGACTGCAGTAATTTGAATCCAAAATGGGGGCAAATGTATGAACTATCAGACTTTGAAAAAAGATCTTATCGTAGGTGCACATTTAGGGGAAGCCATAATTCAAGAAACGAAAGATATAACTGGTTTCTCAAAATGAGGCCTCCAGACTTGTATTCAGTACTGAAGATGCGGTCTAACCATGGCCTCGTACAAATGGATATCACCTCCTTATTCCTGCTAACAACGTTTCTGTATATCATTGACAAAACCACGTGAGCTGGTTTTGTTCTGTTAGCCTGTCTGCACTGTGCAGATCGTTTTCGGCCATCTCAGATGCCTTTTCTGTTCAAGCTCTGGATGTTAGAACCTTACATGCTTTCAGAAACCCCGGTATACAGAAAGTGAATTGTCAGTCAAATTTCTAATCGAGCAGGTCTTCCCTAATTGCAAGTCAAGCTCAGATATGGAGTGTGGTAATAAAGTTCTCGGAGTGGTGCTATTGCTGTCATGTTCGATGAGCTTGAAAATAAACGGAGGTGGTATGTTATAGTTCACACGTCCTCCAATACATAGTGGTGGTACAGAGATTGTCCAGTAGGCTGACAGGTTGAAAGTAACAACCAGATTCATTCGTCAATAGGATGTTCGCGATAACCCAAGAAGCGCCCATCAGCTTCTGAAAATGAGGACAGAGTTCGGAAAATTACGGAAAGAGATCATCGTTTGCCTTCAGAACGATGGCTGATGGGTTGGATTTGAATAAGGAGACGATTAGTCAAATTCTGCATCAAGATTTAGGGAAAAGGAACGTCTGTGCAAAATTTGTGCCGCATAGCTTCACGGGTGAGCAGAAACAACGAAGAGTGTCATCATGCGAAGACGTCATCCTGAGTTGTTAAGATAATCCTAATTTCCTCGACTGTATTGTCACTAGAGATGAGTGTTGGGTGTTTCAGTACGACACAGAGACGAAGCGTCAGAACATGCAGTGTATTTCAAAATCATCGCAATGGCTCAAAAAGTTTCGTTTACAGTAGTCCACGATCAAGAGGATGCTGATCATGTTTTTTGACAAAAGGATGTGATTCACAAGGAATTTGTACCTGAAATCAATGCTGCGCTCTCTACTTAGAGGTGTTTTCAAAGACAACTGAAGGGCATTTGTCGAGTGGCCTTGTGGGTAGCACAATTGGTATAATCAGTCTTTCCCACACCATATGTAAAAGGCCTGAATTCGAATCTCCTCAATGACGCGAAGAATATTTATTGGTCTTTTTCACAACTTGGGTGAAGTAGTTGGCGAGGGTAGTATGGCTTTTTCTGCTAAAAACTCGGATTTTTCGTCCAGCAAAGAGCAAATCCATCACAGAACACAGGAAATTTTACAGACATATTGTATATGACGCAATATGGCCTAAGTTGCTGATGCGCCCAAAACCTTGCAATAACCAACTAATCAAATGGTGTAAAATAAATGATTGAACCATCCGTAATACAAGATTAATTACTGTATTTTATTTTACTCCTGTACAGCCTTTTATCTGGGATGATTATAGACTTGATACACATTTTGATTATCAGTAACTAAAGTAGATTCAGCCATGTTGTGAAAATATCATGGCTAAATTAGTGGATTACTGAAGTCCCGAAGACGGAATTTTACCAGGGAATTGGCAAAAGGGGCCTTGACCCATCTGTGAAAGATGGTTTCATCAAGAGTTGTTGTGCCGCTGACTCTGTTGAATCTTTTTGACCTGTTTAAGTCATCCAGCTGCAGATGTATAGTATTTAAACATTTTAATTCAATAATCAGGCGTCAGTAATAATTACCACAGGTGGCTTTTCATATTACAGTGAAATCTGTGGAATTTTACGAGAAAAACTTTCGATCTATCAAAAAATACACTTTCTGAAGTCGTGGACTTTGAGAACGGGGTTAGTTATAAACTGTTGGTTGTATAAGTAATTCAACTGAAAATTAAGATCAAAGTACAAATGAATCAAAAGAGGGTAAGTAACTGAATTTAATCCTCTATCTTTAATCTCATACTTAGAGATGTCTACCATATCCAAAGTGTTACGCTCCTCCTCTTATAATGGCAACTACCAAAGAATATCTCACGAATATGTATGGAAAGTCGATGGTTACAGGAATTCCAGAAACAGTGGAAACGAATGGCAGAATTCGGAAGATCTTAAACATTATAATTCTCTCGGGATTGGTTTCATTTATCAGATGACATTTTTCGAAGTGTACTCTGAGTATCCGAGGTTTTTTTGAGCATCGCTTTGGTGGATTCAGATGAACTTGATATGCTCGCTGTTACAATATGCAGCTACAATGTGTAAGTTGAATTATCTTTAAACTTTATGAGCACGTTATAAATAAAAGCAAGTTTAAACTTTGTAATTATATTTTCATTTCATTTCATTTCTTCATTTTTACTCCGAATTATAATCACAAATTTCTATTTCTCTATCCAGTGTTCCATTGGTTGATCATTATAAGTACATACACTTTTCTCTTCGAAATTTCAACGAGTTATGAAGATATTCATTTATATTACCATAAAAAAAATAGAAACAGAACTTTTTTTCTTTTGTCAAAGAGAATTTAAAAATAACTTGGTTGTTCAGAGTTCAATTCATTCAGGTGTCTTTAAAGAATTGTGCGCATATAAGAATACATAAAATACTTAATACTGAGTAAATTCTTCCTAAAATCTCTTAGTAACACGTAGTAAAATCTCTTACTATAACTACTGAAAACATTTTTGAGATCTATTGCCACGCTGCAGTACTTAAAACAAGTAACTTTGAAAACAATCAAAAGATTCGACTGCAATGGTACCGCCAAAGCGAGTATAGATCGTGGAACAGTGCAAAAAAGTTCAGGTGATCTGATGAGTCTCGACTTAAACTCTTTTTTGCACCAACGGTAGGGTGAAATTGCGGCGAATCTCGTTGAAACCATGCAATCACTCAAGGTGCTGGAGTTATTATCATGGTATGGGGTATATTCAGTTGGTATGGACTGGGTCCACTCATACCGTTAGAAGGTCGTGTTCCCTCCAATGAATGTCTGTATTTCTGTCTCAACAGACCAATTTTCACCTGAAACTCTTCATTTTTACTCCGGATTGCGATTAATTCTTTCAAGACGAAAATGCAACTATCTGTCCTGCAAAAATTGTATTTGCATCGTTCGAGGAACAACATTTCCGACATCTAGCCAGGCCATCTAATTCTCCAGATCTAATCGAGCTGAGAATGTCTGCGATATGTTGGAAAAAAACAGTTTATTTATTTTCTTTGGTCAATGAAAGTATAAGACGAATATAATGGGCATATTAGCATCGGTTTACCAGAGACCGATTAACTTGGCCACCGTATGTAGAAACCGATGAGACCTTAGTTTCCAATGGAATTTCAATCCAGGTCATTTCTACACTGTGTACAAGGAAACAGATCATAACCACCATCAAGATAAACACTTTTTCTGTTAAAACTGCACACAGCACAAACGCATTGATGAAACCCCTAATTACACAAACTGTTGTTGCAATGTTGAGGCACTGCATAGATGGACAGTGCAGTGCCTCAACATTGCACTGATTCCATTTTCAGGATTCGAAGAAGGCATCACTTTAAGCAGCATCCAGAGAGGTGTCAGCCTATTGAAAACATGATCCTGCTACGTGATGGCTTTGCATATTTTTATAATATTTCTACAGAATACCTCACAGTAAGTACGATATTTGACAGCAGTCAAACGTCTATTTTGAGTCTATTTTGCGTAGTGGTACCTCACCTATAGAACGCATCCAAGTATTACGAACATGAGTTTATTTGCGAGCAAAAGTACCATTTTTGTTAATCTTGTTTTCAAATAGTAAAACCCAAACTCGACCTTCAACTAACTGCCTAATTCCATAAATTAATTCCTGTTGCCTCAAAATTATTGAAACACAGTAGGAAAATCTATGGATCTTAAGTTCAAAGTCTCCTCACTTTTCAAAGAATCTAGCGCTTAAAATCACTTGAATTCTACAAGAAAAAATGAAAGGATCCATATGAGCCAGCAATTGTGAACAATAGTTGGAAATGACAACAGTAGCGGCAGTGCCTTGAAACCTTATAATATAATATTCGAAGCTAATATTATATATCAACAGCTGTACGCTGCTGCTATCTTTGTTTTTTTATTTAATGAAAACCCAAACATGAAAGGTATTAGAAGCTACAATATTAGTATCGTGTGTGGGTTGAGAAGACAGAAGATACTTGTTGACATTAGACTTCAATTTCAGATTGTAATTTTCAGGAAATACATCTAAGGGAATGTTGTTCCTGAAAACAGAAGTTGAGAGGATAAATGAGGAAGAAGAAAACTTGGTTCTGTGAGTTTTAAGTTGGACAGTAAGTGGAGAGGAAATTATGATGAATATGATTTCTTATTTCAATTTTTTTTCTGGATACTATGGGAAGTAAACGAACAGCCGAGGAAAAAAACAACAACTGCTATATTAGGGCCATTCGAGAACAACCTCATCTACCTATTTGTATTATGTCCATAAAATATAATGACAAATAAAATAAAGCAGTGCCATTTGACACAAGGTTGACGAACACCAAATGGCACCTGTAAATATCGATTCACTGCACAACTGAACTGCTCTCCGGGAAGTTTATGTTTATCAACAAAAAAGAAAGCAAAATTCACAAAATGGCACGTGTCCAATTAAACTCTTCTTCTGTGCTATGTATAGTCTGTACTAACAGCTCTTTCCTTGAAGTTAATTACAAAGACTTATTCCTAGTTTAACGTTAAAATTGCTTAGGAAATATGCACGATGTTTGAAGTTCTTTTGCTAAGTTAATTACGACCTACATTTATAACGTTTCTGTAAACAAAATGGCAGGTATACCACGAATTCAATTTAAACTAGATAAACAAAAAATATTGGTGTTTCACTCCCACCGAAAGACCAAATCTGGACTGTCTGAAACAACCTCATACCATCAGAGCGCCTCAACTAAACTTCATGTTCGAGACAATGCACTCCAACAAAGAAGGAAACTCAAGGCAATCTCTAGACTCAAACAAATTCTTCGGAAAGAAGCATTACTTAATGAGGTACTTCACTCCATACCTCCTTCTACTGCTGTTCCATGAATGTTGGGATCGATACCACTCCAAACTCGGTTTCATGTCGTCGATACATGGGCTTATACGCAACTGCCCTACCATTGAACTGAAGGCAATGCCCCTCCCCATGAATGTTGACAACTGATACCGTTTGTCGAATACTTTTCCTGGCTTTCTGAATCCTTCCTGGCCTTTTAGTCGCTGAGGTAACACCTGATGCCTTCCATTTTTCAACAACATCCGCCATTGCGCTTTCCAACCACGTTGGAAGTCTATAAGTTCCAATCAGTGATCAAAATTAACTCTTACATACTGCTGCTGCACACGCAATAAAGCGGATAAGCATGCATGCAAGGAGGATTGCTGGCATCCTACACATTTTCATGGAGTGATATCCAATTACTTCTAGTTGGGCAATGTATAACACCTACCTTCTGCAGCTTTAATTTCTGTTATTAATCAGCCTACATCATTTGCCTCGCTACGTGCTGTCCTCCGATACCCCAATTACATAAATTATAGCAATGCTTATAATATTTAGATTCTAATATGAGAAATGAGTTGTTTGATGTCACGCAAAATGTGTTTTCCATTATCATTCATTACTGAATAGCGTCAGAAATCAATTTAATATTTAATTGCTAACTGTAAGTCACAATCTTTTATTTATTCTGTGAATAGTCTCTCTTCTCTTATTATAAAAACTTCTTTCTCTTTTTATGGGATTTTTTCCGCGTGATTGGTACTGGTACCAAGTGCATGTGGTGCTTGGTTGTGTCCGTTTGCTACTATTATTACTGTTACTATTGGTCGGGGAACTCTGACTATCCTACAGTGTTCAGGATCTCGGCTTTCTGAGTTCCATGTAAGTGTTCTGTGGAAGGTCTATTGTTGATAGGTTCTTATGGAAGCTCTTCGGCTTGGGTGATCACACTGCATCCTGTGGTGATATGCTGGATTGTTTCTGGAACTAGGTGGCATCGTCGACATGTGTCATCCGTTACGCTTGATGTAGGTCATTGTAATGTCTGCCACGAAGTGTTTTCTTTTCCTATCTTTTTATCTTCGTTTCTTCCGTCTGTCCAGGAGGAGTCTTCTCGTTCAGGTTGATTGACGTATCCTCTTGTCTAACTTCGTTATGACCTATCAGAGTGGCGCTGTGTTTTTCTGGAAGTAATTCTTCAGGTTCTTAATCGCTTTCTTCTGTTGCTCGATGACGTCTGTCAAGCCCCTTCCTTCTTTCTGAGCTATGGTCAGTTTCTCCACGGCCGACTTCGGATAGTGTTGGCGGCTCGTAGTCGTCATTGTCCTTGTCTTTCTTATGATCTTCACCAGCTCAGTGTTAGACCATTCTATGATCCCGAAAGAGTATGTTAACACTAGGGCTGTTTAGGTGTTTTTTGTTTTAAATGTGTTTCTTCCGTTCAGCTTTCCTTTGAGCTTGCTTCTAAGTCTCTGATGGTATTTTTCGGTTAGGCAGGCCTTGATCTTCTTGTACCCTAACTGAGAAGCTTGAATCATCCCTAAGTATTTGTAGGTATCGCTTCCCTTATCATGGATTCGATCTCTTTACCAGTCTGCAACTGATAGTTCTGGCCGATTAATTTTCCCTAATGCAATCTGTGGACCTTGCATTTTTTTATTCCAAATTCCATCCTGATATGGTTCCTAAATTATTCGGCGATCCGGAGTAGCTGTTGGTGTAGCTTCTCGGTTGCCCCGTAGAACCTGATGCTATCTATGTACATCAGGGGGAGAGGAGGGAAAAGGATGTATAAGTTGCTCCTTCGTTCTTTGAGTCTACGTCCGTACTTGTTGTCGTTGAGCTTGGTAGATAGCGGGTTAAGTGCTAAACAGAACCAAAGTGGACTCAGAGCATCTCCCTGAAAGATTCCTCTCCTGCTGGGGTTCTGTCTGATTGTAATGTTCTCGCCCTTGATGGTGGCACTCTATTTCACTATTGCTTCTAGGAAGTTAGCCACTATCGGATTCACTTTGTAGATCTTCAGCGTCTCTGTCAGCCGGCGATGAGACACGGAATCCAAAGCCTTGTTGTAGTCGATATAAGCTGTGTACATGTTCCTGTCCTTCTCGTAGGCATGCTCTATTACTGTGGCATCAATGATTAATTGCTCCTTGCATCCTTTGCTCACCCGCTTGTATCTCTTCTGCTGTTCGGCCATGATGTTCTGGCTCTCCAAGTGTCTGATATCTTCTTGGTTATTCAGTTGGTCAGGATCTTGTACATTGGTAGGAGACAGGTGGTTGACCTGTATTTCTCAGGGTTCCTTGTATCATGGTCCGTAAGCAGGCTTTAGGTATGTTATTTCTTGAGTAAGCAACTCTGGAATTGTCTCTAGGTGACATATCATTCGGGTGAGCTGTTCTGCTAGGTGTTTGTGCACACATAAGCACACACACAACTATCTAGTAGAGCAGTTCCCAGAACGTCTTGTATCAGTAGTTGTGGATGTTATCTATTTCTGGGATTCGCCATTTGTGGGACTTCCTGATCACCTGTTATACTTCTTCCTAAGGAGTCTCCAATTCTGTTGTCTCTTGTATTTCTTTGGTTTTCTTCTGTTCTAGTTCTATCCAGGGTATTCCATTTCATGAAAAGAGTAAGTATAACTAATAAATTGACTACTCAGTGTAGATTTGCGTCGATGGTTCGCAGCTTTAGTCGACTGGCTTGTACTTGTAGACTTTATTCTGTCTGGCTGTCGAGTGATGATATTAATAATGAATAAATCAATAAACAATTCATGCGCCTCTGGCATTGCTAAATGACACAATAATGAGCAAAAGTGTACGCCACAAATTGCATCTCCTCCTCATATTAGATTCTCATGTTTATAAGTAGAGAGAGGCGGAAACATGCTATTATTTTGGCAGTTAATCCGACAAAGAACAGTTCCAAATGCAGTCGGGCTAACGAGAACCATTCAGAGACAGAACTTGCAACAGGTAAGCCAGTTCAATTCCTGATTATTTTTATTTTGCTGCTCGAACGAGCACAGAAAACTGGATAAAGATAAATGAGCCTTTTATAAGCTATGTTTTCTTATTATTTTTAAAGTAATGAGTTCGTGAAATGTTTGATAGTTATTTGTTAGTAAACAAATTCTGTTAATCGAATTACGTGGGAATTCATTAGAGAGTATTTTTATTAATTGATGGAAGAATTCATTACGAATTCATTTTATTAATTGATGGAAGAATTCATTCTATGTTCTGCAGTTTGTAAACAAACTGCAGAACATAGAAGAGTTGTTTACAATCGACATGTCATCGGAAATGAGGAATTACCATCGACTAGGGAAACCACGCCTTTTTAAAACAAACACTCACTGAAAGCTTTTTCGAATTGTCCTGTGGAAATGAACTCAAAGCGTATAAAGACTGAAACAGGAGATTGTGGACAGTTGAGAAACAGTTATTCGACTATAAGCAGATTGTGCCTAAAAGATTCTACCTAGAAGCTGTAATCAGAGGGCGACTAGAGCAACTGGCGTGGGATATGGGCCCTCGTGGAGTGGATGGGAATTCTCTGGATGGATGAATCTTGATATACATTGTTTCTATCATGAAGAATTTTTGATCTAATTAGAGAGCGCTTTGAAAATGACTATACCATCCCAAATTTGACGCATGGTGATGGAAGTGATTTCAGGTATGATTTTCTTCGTGTGATATTGGCTCGCGATTTTTGTGACATTACCTTTAAAAAGAGCGATATTTTGACATCCTCGATTATGCCATTTTTCCAACACTGCTGGAGTTTTATGATGCAAGTTATTATCAACAAAAATCTTAAGTGTTTACTTTATTTCTTCGAACTAACTCAACTTCCTCCTATGTTTATTTAATTTCTTACTTTTAAATATGATGGTTTGGAATCAGATTTCTTATGGTTGTTTAATTTCTTACTTTCAGATGCCACTCAGACTCGACGAGTTGCATTTGGTCTCTAACAATGAAGACTACCAAAGAATATCTCTCGAATGTATATGGAAAGTCTATGGTCACAGGGATTCCAGAAATAGTGAAGTCCAAAAGCAAAATTCGGAAGATCTTAAGAACTGTAATTCTATTGGGATGTTTCACTGGTTTCGGTTACCAAACGATGCAATTCTTTACCATTTACTTTGAATATCCGTGTTTTTCTGATATCGATTTGATGTTTTCAGAAAAACTTGACGTGCCAGCTATTACGATATGCAACTACAATATGTAAGTTTAATTCTTTTAAAAAATCTTGATCTTTCTTATAAACGAAATAAGGAATTTGTTTAATTAGAAACACAAGTTTCTAATTCTGCATGCGATGAAAAAAAGACAATTGTTTCATTAAAGATTAGCGATTTTCTAATTAAGGGTTCCAGTTTATTCATTGAGTAACTTTCATTAAATTTGAAATCTAAACTGGATAACGTGCTATTGAGAATAAAATGTTTCTTGAACCATAATTATTTAGATGTTTTAAAATTGGGTTCTCTTGAATGGTAAGGTTAACTGGCTGAGTTGACCAAAGCAAACATTTCTTTACTTTTCAAAATTTAATTCAGATTTACATTATGGAGTGGAAGTAAAATCGTAAATTTCAAAGTATTTGTTTCCTGAAGTTTAAAAATAAGATCTGATTGAGGAAATTGTCCGGACTGGCTTGTGCAGAGTTTGTTTCATGCCCTAGAATAAATGAAAAGCAGTACTTCTTTCTCAGTAGGACTGCTAAAGAAGCAATTAGTAATCCTTCAGAAAGTTCAAAATACTCAAGAAATTCACGTAAAACAGAAATACACTGCCCTATCATTAAAATCCGGGCACGTGCCTTTAGACCAAAAAAGAACTTTTATTGTGCCATTTAATGTTTTGTGCTGAAACCTTTTGCTTTTATAACGGCCTTCAATCTTCGCGGCATACTCTCAACCAGCTTTTTATAAATGTCACGTGATATGTTCCTCCACTCGGCCACCAGTTAGGCCTTGTTCTTTGGGCGATCTCGACGTGCACGTACCCAATGAGCCAATACATAACAAAAGATGCTCGATAGGGTTCAGATCACCCCTCTGGGCTGTCCCATCGAACTTTTCCACACCCATGTCCTCAAACCACTCTGCTTCGACCCGAATAGTATGGCACGGCGCGTTGTCTTGCTGATACAGGTATTACCTTCCCCGAAGTATTGCCATAATGTTGGAAGTGTATAATTGTCCAGGCTGTCCTGGTATTGCAGAGCATTCATGGTTTTGTCGATAACGACTAATGGGCCCAAGCCAAACCATGAAAGTCGCCCCATACCATGACACTGCCTCCACCAAACTTCATTGTTGGGAGGATACAATCAGGAAGGAACTGTTCTCCTGGCATTCGCCACACCCAGGAGCGGCCATCAGACTGCTAGAGTGCAAACCTCGACTCGTCTGTCCATAGGACTGTTTTCCACTGCTCTGCAGTCCAGAATTCGTGCTCCTTCCACCATGTTAATCGACATCTAGCATTTGTTGAGGTGATCAATTCTGTTGAACGTGTCATCTTGCATGCCCACTTTTGCAATTGTCTGTTCGAAGCCCAGTGTGCATATTTACAGCAGGTTCTGTGACGTGTTGCATGCATTGGACCTGTTTACCCATCCATGGAGGGGTGTTCCGGTTATTAATGGTAGGGCAGTGTAGCATTATTATTAGTAAAACAACTTAACGCTTAAATAAAATTATCTCATTCATTCCATGTTTCAGGATTCGAAGAAAATCATACTGTGAACGCTATCCAGAAAAATGTGGGCCTGTTAATAACGAAACCTTTCTATGTGATCGATATCCATACTTCTGTACTAATGGCACAGAACATCTCATGGTAAGTATCAGCTCCCAAAAGCAGTCGAATATTCGAATTCATTCTCTGTTGAATTACACACTGTGTCAAGGGTTATGGTTCCCAACCTATCGCATGTGTTCTGCTATCGGTATGAGCAGTACTTGATTTTCCAATTGACAACGCTGCTCAGTGAAAGCTGAACATCTTTTGTTCAACCAAATCAAACATCATCGTCACTGGAGAAAAGTGAAAATTATAGAGTCTTTATTTGAACTCAACTTTATGATATTTGGATGGCATGCACATGTATAGTATCTTATGTAGGACGGCACCTGAACGTCAATCCATCTCCGCCTTTGTACACTGTGATGATTACAGAAATCACTGTAAAAGGCCAGAAATATGTGTAACGTTATGTTGTGCAGTGTGTGTGTGTGTGTTGTTGTATTGTTTAGTTGTTTCTGGCCGTTTTGTCAACAGGCAGGCGATCACCTGGTAAGCCTGCTCAGTGTCCGTCTACACCACGGGGAGGTGGGCCACAACTACGCATGTATCGCGACCTCCTTGGTTTACCAGCTCTTACTGCCCTAATATCAGAGCAAAAAAAAATAAAAATAAAAATAAAAATAAATAAATAATAATAATATATATATATATATATATATATATATATATATATATATATCTGATCCCGCACTGGCCAAAAGCCAGTGCCAGCAGGAGTCTCCTCTAGGAAGGCTACGAGGTATTCCTTAGTTGAGTGTGAAGACGTCTCCGGTGATTAAAAGCATGACGAGCAAATTCTTGCAGGGACTGGAAGTTTTCTGTGATGCTCAGGAAGTCCGGCTCATATCCGGGGACAGTGATACTGGTGGAGAGAAGAAGGTTCTGTTGAAGATCTTGGTATTGATGGCAGTGGTATAAAATATGTTCCCAGTCTTCTGGGTCACCACAAGAACAGAGAGATGATTCAGCAAGGTTGAAAGTTGCAAGTTTGGCATTAAGGGAACCATGACCAGAGAGTAAGTAGAGGGTGTACAGACCAGGATGAAACCATTTCTGAGTGGACTCTAACGTGGCAAAGGTGACGTTAGGGATGAACTTTAAAGTAACGAGATCCTTAGAGGTAGCGGACCATCTGTCTTGCCAGCTCTGCATCAAAATATTCCAACAGCGTCTTTTCTCTGCCTTGGGATCCACCGTGACATCGATGGTAATGCCAAGAAAGGTGACAAGGACAGCGTGCCTAATGTAGAAGCACAGGACTCGATACATAAGAAAGAGATCGAGGGGCAGACAGTCGTTAAGGACCTGCAAAGCAGGAGTAGACACAGTCCTACAGGCCCTGCACATTGCTAAAAGCATTTTACTTTGAATGCTGTGAAGTTTAGTTCGTACTGAAACCTTCTTAACATTCCAGAACCAGGCGGCCGCGCCGTAGAAACAAATTGGTAGAAACACAACTTTGTAATATAACCGTAGAGAACGAGAATTAAGACCCCAAGATTGTTTAGGGAGACGCAGAAGTGAGAAGGTAAGTTTTTTGACTTTCTCTGAGAGATCTTCCAAGTGTTTAGTAAATGTAAGTTTACTATCAATGATCAGACCAAGAAATTTTAGAGAAGAAACCATGGAAAGTGATTTGTTTTGAAGTTTTACAACAAGTGGCTGTGAAATATTAAGCGAACCCTTAACTAGCATCATTTTAGTTTTGGGGGAAGTTATGGATAATTTATTTATGGTGGACCATTGAGAGAGATCTGACATGACTAAGTTGGCAGTAATTTCAGGAGAGGCACGGGAATTGCCCTGGATCAGCAGGGTGAGATCGTCTGCATAAGCCAATTGGGAAGTATATGGAATAGTTTTAAGGAGCCATTCGTCAAGAACGATGTTCCAGACAAGTGGTCCAAGAACAGAACCCTGGGGGCAGCCCCTAGTGACAGAGCGGGAGACGGAGTTAGATCAAGAAATAATAGAAACTCTACGATTTTCAAAATAACTTCTTAGAGGGTTATAGAGAGGAAGAGGACAATCGGCAGCACGTAAGCGAGAAACAAACTAGACCACTATAACAGATCAAAGGCGGCAGAGAAATCAATAAAATAGCAAGAACCTTTTTAGAGTTTGCAGAGTTAACTCGAGAAAGGAATTCAACGACTGCTTCTTCAGTTCCTCGTCCAGTTCGGAAACCATATTGATCATCTGATACAAGAGAGATGTTAGTGAAAAGAGAAGTGAGTCTTATAGCAATCAATCTTTCAAGTGTTTTGGCCAAATGCGATAACAGAGCAATAGGACCGAACGACTTGCCTCTTTGGGTGCATGAAGGTTTAGGAATTAGTTTAAGAAGAGCTGTCTTCCAGATAACAGGGAATGTGCTTTCATTCAGACATTTGTGGATTAGAGTCGGAAGGACCGTTGGACGTAGCTTGTGGAATTGTTTGATAAAGATGCCCTCATGAAGGTCGAGGCCCGGACAACCAGAGTTGTTAATTTTTAGGACAGCTGTGTCCACCTCCACCTGCGTAAATGGCTGAGATTCAGAAGTAGTAGTGTAGGAATTATTGAGCTGTCTTATTTGTTGATGAGTAGTCAAATCATCCTCTGGGGGATCAGAAGGAAGTAGATTATCCAAGACAGTGTTGATGGTGTCCTTCCAGGTGAGAGTTTCGGTGCCGTTTGCGGGTACCGACCAATAAACAGTAGGGGAATAGGATTTGTTCCTCGTAAGGCGATAAACAAGGCCCCATGGGTCCGATTGCCAGTAGAAGTAACTAAGTTCTGTCAAGATTTTATTTTACAGGTAGTGATGGTTTTGACGTATTGTCTTTTGAGAACTTGATATTGTGTTTTAAGACTTTCGACGTCGGGAGATGGCCACTTCCTGCAATGTCGTTGGTAAGTGCGTCTAGCCCGATGCACTTGCTGACGAAGCAGAGTAAGTTCTCGGTTCCACCATGGAGTGGGATGGGAGGACTGAATTTTCTTTTTGGCTGCTTTATAACAGGTGTGGCTGAGAGCATCATTAACATAGGAAGTTAATTCAGAAGCTGTAAAGTGATGGATGAAGTTTATGGTTTCAATTGGGAAATCAATGTTGATTGAGTCATTGAATGGCAATGTTCCAAAAGAAACATGCAATCTTCTGGGAAAAATCCATCGCTCCTTAAATACCACTTCACAACGACACTGATACCTTCTGTCGCCTCACTAAAACTGACTTCCTATGATCTCCTGCAGTAGTTACCTTGGTGCATATTCGTTAATCAATGGAGTGAATTGCAAAAGATAACCTTGTACTAATAATTTTTGTGTGGTAATAGATTTTTATATCTAGTTGGAGTTTTGGAGAGTATAATATCAATTGTTTATCATTTGAATGTAATTAATTGGTGAGGTACAAATACACCAATGCCATATTTATTATTGTATAATTCGATATTAACAAATAGTTTTCGAAAGTTGTTTCTTAAAAAAATTTCTTGTGGCTTTCAGTTTCCAGTTGATCAAGATGCTACAGATAATCCTGAACTCATCGAAGAATTTGGCGTGAGGGCCTCTGACTTCATTTCAAAATGTACGCCAAGGGTTTCTGGCATATGCAAGTAGGTACATATATCTTCACTTTTCAGATAATACTTTCTCAGACTAATACTTTTACACGGTTTAAGAATAGAGTCATTCAATCAAGTAGCAAACAAAGTACAGACAACTGGAAACTGGCATTACAACGTCCTTTCTTCTCAAGACATTCTTTGCAGACTTGCTTCTGAAGCCATGGATATATTCGTTGATCAACGGATTGCAATGGATCAATGGATTGTACATGGATGATTTACTGGTCGCTGACGAGGGTTCCTTCCATTTCTATCTGATGTTTTTCAACGCCATAGAAGAGAAATCGTGTGCAATCGTAAGTGAGTTGTAAGAAAACGCGATATCGTACAGATTTCGCGTCATTTTAAAGAATTCGCCTAATCTTAGGTGAATTCTGTAAAAAGACAGAAGTCTATAGATTATGAAGAATTTTTAAAATTTCCTGATATAAGAGCTTTTATTTATTTTCCATCCTCTTTCGTAGTGCCAGTCCAATAGATCATGTCACAAGCGGATATTGTTATACAATGAAATACTTGACATTTCGACAGGACAAGAAGCAGGAACACCAGTAACTTTCAGCAAATCCAAGTTCAGTTCCTCTTCAGAAATGTTTATTATTGTTATTGGTGTGGGTTGCCAAGCTAATATCTTCATCACACGATTGTGTTAGTCGGTTTATTTTCTTTACTTATATCTGCACCTTCATAATAAGATCGTTGCTGGCACATATCATCGTCCACAGTGTTGGTTTTGTTTCTTTTAAAATACTTCGTTGATATTAATATAAATTTTATTTTAATCTTCCAGCGATACCATTAACGATACATTAATAATGTCCTTGCGGTTCCTGGAAGTAAGGAAGTGTGCCACTTTATTTTCAAAAGTAAAAAGCAAAACATTGGAGAGGCTTTCTATTCCTGTGGAGTTTGGTAAGTATGTACTATTGGCAATAAAAAGTAATAAAATCTCTGTGAAGATTAGTTTGATTACAATAGAAAACAGATATTAAAAATAAGTAAATACACACGGATAAACTACATAAATTCTTACCTGCTTGCAGATGCTACGAGAGCCCCTGATGGCCATACTGGCAAGAGGTGCTGTCAACAGTTAAGTTATGGGTGAGGGATTAAATCTATTGACCAATAGAAAGATGACAAGTTTGCTATCCTGGATCCAGTGGTTCTTGATGGAGTGGAATCCTTGTGGGTTGAATTCGACTCCTTGTTTTCTGTAAATTGATGAGGCTCCGAATTATGAAGAGGTCTTCCTTAAATTTTCTTCTGTTCTACTGGTTAAAGAGGACTCTAGTATTGCTGAAGTCCCATGTGTCACCACATTGGAATGCGCGTAGGGCTGTGTCGGATTTTAGATTCTTCAACATTGTACATCTTTTTTACGTTCCTTGAGTCTTCTATACGATTCTACTATGTATGTACTCCCCCACACCTAGTCTATTTTATAAATAG
Source organism: Mastigoproctus giganteus (assembly GCF_048544385.1). Taxonomy (NCBI): domain Eukaryota; kingdom Metazoa; phylum Arthropoda; class Arachnida; order Uropygi; family Thelyphonidae; genus Mastigoproctus; species Mastigoproctus giganteus. The sequence goes on along the minus strand of NC_143586.1, from coordinate 40,252,191 downwards.
GACCTCTAGGGTTGTTGGGGTTATTCGGCTGTTGTTTAAGGATCTGCTTAATGGAGGCCGAACTCTTGAAAAAGATGATGATTCTATATTGACTTGCTTTTTTTGCTATTTTTGTACCGATTGTTGGTATGCATATGGTGGTTCTTCTGTCTGTGCTGGGTTGGGGTTGTGTGAAGGTCTTGGAGATGTCTTCTATTGGACTGTTAATAACATGTAGAGGAAATCCGTTCTTCAAGGCAAGCCTGGTTATTGTTTTAATTCTTGTTCGAGGTTTACTTCTTTACAAATTCTGTATGCTCTGAGGATGAATAATTTCAGAACACCCAGTTTTGTTGAGAAGGGAATGAAGGATTTGTAGCTTGAGATGATCCAGTGTCTGTAGGCTTCCTGTAAACTTCCATAAGTAGCCCTGATGGTTTTCTGGTGAGCAGGATGTCTAGGAAAGCAAGGCTGCTATTATTTTCTATTTCCATTTTGAATTTGATCTGTTGATGATGTTTATTAAGAGCTTTCAATTTTTTTTATAGATTTTCTGTTCTAGATTACTATTATATCGACAACATACCCCTCCAGAAATTTGGTTCCTCAGGTTTTCCGGGAATTCTTCAAGGCGTCAGGGGAGGACAGCAAGGCGTCCTCTCCTTCTTGGGAACCCTAATATGATAATTTTTTTGTGGCGTAGCCGCATTTTTTAGGTAGCAATCAGCAAAATAAAATTTCTGTTTAATACATTTCTCTCATATTACGGAGGCACTCCACTACTAGGAGGTACTTCCCTACAACAACAATAAATACAAGGATATTGTGATGCATAACCAGAAAGAGTTTCAAGTCTACAATAAAAAAGAAAGTCGAATATATCCCTCTATTGCAGGATATCACCTGGAACATTTGATTCAGAGTTTTAAGTAATTTTCGGCTAGCCGAAACGTCCTGAAACCTGAATCCTCACGACCTTGTGGCATGGTGCTTTGTCTTGTTAATAGACGCCTCAGTTGTCTGGATCCTGTTACGAAGGGGATGTACTTGGTCGGAGACGATAAAAAGATTGGCGTTCCCATTGACCCGTTGATTAAAGATGATCAGAGGACCAACGGCATGCCATGAAAACAGTCCCCAAACTAACACCACCTCCCTCCATCTTGCTGAACACCAACAGCACATCCATGTACCATAGCTCATGTTGATTTCTCCAAATCATCAGCATTTTAAATTTTGAAACGGAATTCATGAGACCAGGTGACAGTTTTTTTTGTTTATTAAACTAGGCGGTTCCAATAAGCTTATCTGGCAACCGCGCCATCTATATACAGCACTATACAAATAATATCAACACATTTGTTATACTGTAGCATTATACAGCCACCAGTTAGTTACTGCCCTGGCATGTGGACCCGGTGGGGGACCTATTGTCAAGAGAACAAATTGGATGTACATAATTCCATAATTCAAATACATGTCTTCAACTATGAAGGCCCTGTAGTTTTGATCTTCATGTCCAAAGAAGTGTCGCGTCAAGTCATAAATCTAACACACGAATGATACTGCAGTAATGGAATGAACACTCTTGTTCATTCCATTATTGCTGAGGATGTAGAATCCTTTCATTAAATGTACTGCTCAGCAGATCAGTTCGATCTTCAGGAAGCAAAGCAAAAATTCGCTATTCAAGCGTCATGAGAACAAACGGCTGGCTCGCTGTGGTGGCCTAATCCTTAGCAGGAGTCTCTATATTCTTCAGCCACGCCGTAAAAGCGATTCACGCAAAAATCTCAGCGTATAGCCTTGGAAACGTATTTCCAAAGAGTGTTTCAATCAGTCTAGCTAAAAGGTTTGCACCATCTTACAATGACTATTTATTTTATGAATTACTTTCTCCAGTTTAGAACTCTATCAGCTTCCATGGTGGATCCACCATGATCCATGGTGGATCATATATCATTTATCCAAAGAGAAATAAATAAATAAAGTAATATTCAAGAATGTAGATGAGGCTCAAAACGGTAGACCTAATTATAAGGTCAGGAAATTTTTCTACTTGACAGGTCTTTTCACGGTCATCGAATCTTACATTATGGACTCTAAGAACACAGTTCACTTGACATCAACCAGGTCATCTGTGATAAGGGGCAGATGTATGGTAGGCAATAATATTCTTGAATGCCATCTTCGAAATACCTTTTGTTTTGGACCTTTCTGATCTGTAAGCATGTGTAAAGTTTAGATTAATATATTTTCTTTTTTTTTATTAAACTAAAAATGAAATCATTCTATTTTGAATTAACAGAAAAAGGACTGTTCTTAACTTTAACTTTTGACTTCGGTGCCGATGATTATTTTATGCCTGGCATGGAAGTTGGTGCTATTATGGAAGTCCATTCTCCATATGCTATTCCTCAACCATTCGAAAGGGGCTTTGAGATTAAGCCTGGAAAAGAATATACAGTCATGATTAATGAGGTAAATGAAGACTACTTTCTTTATTCTAAAAAATATCTGTTTCTTTCTACTGCTCCTGTTTCTAAGAAAAATATATCAATGTTTTGATTTGCCAAAACGTATGATTTTGATTCACTGCGATAATCTTACAGATGAGGTTATTTTTGCAGGTGAGGGAACTGCTACTTCCAGCTCCGTATGACACAAACTGCACCGATTATTTTGCTATGTGGAAAAAGAATGGTGGCAGTGGACCCTTCACATCTCAGGTGAATATCCAAAAAAATTGCGTTTGCTTTTCTACCACCAGTAACCCTGAATTTAAATTCAACAGAATTCAACTGAAGTCCATCTGTTGAATTCCCTGAATTCAACAGATGGACTTCAGTGCATCTGTTGAATTTTTCACAACGTGGCTGAGCTAGTCGGTCTCAGGCGAGAGTAACATGGTTTTTTCTCCCGGAAACTGGTTTTTCGTCTAGCAAAAAAGAAAATCGACCTCAGAACACACGCAATTTACAGACAATATACACGGAGCAACATGTCCTTAATCGCCGATGCTCCTAAAACTCAACTACAACAACAACAGCACTCATGCTCATGCATCTGCTACCAATAAGAATATTATAAATCTCAATTAAACCCCTTTCCTATGATCTCTATTTGCTAATCTTAGCAGTCCGTTCTTTCTAAGCTGTTCTGCTTATGGACATCAGTTATCCACTTTTTCCAATTTGGTCGTCCTCCTTTGATTCTTCTCTGGACGCTTCAAATCATTTATGGTTTGGAGCGTCCAATATTCCAAATTTAGGGTCTGTGTTGACTGCGGGAGGTTCTTTGTATGGCGTCTAATCATGAGCTAGAAGAGCTCGATGTGGGAGAAATCCGTAGACACGGTTGGACAAGACAATATGTGAGATCCAGTTGATGTCACAGCTCGGTGGAAGGTAGCCAGCGTGGCTGTAGTTGCGGTTCAAACCTGTATTTCTTGAATAAAATTTATGTACTCGAAAGGTTCATCTCATTCGCTGTGTTTTTTTAAAACTTTCCAGCTATGGTAATTTTTCATTTTTGTCAATATTATATCAAGAATTTGTTGAAAGTTTTCTGTAAACAAAGAGCAGAACAACTATTTCATACTTAAATATGAAAACAGTGATTCAGATAACACCGAGAAATTCCCAAAATTAAAGCGAAAATTTGAAGATGAATTTTTCTTTCATTTTTTGAAGTTTCTAATTTCTGATTTATTTTTATTATTGCAGGGATGTTACTTGTCCTGCATCGTGGAAATGATTCTGGCCGAATGTAAGTGCATCGACGTGAAAGAGATGCCATTGCTATATCCATATACTGACAAGAAGTGTCAAAGGAAGCAAAACCTCAGTAAGTGGTTTGCCTGACCTCTGAATAATCTAAACATTTACGTTAATTTACTTCTTGGTAAATTGCACCTCTTCTCGATAGACTGATATAAACAGGGTGGACCATATTGTAATATGTGAGTGGGTAGACCATAAGAAACTATTATTTCTTTCGCAATAAAACATTCCTGCCATTAATTTTAAACGCAGTCCTGCTTCCTTCAACTTGTGACACTCCTGAATCATAACAATGTCCTCAGCTCAATCCGTTTCTATTAAAATTCCTTTATCTATTATTTTCCTGATGTCCTTAACTTTAACAATTGGTGCGCAGATTACGTTGCCCAGAGTAACGTATCAGATGTGTGGTACTAAACTCAGAGTAGTGGAGAATGGAGAAGACCTGGGGGTAATTGTGCAATCAGATATGAAGTTTACTGAGCAAAGCAGACAGGTCATGGAGTCTTGTCAATGATATACAGGAATTTTTCTAGCAGGTATAAGGAGGTAATTATCCCTTTGTATAAGGCAATGGTCAGGCCACACCTTGAGTACTGTGTACAGGTCTGGAGGCCCCAATTTAGGAATGATATAGAGTTGCTAGAACGAGTACAGAAAAGGGCAACAAGATTGGTGAGGGGAAGAAGGAGATCCTCTTACCAAGAAAGGCTTAAGTTCTGCAAATTGCAGCAGCTGGAGACTAGGCACCTGCGAGGTGATTTGATTGAGGTGTATAAGGCTTTCAATGGGTTGAGCAGGCTCAATTCTGATGGGATTTTTCCTGTTGCTCAGGATACGAACCTGAGGGGGCATAAATTCAAATTGAGGAAGGACAGATGTAGGATGGATGTTCGGAAATTTGCCTTTAGCCAGCGGGTAGTTGATTGCTGGAACAAACTTCCATCTGTCGTTGTGGAAGTTGATAGCTTAGCGGTTTCACCACAAAAGAGGAATCGCTGCAACTCACTCCTGATCTTAAGCATGTCGCTAAATACTTGCCACTTTTTTTTATCGTCTTCTTCTTCACTGCTTGACTCAGATACTGACACTTGATATCTAATTCTTTTAGAAGCTATTCTGGTCGATAGATTCTGATTTACTTCATACATTTGAGTTCTTTAGAGGTTCCTTTCTCTCCCTTATCATTCATTTCGGCCCTCTAAAACCTCACCATCACCGTCTTCCACTTTAAAGGAGACTTGCTTAAAGTTCGTCCTTCTTCTACCTCCATCCTACTCACAAATCAATCCTGCAACGCCATTGACTCTAAATAAAAAACAAAACTGTTATATAAGGGTATGTTCTTTTGAAGAGTTCCTTGCTTTATCGACGGGATTTGAACCCGGGTCTATTACACTCGGTGTGGGGAGGACGGTGATGATACTACCCTGCTACCCTGCCCAGACTGACTCAAAACAAAGTTGTACAGAGTGCAAAGTGAGTTCATTTCAATCAATTCAAAGTACAGCTAAAAAGGCATTGAACACAGCCCCTTTATTCGCATTGCCACCTGGGAGATGTATTTTAGTTAATTCAATAAATATGAAATGTAATATTTAGAAATTAAGTTCTTTAATTTGTTTTCTGGTTGCTATTTTATTAAACAAGAAAGCAATGCGGAAAAACATTCAGTCAGTTGTATTCTAAGATGTGATTGTCTGCCATAATCTCCTAAGAACCAAAGACATTAAGCAATTACTGAATTTTGTGCATTATTTTTCTGTTCAGCACCAAGCAGCGAATAAAAAACGTTAACTATTTTATTTCTTTTATTGCAGCGGAAGTTTGTTTGCCTAAAAATTTTGATCTGGAATATTGCAAAGATAACTGTGGACCTGCGTGCGAGTAAGTAACTGTTACTTTTAAAGAATTTAATTTTGTGTTTAGATGCTCCATTTTGACAGTGAGTTGTCAAGTGCCCTGTTTATAGAAATCTTTATTGCAATAATAACTGGGACTGGATAGGAGTTTATGGCTTTAACTGTGTTCCTTCCATTCAGCTTTGCTTTCAGCAGGCTTCTGAGTCTCTGATGGTATTTTTCGATCAGGCAGGCCTTAATTTCCTTGTGCTGTAACTGTTGAGCGTGCATCATCCCCAAGTATTTGTAGGCCTCTCCCTTGGCATGGCTTCGACCTCTTTACCACTCTGCAGTTGGTACTTTCGGTTGACTAATTTTCCCTGACGGAATCCATGGGTCTTGCAATTGTCTAGACCAAATTGCCTCCTAATATTATTGCTAAATTCTTCGGTGATATGGAGTAGTTGCTGGAGGTGCTTCTCGGTTCCCGCGTAGAGCTTGATGTCATCCATGTACATCAGGTGGGTGAGGGAGTATAGGTTCTTCCTTCCTTCTTTGAGGTTATATCCGTATTTGCTACTGTTGAACATGGTGGATAGTGGGTTAAGTGCTAGACAGAATCACAATGGGCTCAGGGCATCTCCCTGGGAGAGTCCTCTTCTAATGGGGATTGGCCTGATTGTGATGTTTTCGGCCTTAGTGGTGGTACTCCATTTCGCCATCGTTTCCCCTAGGAAGTTTGTCACTATCGGATTGACTTTGTAGATGTTCAGCGCCTCTATTAGCCAGCTATGAGGCCCGGAGTCGAAGGCCTTGAGGTAATCGATGTAGGCTGCTTACATGGTGCGACGCTTCTTATAGGCTTGCTCCATAATCCTGGCATCTATGGTTAATTGCTCCTTGCATCCTTTGCTCAGCTGCTTGCATCCTTTCTGCTGTTCGCCATTATGTTCTGGCCCTCCAAGTGGTGTGATATCTTCCTGGTTATACAGCTGGTCAGGATCTTGTACATTGTTGGGAGGCAGTTGATTGGCCTATATTTCGCTGGTTTTCTGGTATCTTCTTCTTCAGGGTTCCGCTATGTGAATTCATTGAATGAGAAACTTCGGGATGGTCTCTGGATGCGTTATCATTCGGGCGAACTGCTCTGCCAGGTGCAAGTGAGCTTCTTGTGCCAGTAGTTGTGGGCGTTATTTGTTCCTGGAGTTAGCCAGTTGTGAGATTTCTTGATCGTCTGTTTTACTTCTTCCCGAATCTCCCACCCTCTCATTTCTTGTACGTCATTGGTTTTCTTGCCTTCTAGTTCTATCCAGGTGTCTTACTTTCCTGTCCCCCCCCCAGAACTCCTCAATCGTCTTCTTCTCTGGTGGTCCGTTCCATTCTTTCCCATCTTCTCCGAGATTCATCTTTGGTCCTCATCAAAGATTTGGTTGTTTATTTTCCTCTAGGAGCACTCTTTTTATCAGCGTAGTCTCTTGCTCAATGCAAGGAAGTTCTGCTTCAATGTGTCCAAGTACTTTGCTATACTCTGATTTTTTGTCTCATGTTTGCTGTGGACGCTGTCTCTCTTGAGGATGCTCTTCACTTTTCCAATTAATTTCTTACTCCTATTGCCCCGTTCGTACTGGGTCAATTGGCCTATCTTGACTCTTAATTCTTCTATCTTCTGCTGAAGTCTTCTTTCTCAAGTTGGTGGTTCCTTCTGTTTTCGGTTCTTCTGCTGCTGGTCTCTCGCTTCTCTTCCATTAATCCTCTTGGCTGGGAGATTGTCTACAACTTTTCGAGCCGAGCCCTCTGACTAAGGCCTGAACGCAAGTGACTTTATCCTTCTCCACGCTCGATGCAGTATGATTAATATTTCTCTGCGACATCATCCATCTATGGAGGTGGACCTGCTTAGCTTCGGCTTATGTCCAGTGGTAGTTCTCGGGAGTCTGCCTTAGCTGCCACTCCGACCTTGGGGTAGGTAGGTCCACGGGAGCAACTTTCACGATGTTTATTACTATTAATTTATTCATTATTATTATTCTAATTTATTACTATTATTATACCGGTGTCCCAGTGTGATGGAGCCGCGTTCGCTTCCGCCAAGGCGGTACTCGAACCCAGGTCCATCAGGCTGGTAGTCCAGTGTCCTAACCACTGGGCCATCGCGCCCAATAATAATAATAATAATAATAATAGTCTCCCAGCGTAACAGAGCCACGTCATTATTATTATTAGCCATATGGTGCAAAGAAGCCTGACGCTTATGCTGCACCAGCCAAAAAAAATATCTGAATTATCCTGAGAGAGAGAGAGAGAAGTAAAAGGGAATCACCAAGAAAGAAAAGGACCCTGGGTGTGCCAAGCACATAGTCACCAGATGTGAGCCCCTGGGGTTATGCGAGCAGCTGTTAACTTGTTTTGAAGCCTCCGATCAATGGCTGATCGGTCAAATATGCTTCTTTGCACTGTTAAGAAACCAACAACTAAAACTTTCTTTGAGTTTACTATTTATTACTTAACAATTGTTTATATAATTCGCATTTCATGTGGTTTATGCTTTCAGTTTTAAAATTGTTTGAAGTGATGTATCAGAAGTGTATCGTGTTATAAAGAAAATCCTTTTTTTTATTGCAGTTACACCAGATATCAATCCACACTCACTGCAAGAAAATTGCGGAATAAAGTAAGTAACTTGGATAGAAATTATTCTAATAACACTTGCTACGTGCAAAACCTTTAAGCTGTTTCATTAAGCAGTTTTCTCGAAGTACTTTCTCTGCTATTTCTTCTAAATATCGTCCTATATATTTTCTGCATTCTGTCTTAATTGGCAACAAGTTCAGCTCTGGTTGTTTGCAGTTACTCCTCACATGCAAGGGACAATCCAATTCACTCCAGAGTTCTTTGTAAGACTAGGGCTCTGGGCCAGTACAATTTTGTAACGCTCTCGTCCTCAAAAAAGGCCATACAGTAGTTTGATATGATGCGGTGTCCTGCTGACCCAAGTATGGAACTTCACTGACCTGCTGCCGAAAAGTGGGTAATGCATTATTGTGCTGGACATCTAGATAGAGCTTAGCATTCATCTTTTTGCCCAAACAGCCAATGGTCCCAGGCCAAACCATGAAAAACAGCCTCAGACCATCACACACTGCATCTGCCAAACTGCGTTATTGGATCAATAGAGTCCTGCAGCTAGCTTTCTCCATTCATGGATGCATGACTAACAGATTGGTAGATCATGTACTGAGACTCATCACTCCAAAGCAAATTTTCCTATGGTCCAAGAACAGTGGGACATACACAAAGATAGGCAGCATTTGGCAGTAGTCGGTATGATTAGCGCTTGTGGACGGTTGCATGACTGTGGTGATAACCCATATCATGCAGCGTCTTGCGCATTATACTAGTGCTAACGTGTCTCAATTGTCTCACGCTGGGCGAGTGCTGTAAGAATGTGGACCTACGTTCCTAGTGCACAATTCTTTGTAGGGCCCACATGGCACGTTCGTTCATCTGCAGAGGTTTTCCAGGTCGTTTCAGTCCACCACCGTTGCAGATCATATCTACATTTATCCAACTAGAGATCTTCGGTGCTGTTGAAATTTCACCAACAGACCGATTGCTTATGTAGACCTCAATAAAACTTCTGTAACAGAGCAGAGTTTTCTTCCCCTAATTAATTTTGCTTTACTGCTATGAATTGATCTTTATTTACTTAATTACTCTCCTCTCTTGTTTCCTGTATAATCTTTACGGCTCACTTACTAAATAACATCAACATTCATCAGTGTTTTCCCAATTTACTAATGAAGACCAGTATTATTTAAAAATACCATACACTGATAAAAAAGAATATATCAGAAAAAACTTGCACTTGTAATAACAGAAGTTCCAGATAAGTTTTGTTATTAGGAGCCTAACAATGAGAATTCAATGAGAGTTCTCAAGAGATATAGAATTCTAATGCAGGTCTAAAGAGGGAGGAAAACCGTGATTCTCACGTAAGTGAATAACTTCGTATAAGGTGTCACCCTTCCATTCCGAAAAAGGTAGTGAAGAGGATTTGTTTATACATTCTTAGCTAGATATCTGACATGCTGGACGTGTGGGGTATTGTGGTCATCCCTTTTCCATCATGCGCTGTTTGAGTGCTTGGTACGAGTCCTCACTTCAACATCCAATCAAATGCTGAGATTGAATAAACTTAGAGAGAAGTTTCTGATATAAAAGAGAGTCTTTGGGAAACCCAAGTGGTGAGTGAGCAGTCCAGTGAGTCGAATAGAAGAGCAGCCAGAGAGAAGGTGGAAGAAGCCATTGCTAAGACAAAGAGAAGACAAGAGCCAGCACCCTAGTTGCCAAGCAGGTACCGGCTTCAGCCTGCAGCGAGCTCGGTGGAAAGGAAGACAGATTGAGTGTCTAAGTCCCAGTCAGAGCAAATGTGGTAAGTGAGGATATTATTCTACCAGTGCTTTTTTTAGGAGAGTGAAAGGTGAATGTCTGAAATAACAGAAAAGTAAACTCCCTGATTCCTACCTATCAGAAACGGTTGTAGCTAAAATGATTTGTTCCTAGCATTTCGAGTTCCTAGTATTTAATTTATTCTGTATCTTATTCTATATCTTTAAGTATATTTTTGATGTCGTATACTTGTTAAAGTTGTCTCTAAATAAATGTTTGTTTGTGTTTTCCTTTTGTAAATGACTCTCTCTGCTAACTCTCATCAACACCAAATCACCCCAGAATTTAGGAACAAGGTATACGTTAAAGATTATCGTGGCATTGAAGGCTAAGTTACCAGCATCGTGGAGTCTTCAATGAATTTGGATTGTTCAACTCCTAGTAGTTGGTTGCTACTTATTTATATGGTTAGGATTATCTTTGATATTAATATCCTGATCGACATTTGTAGGCTTAAGAATTGAAAGGGGGTTGGGTCATCGCTTGCATGGTATTATTTGAAATAATGCTTGTAATATCTAAATCTTCCTAACCTTTATCAGTAATCGATTCTTTTACTGCTTAAAATATTATTTGAAGAACAAAATGAGAGGTTAACGCAGAGTAAACAAGCCATTGAAAATGTAATTAACACTCACAAAAATAGTTTCAAACACATATTGGAGCCGGTCGAAGGACAAATTCATGCTTTGCTGTATTCATTAGATAAATTATCAAAAAACAAACAATTATATTAGGATTAATTTCTTACACATACCCATATTTGTCTCTGTAAATTGCATGTTCTCCGGTCTGGTTTTGCCTGGTTTTGCTGGATGAAAAAATCACTGTTCTTGGGGGGAACCTTGCTATCTACACCTGGGACCAACTAACTCAGCCACGGAGTGAAAAAAGCCTATTAAAGTTAGTATTAGCAATGGCCACATCGTGCAAGGAAGCCTATAGCTTATGCTGCACCAGCCAAGGAAAAAAACAAATAAATAACTAAATAAAATAAAATAAAATAAATAATAATAACAGTAAAATAATAATAAGAAGAACAAGCTTTTAAAAAAATAATTAATAAGAGAAAAGTATATAGACAACTTATGCATTTCCCTCCTTCCGTAGTCAGCGATCCAGCTGACCTATGATTTTCCCCAACTGTCAGCCTCAAACTGCACCAAACTGTCACCAATATAGGCAATTTATTCCAGTGATTTATAACTCGCTGTCTTAAAAAAAACTTCCTGCAATCCAGTCTAAACATCTCCTCCCGTAACTTAAAATTATGGCCCTTTGTTCTAGAATCATTTATAACCATGAAAATTTCATCCTCATTCATTTTACTGATGTCTCTCAGAGTCTTAAACACCCCAATCAAATCTCTTCTAAGGTGTCTAGTTCACAAGCTCACAACCCAACCCACATATTTGAAGTCTTTCCTCGTATGGACGCTCTTTTGCCGATCTCATCAGGCGAGTTCCCTGTCTTTGGACCCTCTCAAGAAGCACAATGTCTTTCTTTAGATGCAGTCTCCATACTTGAACACAGTATTCCAAGTATGGTCTAACAATAGCCTTATATAATGGGATTATGACATCCTGATCGCTACTAACAATTTTTCGATAAATCATCGATAGGACACCATGGGCACGCGACAGTGGCAAAGAATTTCCTGATCTTGCAGACTACTGAAATTCTAGACGTTAGGGGAATGCTTGGTTTTACGGTACATTTGATCTCAGAGCTTAGTTGTAAGCAGAACAAAACCGCTGCAGGAATTAAATTATAAAGTGGAGTTATCGTTAACACAAAGAAAATAAGATAAGGGTGGATTTTATAGAAGTAACCAAATTCGCACGAAGAGGAACTCATATGTGTGGAAATTTACCGACATGCGGTGCGCATGTCAGCAGATTTCCACATCAACCCTCCACCCGCCCTATGAGCATCCTCTTCAAGGATGGACACGCCAAATCCCAACTACGCATGACATTGTGTAGAAGATAATCTCGTGTCCTACCATCCGCCTAACGATCATATTCGCTACAACAGTGTGCTGCTAGAATTGGGACTTAACATACCCATCGCTCATCCCTAAAAGCTAAACCTATTAAACCTACTGGGGGTGGAGAAAAGTGTCTGAGGTTAATAATTCTAATACTAAGGAATTCACAGCTAGTAAATCATAGCCGGTGAATTATCTTACATCTATGTTTAACTATTCAAAATTTAACTAAATTAAAAAGCAATTCTCTAACACAAGAAATAAACATAACTACGAATAAATGAGTAATCCTAAAAAAAATTATAGTAAGTTTTTTCGAATGTGTGTTGGGTCAAGAGGCGAGGCGAAATCTTACCTGGTCTAGAGTAGTGGAACCTTCGGACAGATAGGGACATCAGGAATGACAGACAATGATCCGTTCCCTCCCCCAACCCCACGGGTCGGATGAATGCCACACTGATGCCCCCACCTGCCATCGGGTTCCAAACTCAATTATTGTGCTCCTGCTTGTCCATCGCGTTTTCTGGATACCGAGAATTCGTCTACGAGATACTCATTGTAATATACGTAAAGATAATTTATTTTCTTTTCTATAAAGAGAATTTCCAGCAAAAGGCCCGTAACCCAGGCAAAGACCATCAAGGCATCGCCCAATAGCTAACCAGTGCCATGTCTTCCTCTGAACTGATTGTTCTCGCTTTGGATTGCAATGATTACTTGCCATATCACCATTGTGACGTACCATAGCCACAGTTGTTAAGTTTTACAGAAATTTCATGACTTGAACAAACAGAAGCGAACTTAGACAATGACGAAAGTGTCTATTGTCATTGCGATTATTACGTTGTAATCTACTATGTTACTGCAAGAACTTATCAACAACATTGTTCTAAGCAGGACAGGTGTTGCATCGACATTAGTGGTGGCCATATCTCCTACTGAGGACCACCTCTTCCCTTTGTTCCATCTTTGGCAGTGATGCATCTGTATCATGGCAGCCATTTTTGAATAAAATCCCTTTGTACCGTTTTGTTTCCGTTGTTGTTTCCTTCATCATTTCTGTTCCTCACAAGGTTCCTTTGGTATGCTTTTCCCATAGCCAGGCTACTCCTGCGAAAAGCTACAGGTGAAAACCTGACTGGTCCTTAAATTTTGCACTCCAGTGTACTAACAAAAGATGGGAGTGTTACACTCAGAAATGCCGATCGACAAGTCTCCAGAAATGTCTACAGAGGCTGCCCCCATGGTTATGTCTTTGGCCCATTCCTATGGAATGTGGTTGTGGACGAGTAACTGAACCTAGACCTTGGCCTTGTTTCCACTCAAGTCTTTGCAAACTACCTGATTCGGATAGTCACCCGAACCTTTAGAGCTTCGCTTGAAACAACAGCCAATGAAGCCTTAACAAAGTTACAAAAATGGGCCGCGATCGTCACTCTCTGCAAGCGCTATTCAAAACTGTATTCATTCCCACTATAACTTATTGTGCAGGTGTCTGATATAATTTGCGCACTCATTTTTCGTAATCAAAGAAAGCTCACTTCCATTCAGCTAATATCATTCTCACCTTCACCCGTGCCTACTACATGGTCAGCAACTCAGCGCTCCAAATACTGGCGGGAGTTCTCCCTCTGAATTCTCAAAGGCGTGATTCTCAAAGGTGTAATTCTCAAAGGCGTGCAGTATCGTTTGTCAAGGGGTTCGCTGCCACCATCCTGGATTTCACTACTAACCTGTCTGCGCGGTAGCACAGTGGTATCAATGTCTTCGCCACACCGGGTGGAAAAGGCCCGGGTTCGAATCCCGTCGACGACGCGAGGAAGTTTAATGGGTTTTTTTCACTCCGTGGCTGAGTTAGTCGGTCTGAGGAGTAGATAGCAAGATTTTTCTCCCCAGAAACCGGGGTTTTTTCGTCCAGCAAAACAGACAAATCGACCATAGAATACACGCAATTTACACACACAAATTCTGTACAGGGTTAATGTAATCAATTATGGGCAACCCTAAAATAATAATTAGATTTTTTTTCACTACTAATCCAGCAAACACCATCACAGAAGAAAAACAAACGACTTTCAGTCCATCTTCTTAACGTCTGGCAAATTAGATAGAAACCACCCCCGAAGGCTCCATTACAAAAAAATTCTTACCTCAAATATCCCAGATATACCCTAAAACAACTCCAGCATGGTACGACCCAGATTTATACACCACATTTCTGATAACGGACAATGGATCCATGAATCACAAACTTGTCTCTGTGAATATTGTGGCTGACCCTCACTGCCTTTGTGGTTAAAACGAAGACTGCGTTCATGTATTCTATGTTTTTTCGCTCTACGGTCACCTGCGAACATTGCTCATAACAAAAATACATGCCTTGCCTCGAGGTAATGAACATCTTTTGATCAATGAAGAAGACCAGTACCACGGTTTCTCTGCCTTCGCCCATGACCAATTCACCAAAAGACATCATCGGTACAGCGTCCTAGAACCATTGCACACTGATCGACAACTTCTTCTCAAATATAGAACATTCCACCAGATTCGTTTGTCTTAACCCGACTGTGATCGTCTTTAACTACTTCCACATACTGGACTTGACATTCAGGTCACTTGAATTGCTAACCCCGGTAATTTAACTTCGACTCCAGGGCATGATTTTTAAACCCTAAATCTAGGGTAGAATCTTTCCAAGCCACCTGACGATCTCACGTGTCTTTCTTGATAGGTGGCTTTCTTTCCAATCCTCTTGAGGGCCCCCTTCTTCCACTTTCCGCCTAGGTGGAAGAAATCCTATCCTTACTTCCTCCGTCGCTCTATCTGTATGCCGTTTCCTTCACTTTCTTCAGTACATCCTGTGCCTCCTGTACTCTTTTATCTTTTTCCTTTCTTTTTTTTTTTTTAACTTGAAAAAACTACTTTCCAGGAAACTCAGAAGACCCTTGCGGAAACCAGCCAGAGAATTATGGGCACCCTGGCTAGCCTAGTTATGTGTGCGGGTAACGTGGTGTCCCAACAGGGGAGGGGGCCCTTCGGCCAAAAGCCAGAACATACAACAGAACCCAACACAATGTTAGCATTAGCATTAGTAGAGGCATTTGATGCAAGAAAGCAAGCTTATGCAGCATCAGCCAAAAAAAAAAACCCTTCGTTCGTCCGAAATACCTGTCCAGTTGAGCCTTAAATTTATTTAGGCTATCAACTTCCACAACAAGGGATGGAAGTCTGTTTCACCAACCAACTACCCACTGACTAAAGGCAAATTTCTGCACATCTATTCTACAACTGTCTTTCCTCAATTTGAAACTGTGTCCCCTTAGGTACTTAATCTGAGCAAAAGGAAGAATCCCATCAGCATTCAGCTTGCTGAACCCATTCAAGGCCTTATACACCTCAATCAGATCACCTCGCAGGTGCCTACTCTCCAGGCACTGCAATTTGCAGAACTTAAGCCTTTCTTGGTAAGTGCACACCTTTGTTCCCCTCACCAATCTTGTTGCCCTTCTTTGTACTCGTTCTAGCAACTCTACATCCTTCCTAAAATGAGGCCTCCGGACCTGTACACAGAACTCAAGGTGTGGCCTGACCATTGCCTTGTATAATTGATTGGAGAAAGTTCATTTCTTAGTGGAAATGAAGGAGACCAAGTCATTCTCACTTGTAAATTGCAGGCAGAGAAACCACCTGCTTTACTACGGTGGATTAGATTTGATGGCTCAACTATAAAAGGTTCAGCGCAAGCAATTCAGGAATTATGGTGTGATAAAATAAGGATAAACACATGTTTGAAATGGATAACTGTCTTGTCACTGGAGTATGATCAGAAAGCATTTACATGTATCGCAAATAATATAACTTACTCTCATCCCATGATGATTTCAATAATGGTAATAGTGAAATATAAGCCAAGAGTTACCATGAAAGTACATGTAAAATTGCACATGAGCATGACCAATTTAAGTTAAATGTGAAGTTATAGCAAATCCAGACATTTTCAATGGTTTAGAGAAGGAGAACAGTTGTTAAAAGAGGGGGAATACAACTTTGGTCATTAAGAATGTTCCTTGAGAGAATTCATAATAACAATTACACTTATCTAGTATGAAATGAATTAGGATCGGCCCAAGCATCTCTTGTGTTTATGGTGTCATTTGGGCCCCTCCTGAAAACAGAACTCAATGACCTGGAAACAACGAATGGAAATCTAGTATTTTTGCGGTGTGGTTTTGTGGGCAATCCACAATCTTTAGTGAAACGGTTTTTTGAAGATAAGCTCCTTCAAAGTGGCATTGTCCCTATCCAAATGATTCCTAAGATGTCAATTCAGAAATCTTAGGATAGATTCCTTGATGTCCTGTAGTGAAAGATGAAACGTCAGTCTGTGCTAAAGGACTGCCTGAAGGCAGGTGCAAAACGCACCTAGAAAGTTTGGGAGACAATGTGCAACTTTAATGGATTTTCAGATATGTCCTGCCCATGGAGAATTTAACCTAGAAAGGACCAACGTCAAATGAACACCTGACGACTCATTTAGAAATATGGGGACTTTGAGAGATGAGTATTCTCACAATTGAATCTGTTTGGGCTAAGCATTTTGGTTATTATCAGTGTCATGAATGGAACCCATGGGGTCACTTGAAGTTAACCATACAATTAGAAAGAGATTGGTCAAAGGAAGTTTTATACTCCACTTTGGGAATACCAACTTTGGTCTTGTCTGTAATAATACTAGGGGTCTTAGTAGTAAAATTATACTGTGGAATTATTGTTTCAGGGGATCAGATCAAACATATAATTCTTATCAGGCGTACTTTAGCAGAGACAATGGAGAAGGAAGCATAAACAGCACTCAGTAAAGTGGAAATTGCCAAGAACTCGTAACTAGCAGAAGTTCCATATAAGTTTTGTTAATAAGAACCTACTTGTTAACCAACAAGCAGCAATTTCTTCTGAGAGGGCAGACAGGTCAGAGACGTTAGCTCATCATATAACGAAAGAGGGTTCTCACCAGCATCTAGAAACAAGGTATACTTAAATGATTATTGTGGCATTGAAGGGGAACCCACGAGAGTCATGGAATCTTCAAGAGACCAATCCAAACTGCGGTATTCATGGAAATATTTCGCCCTTGAATATTGAATTCTGTTAACCTCATTGATCGCGTCTTCTCGAAAGCTTATGAGCACAATTATAGTTGTCTGATACGTGTTCTTGGGTAGAGTTTAAAGTGGGTTAGACGTGACCCACTTTAAACGGAGGGGTGTCTGGATCTTGTAGAGCAGTGTATGTATGTTTAGTGTATAATCGAATTAGTTATCTGTTTGAGTAAAATTCAATTTTTCTGTCCTTCCAGAGCATGAAACTGGAAGACTTGTACACTGACAGTACCCTCGAGTAAGTATTGCAGTTAGACATATTATTAGTACGTTTTAAAGAGAAAACTTAATTTTTACTGTATTCTACTTAAAATTAGTTCAAGGCGTTTGCTCTTAAATATCTAATTAAATTTATCCTTTAAATATTCTAGTCAGGTCCAGTCCATTAGAGTGAAACCAAATAAGCATTTAATTTGAATCTCTACAACTTTCACCACTTAATCAAAATGAATTTCCAGTAATACATAATAATGGAGAAACATTGCAATACGATTCTGCTTGTATTTCTACAGGGATCTCAAGGAATCCAGCGTAGCATTCGTACTGGACAGAGATGTTTTACAATATTCCTTCAAGCCTAAATTTGAGGTAAATTTTCTTTTTCATAATTATTTCTTGCAACTAATGTTTCCACTCATCCGCAAATATTTCTTAAAAAAACTGCAGCAGACTTTATATGCATCGCTAATCTCGCCAAATACGAAATAATTAATTAATTAGATCCTCTTCAGCAGGTGCTGCAACTGGTCCAGGAATACAAGGACTCCCAGTTGGAGACCCATGAATATTTTGCATCTGTGTGTATTTAATACCGGATAAAGGTGCGAACTAAGCATGAAAGATACTCAATATTAGATTAGATAAACTTTAGCTTGTCGAGAAGTTGATGACCACTTTGTAGTATGTAAAAAATTAAAGGAGGCCTTCAGTACTCGTACAAAAGAACATTTTACAGCTCTCCAAACAGTATTCAAAGAGTACGAGATCAATGGAGTGTTATGTTACCCAGTCCACACTGTGCAGGAAAAAAAAATATTTTAAAGCAAAGAAACCTCATTTTGTTCAAGAATTATTGCTGATGTTTGTAACCAAGGGAAGGAATTTGCTTTGCTTTGAGCATACCATGAAACGACGATTGTCCTGATCTGTTTAGATAATTATTTGGACGAATAATTGTTAGACGAAGTAGTGTTTCTTGTTGGAGGATCCATCAATCGCTTTAATTCCCGCTACTGGCGAGATTACGATTCAGGAATGCGTGTGGGCCATACGCAATATTGGGCCAAAAGTTTAGTTAGATATGATTGCAACACATTTCAGTTTGTTGGGGCGGTTCTATCGTGTGTCCACCGGGTGGAAAAGACCTTGGTTGGATGAAAAATCGGAAATTCGAACAGCAAATCGGCCAAGGACCACACGCAATTTACAACAATATACGGCACAATATGGCCGAATTTTCCTGATGCACTTACAGCAACCACCCAATCTGTTATGGGACACTATGCACGGTATTTGCAGATTGATGAAAATATGTACCCTTAAACGGCGAAAATTGATGAAAATATGTACCCCTTAAACGGCGTCCGTAGCCGAGTGGGCAGGAGCGGGAGTGCAGTAGCACACGCTCTTTGAGTAGACCGGGGTTCAATCCCCTGCCTGCTGAATACGGTTGATCTGCCAACCCGCACTGGACCAGCGTGGTAGATTATGGTCCATTTCCCTCAACATGAATTGTTGAGGAGGCTTCCATCCTGCAGTGGGTTGATAATGGCTGCACTTTACTTTTTTTTTTTTTTATGTACCCTTACGATGACCATAATGGTATAACCGAGCTGTTTTCCATTTTCTGGTCACACGGACCCAGCTGGTCGAGATGCTGAGGCTTTTGCAATTACTAATGACCTTGCACAGATTGTTCATTTACCTACAAAGATACCGGACAATTCTAACCATACAGCCAACGCGCTTGATCTTTTTCTCACAAACAACCCTTCTAAGTACACGGTCGAAGTGAGTGATCCTTAAGGCGCCTCAGATCACAACTTGGTGATTGTCTCTTCTCCAATGGAGCCTCCATCTCATGGCTATTCCCAACCTCGTGTTGTTTGGCATTACAAGAATGCAGAATGGGATGACCTGCGAGATTTCTTTTCTTCTTTTCCTTGGTCGGATTAGTCTTTCTAAACTCCTGATGTCAACGTTTGCTCAGATCGTGTCAGTGAAATTATTCTTGCAGGAATATCCAATCTTCTGCAAATAACTAGACCAACCTCTCGGCGATGTCCACAAGGTTCTGTGCTGAGGCCCTTCGTGTGGAACAACGTCTTTCCCAGCTGGCTTTCTAAACAGACGACCTGACGGTGGTTGTTTCTGGGAAATCACGCTGCGACCTTAAAAACAAAGCAAATCTTATCCATGCTGATCTCTATTAAAAAAAAAAACTAAACTATTATTTTTAGGCCACCCGAATAATGAAATTTATCTACCGTGCTGTGTATCTTATGTCTGTTAATTGCGTGTGTTCTATGGTCGATTTGTCTGTTTTGCTGGACGAAAAATCCCAGTTTCTGGGGGGAAAACCTTGCTATCTACACCTGAGACCCACTAACCCAGCCACGGAGTGAAAAAGGTTCATTAAAGTTCCTCGCGTTATCGACGGGATTCGAATCCGGGCCTTTACCATCCGGTGTGGGGAGGACGGTGACGCTGCCACTGTACTACACGCGCAGACTGCAGATCTCTACTCCTGGACAGTTCTTAACAAGCTTCAAATCAGTACCAGAAAAACAAAAATGATGCTTTTTAAATCAAAGCTTGACCTGCGCCGCCCGCCGTGAATCAAGCTCTCAGGGAAACAGCTTCCAATTGTGACCCACGCTAAAGTCCTAGGGGTGGTCATTGACCATAAGCTGAGCTTCCTTCCGCATCTACAATACCTAGGGGTAAAAACGAAACGATTTTCAGCTGCAATCATGAGGATCTCCAAGAGCAAGTATGGATTCCATCAGTGTCGATCCCCTAGTGATATTCTGGCTTATGTTACCCATTTATGGACAAATTCAATGGAAAGGTTCGGTGAAACACAAGCAATTGCTCTTGACATCTCAAAGGCTTTCGATCGTGTTTGGCATAAAGGTCTTCTATACAACTTCCATCGTATGGTTTGCCAACGGTTTTTTGTAATTGGTTACCCAGTTTTCTCTCTGACCGCTCACTGAAGGTGATGGTAGATGGCTCTCTATCTTCTAACTTCTCCACTAATTCTGGTGTACCTCAAGGTTCAGTTCTTTCTCCCACTCTTTTCCTCTTGTATATCAATGACCTTCTTCCATTGACTGGAAATCCTATCCATAGTTTTGCCGATGATAGCACATTGCATTCCACTTTCCATTTTGAGAAACCTTGCCCTGCTCAATCAGCTTCAATTTCTCGAAAATCTGCAATCAATTCCTTAAATGCCGATCTTCAGGTAATTCTCCAGTGGGGCAAAGACAACTTAGTTGATTTCAACCCTTCTAAAACTCAGTCTTGTCTTATATCTCGCAAAAAGGATTCTTCTGCTCCTATGCTTATCTTTAGTGACACTCCGATTTCTAGGCAAAATGATATATCTCTTTTGGGGATTACCCTGACTTCTAATCTCTCTTGGCACAAGCACATTACAAATATTGCTTCCTCTGCATCTAAAAAACTTGGTTTTCTCTTTCTCTCTCGGCATTACTTTTCTTACAAATAGCAACTCACTCTGTATAAATCGCAAATCCGCCCTGCCATGGAATATTGTTCCCACAATTCGGGTGGTGCCCCCAAAACCTCTCTCAGGCCTCTAGATTCCATTCAGAAGAGGGCAGTTAGGTTAATTAATGACTCCTCTCTAACAGAATCTTTCCACTCGCTGTCTCACAGACGTACTGTTTCTGCTGCATGCCTCTTCTACAGATACTTCCATGGGCACTGTTCTTCTGAATTGGCTTCTATAATTCCCGCTCTTTCTTTCGAAACAGTCCGAACACGTGCTGCCACCAGCCAACATCCATTTACTGTCCAACTTCAAACACACAGACCAACTTTTCATCTTCCTCATTTATTCATTCAACTGCCGTTTTCTGGAACAACATTCCTTCGTTCGTATTTCCTGAAAATTACAATCTACCGAAGTTCAAGTCCAATGTCAACAAATATCTTCTTTCGTCTTCTCAACCTCCAACCCACGAACGTTACTAGGTATACTAAAGGTTCTAATACTGTACCTCACGCGTTTGGGGTTTTCATTAAAAAAAATAATAACCATCGGATACGGGAGAAGTCCCACTCTGGGGGAGGATGGCACATGCCTGAGTTCGAATCCCGTTAATGAGGCAAGGAAATTTATGGGATTTTTTTTGACAACGTGGTTGTGTTATTTGGTCTGAGTCGAGAGATGCATAGCTTTTTTAATCTTCGGAAACTGTGACTTTTCGTAAAGCAAACGGGAAACCAAATAAAGCATTTTGACATCTCATATGATTAGCTTCTTTGGTGCTTAACACACATTTAACCTTGAAAATGTTTAGTCAACCAAATTTCCAGTGGGAAAACATTTCATAAACGAAATTTATCGGGGATGCTTTTCGGCAAACCATCCATTCATGGGTGGACAATCGCTGTGTGTGGGATCCATTCATTTGATCTTCTTGATTCCAGATTTGAATTACTAATTCTCCTCTTTCGGTTAAAGAGGACCTTTAATAAACAAATCCTACACAAAGATTTTTGATGAACTTGAAGCATTGCCAGTACATCAAGTTTTGAAAAACGTTCCAGATGACTGTGTAGGAAAATAAATTGTAACCACATCTGCTGCAGAGGTACCCGGACGATCCAGGTACATGTACTGAAATCCGATATCTGATGATTGTAACTTGCCATAAACCAACGTCCAAACTGTCTCATTTATTTGACATTAGATTTGCCTATCAGACATCCTCCAGATTTAAAACTGCTGCATTTTCTTTATGAAATTTAAATACTTTTATTACGTTTATCATATATTCTGCTCTCACAGGGTGAACGATAAGTCAACAAGTAATTATCCAAATAATTATTCAAGAGAGAGAGAGAGAGAGCGCTTGCTTTTTTGTTTTCATATATAATTTTTTTCTAATTTCTTTCTTTTTCTAGATGGTGGAGGTTTTTAGTTACATCGGAGGCTACGTTGGAATATGGCTTGGAATTTCTCTCGTTGCAGTCTGCGACTTTCTAGAGAGCTTAATAATGGTAGCAAGGTTTCTGTGCAACTCGATGACAGTTGAGCGAGTAGTAAAATAGAGAAAAGATTCATCTGTGTTTTTATTACTTTGTGTACACGTGACGAGTTCTATGGTAATGGTTTTTTTCCTAACTATTCCTAGGTTCTTTTGAGAGAATCACTGAATCCTTGAAAAAGTATAGCTTAGTATACATTTTCGAAGGAATCCATACGTAAGACAGTGATTTAAATCTTAACCAGCCGTACGCCAGGTTAGGTCAACTTGTAATTGAATTCTTACTCCCAATGTGCATTACATTTCTTGATATTTGTACTTATATTTAAAAGTTTTCATATTCATGTAATTTTTTCTTAATAAATTGTTTTATTAACGATGAGTTGTATCCAGGAGTCTAAATTCTTTCAGTGGTGCTATTCTCTACAGTATTTTACAAGTATTACTCCAAAAATAATGTTCTGCAATTTCTTACAAAACTAAATTGTTTATATAGCTTTTAGAACTCGTTTACAGTTTAGTTAACAAATGAAATTACAATACAACTGTCCTCTATTACAATCAACAGGGCTGGCCTCACTCAGGCCATCAACAGTTTCCCAAACAAGGCTACTGAGCTCGAGGGCTTCCCCTCTTTATTATTAAGATCTGTAGCCCCTACATAATAGATCTTCTCCTCCAAGCATATAATAACGTCCTGCAAACCGCCAACATATAGTTGATGTGGAAGCTGTACCACACAAA
This sequence comes from Mastigoproctus giganteus, assembly GCF_048544385.1. Classification (NCBI taxonomy): domain Eukaryota; kingdom Metazoa; phylum Arthropoda; class Arachnida; order Uropygi; family Thelyphonidae; genus Mastigoproctus; species Mastigoproctus giganteus. The sequence goes on along the minus strand of NC_143586.1, from coordinate 40,229,004 downwards.
ACCTCTACCTAAAAAGACTCATTCCCAGATTGCAAAGGATTACAGACTCATCTCAATAAGCTGCCGCACCCTAAAATGTTTGTAAAAGCACTTTTAAAGTACTTCGACACCCACTGCTTTAGGCATATTGAGGCTCTACTAACCAACAGACAAACACAAAAAATTACAACCTGAACAGAGGACTCCCTCAGAGTGGAGTCTACCTGCATTTCTTTTTTGCCGTTTCAGTATAAAAAGCGGAACTGCTTTCTACGCTAGGACAGTGGTAATATGCATCTGATCGTGCAATTTAAAGTGATAAAGTAGCAGTTATGGGATGTAGTGAAGATATCATGGAGTTTCCAAAGGGCATGATTGTGGGAACTCGTGAGTCGGGTGCTTCCATATCGGAAAAGGGCATGTATTGTCGGTTGCTCATGGCCCACTACAGTTAAGGTGCACGAAGAATGGTGTCGAATGGGTCAAACCACCTCCCGCCAACAGAACTGTAAAGGATTACGCAAGGTGGATGTTCGTGCTAAGCGAAGAGGGAAACGCGTGTTACGGGCTCAACGGCAGGTCAATGTGCGACGATTGATATCGCAATACAATATGGGGAATAAAAGAACAATATTTCAAATGACGATGCATCATCATTTGAAATGTGGTCTGATTTTTCTTCACAAGAGCACTAATAAAAACAAAAACCCTCAAACTATTATCTACGCCTAAGACCAACTAACTCAGCCACGGAGTGAAAGAAGCCCATAAAAATTCCTTGAATCGTCGGCGACGATTCGAACCCATGCCTTTTCTAGCTGGTGTGGGAAGATGGTGACGATACCACTCTGCCACCCGCGCAAACACTTTGTGGTGAATTAAGGTATTCTTGTTTTTAGAGGCAGTCTCCAGTGTTTCCCCTATGTACCAACTCTGAGGTGAATGGTTAAATAAGCTACTTTTAAATAACTTTGGCAAGCAAAGACAGATCACAGATTTGTCATATAGACAGGACAACCTGAAAACTCCACAGTGCTGAAACCTTGGAAGAATTTTAGTGCATAGAACGCTTACTAGGATTCGAAATTATCAACAATTATCAACTACCAATTGATAATTGTTGAAACCTCTTACAGCTTTATCCTTTTTCCCCTTTGGGGTAAAGTATAAAGATAGAAGAGATGGTAGTTTTTGGGACGGCTCCTAATTGTAAGTTCCTCACCCTTGTCTATCCCCCAGTCTTCCTTTTCGCCCGGATAGACAAGCGCAGTTCGGGGCCCTATATCCAGTGCCTCTTCAAAACAGACACAATGCTGCACAATGCAGTTATCCTTGCAATCAAAATGTACCAACGAAACACCAACATTTACATCACAGAGAGCAACTGTATGCAGAAGGAGTCGCTTTTCTAAATTGCAAGGCTGTTCACTTTTCTTTTCGAATGAAACCATGCCTCATCAGAAAAAAAAAACACGTCAATTTTCGTTCGATATCTCCATCATGAACTAAGTGAAAGAGTCATTTGCAATAATAGCTTCTAGCCATGGTATCGTCGTATCTATTGAGCAACAGTTCTCACTGTTTTCTTTTCGCAGTACCCTTCAACACCCTTTATTTCTATCGCGAAACGTCTAAGAGACACGCATTCGTTGTGTTCAGTCCCCAAACAAGCAATTTACGACAATATTCTGAAGAAAAATATTTAAACAGCCTTCTCCTTCCTTCTAGTAATTCTTTCGACACGTAAAACGCCGAGAAAAAAAAATATATTCATTACTTTATGTCCACACCTGCTATTCAACGTCTATTTAATCACATTTTCCCATTTAATATGCAGACACATTTAATTATCCACCGACGCTGTTTGCTCTTTAAACTCATTAAAGATTCTCATAAAAAATCAATATATTAATCCTTTATGCAACAGCATTTTCTGAGTAGCGATGTTCTATTATTGATCCACAAGATCTTTTATTTGACACCCATGCCGTATGGGGGCCTGTTTGCAGGATCTCAAGCTCCTCACAAGCATGAGCAGTATCATTCCAGTAAACGCAATGCAGTCGAAGAACCAAGGTAAGAGTTTTCAAAATTCAGTTAATGATACAGTTATCAGCGTACGTAATAACAGCATCAATGAGAAAGAAGAGATTCACAAATGGACCAGTTGGAAGATGTTATTCGTGGGATTGATTCTATCTGGAATTTACGTAAATATTAAATCAAATGTTGGAAATAAAACTACGTCGATTGTGGTTAGCATTTTAGCAGTCAGTGTTTATCTGATTTTGACAATCGACATTCTGATGTTTGTGCAACCTGAAGGAATACAAGTTGGTTGGGATTTGTATATGAGGAAGGCTCTCCAATCTTCCATCGTCTGTTCTACATTCTTCATTTTTTGCAGTAAACGGACAGCGTTCAAGGAACTGTTGCAATCATTTAACCAACGTATGCCATCCATGTTTGGACAAAAAAGCTGCTTAAAACAAAACGTCCTCTTCAACGTAATTATTGCTTGGGCCTGGTACCTTCTCTCACTCGTCTCTTTATTAATAGGCATTACTATCGGATTCAGGTGGCATTTGTCGACAATGAGAATAGTGGAATTTGTTTTACATTTGACTATCGAGTGGGGTTCAAATGTATTTCTCGTCACACTTTACGTGTTTACAGTGATCGTTACAAAGCACTACATCACTACTTTTATCAACCGTATTCGGTCCCTATATTTGCATAGAACGTTTCTATCCGCTGATGACGTACCTTGGATCAAACAGACTTACATTGGTGTTGTCCATATAATTGATGCTGTTGACAGCGTGTTTTCCTTCATACTCTTACTGTGGTACGCTGAATGCATCATAGAATCCTCTATAAGTATCACCAAAATTATCTTAGTCATCAACAGCCTCAATACAAACTATTACGTTTTAATCAAAATGTTATCGAAAACGATTTCTTTGGCACTGATTTTCTTCAAGACGTCGTACATCGCCTCCACAGTGAATGAACTCAGAAAGCCTTTTCTTCTAGAAATCGGAGAACTTTCCAAAAAGATCCCAATTGGAGAACTGCAAATACAGATGGGAGTAGAAAGCATTGTCAATCTTGCTCAAGTGCTACCATGGCAGTTAACAGTAGGGGGAGTCATCCCCATTGACAAAAGTTTCATGCTGGCCACTGTAGGTGTTATGATTACTTATATCCTGCTCTTTGTCCAGTTGAATCCATCAGTGGCAAATTTACTGACAATTTAAAAGTGTTCAGAATATCTCTGATGGACGCCACATATAATGTAAGTGTGTATATTTTGTGTGTGCGCATTTCGCCAGTAAATGAATAATTTTATGAGTGTAATGTACTAACTCAGCATAAATAAAAACTGTTTCTGTAATTTTCTTAAATACAATTAACAACCAATAGCAACTGTTTTCGCTTTTTTTCCATATTTATTATTTATAAATAAAATGGTAATATTTTTCCTAATTTTTAGAGAAGATTCAAGCACTGTTTCCACTTCGGTAGCTAGAGATTAACATCGCAAGATGTGTCCCACAAGCCAAACTCCCACCTGAACTTTAAAAGCAGCACAATAAAATTAATATCCTCAATTTACAGGCAGATATCCTGTACAAAATCTCGTTCCTCCGTATTATTCCATTTAAATGGCAGCAGTTTCCATAACTAATTCATAACTCCTGTCGACGTTTTCTGGGGATCCATAACGATCGAACTCTTCTAGGGATTGATGAGTTAAGAAACGCTTTGTAGAAGTTTTAAACTTGTTAGAACTGGTCACGAAACATCGATGTAATATGGTCACGAAACGCCAGTCAATGTTCAAAACAATGTCACGATGATTGATACACAAAATGATGTTTATGCTCTCGAATTTTCTGATGGAGCGATGCTTTGTTGTTGAAGAAAATGAAATTTCAACTGGCAGACAGGAAATCATTAAACGTTCGATGGGTAGCCTGCAGGTAGTTGAATTGGCATTCTATTAATTGTAATGCAGTCCAAGAACGGTCGCAGGATATTTCGATCTTCAGGTAGTAGAACCGTAATCAATGTTTCAGATGGTGTTAAGAAGAAAGAAGAGATTCACAAATGGATCAGTTGGAAGATGCTATCTGTGGGTTTGATTCTATCCGGAACTTATGTAAACTTGAAATCGAATACTGCAAATAAAACTACAGAGACGGTTGTTTGCATTTTAATGTCGACGATTTATTTGAGCTTGAATCTTGTAATCCTGAAGGTTACACCCCTTGAAGCAGGAAGTTGGGAAAAGTATGTGAGGAGAGGTATCCACTGTGCCATCGTCTACTGTACACTGATCATATTTTGCAGGAAACAGATAATGTTCAGGAAACTGTTTCACTCATTTACCAGATGTGTGTCATTCGTATGTGGACCAAGATGCATCTTAAAACAGAACACTTTGTACATTGTAATTTGTGCTTGGCTCTGGTACTTCTTTTTCTTCATCTGTGTAGTAACAGCTCTGTCATTTGAGTACAATCAGAGTTTATCACCAGTGAAAGCTGCACTGTATTGTGTGCATTTTATCATCGAATGGGGATCGAACATATTTCTATCGACATTGTACTCGTATGCAGTTTTGATTATAAAGCACTACATCACTACATTCGTTGCCCGCATTAATTGTCTGAAAGGGTATCTGCCAATGATAAGTTTGGATCAGAAGCATCTACACTCGTGTTGTCCAACTAATTGATGCTGTTGATGGCATATTTTCGTTTATGCTCTTGTTTTGGTACGCTGGATGTATCGCAGAAGTCTCTATAAGTACCACGAAATTTATTATTGTCCTTCAAAGATCAAAAATAAACTATTACTTATTAACGAAAAAGACGGTGAAAATGCTTACTTTGGGGATGATTTTCATCGTGACCTCATATTCCGCGTGTAGAGTGAATGATCTCAGCAAACCTTTTCTTCTAGAGATAGAAAAAATTGCAAATAAGATTCCAGCTGGAGAACTGCAAGTGCAGATACAAACTGAAAGTATCTTCAATGTCGTACACATGTTGCCATGGCAATTCACAGTGGCTGGACTCATTACCATTAACAAAGGCTTCATACTGACCACTATTGGTGTCATCATCACTTACATTGTATTGCTTGTTCAATTGAATCCATCTTCAGCAGCCTTGCTAACAGTTTAAAACTATTGTCGTGTTTTTGTTCTAAATTTGTCTAAATCTTCTAAATTTGTGTACAGTAAGTAATCAGTAATGGAATCTTTTGCTTAATCTTCAGCTGGTTGTTCTTGATAAGATTCGATGTTTGCAATAAATATGAATGTAATGAATACTACAGAAATGAAATATAATTTCATTTCTGTTGTATTGTTCTTTATAATTAATAAAAAGTGGCTTAAATAGCCTTGATTATGTCTTCTATATGGCAAGAATCAACATTATGCGACTACAAACAGAGTACACTCAAAGTGGAAAAATAATAAGCAGATAAAATTAAACTGGAGCTTTCAAAGGCGACTGCCTTCTTTGTGAAGAGTGGAATATTACAGTCATGGTACATCCTTAAACAATACCAGGAGGATCACGGTACATGAGCATGGGATTATCCTCTACATGTGCATGGAGACTGGAAATAGCCCTGTGCTAGCTGGTGATGAACGATTTTGACAAAAAATTGACATTTTGAACAAAATCTGGCTTCCTCGTCCACTTCCGTGTATCAATCTTTTATTACAATGCATAAATGTAGATGTTCAACGATTATTTTTACCTTTCGTTTATTTTTGCGAGTAACAGGATGTAAACTACATGAATAATGTAATGGTCTTAATTACCACAGCAGAACCAACTTGACTTTGTAAAGAATTGCCCTGGTATTGCACTACCCTCAACAGATGGCTTTAGTTATGTTACAACTTCGAAAACATTTTGTACACAAGCGAAACATGGAACAAATCTTTACCCTATTTTGTCTGCGTGTTGTCGTCTCCAGCTGCTAGAATGTAAACACCAGACAGTCTGGATCCATGGATTAATCCGGTTCACGCCACCCTACCATTGGTGTAAAAAGCTTCAATGGAAAATCGTCAGAATATATATATATATATTTTTTTTCTCTTCTGTTTCCAGTTCAGTCTTGGCACTGACGGCGCCACTCCAATCGAATCTTTCGATTTTCACAAAAACAAGGGGTTTTCGTATAAGCACACGACTACCAAGTCCAAGATTCTTCAATTCCCACCGCGTCATTCGTTTGGAAAATGGACCTGGCTTTAATAATTCGAATTTTTGGTCATTTTCTATACTCTTAACCTTCTATTCGGATGCACAGTTCACTTTAAATTCCTGCCATCTTGTACTTGGATTACCGACTTTCTGCCGCATTCCTTCTTTTAAAGGTGATGTATTCTCCTTTCGTCTTCAGCTCGGTGTATACCTTTCAATTCGTTACGTTTGACATACCGGTGATTTCCTCTGTTTTCTCATTTGTGGCTTTTACTAAACGTTTTACTTTTCTATTAATCACAGAAAAAGAAAAAAATTCAATTAATATAATGAATGGAAATCCAATGAAGCCTGAAATGCAATGCCCTGCGGACATTACCTAATTTGTTTTCACTGTTATGCAACAATCAGAGGCTCTCGTGAGTAGCACAGTTGGTAAGATCGCCGTCCTCCCCACACCGGGCACGAAAGACCTGAGTTCGAGTTTCGTCGATGACGTCAGGAATTTTTATGGGCCTTTTTCACAACGTGGCTGAGTTAGTCGGTCTCATGCGAGGATAACATGGTTTTTTTCTCCAAGAAACTCGGATTTTTCTTACAGCAAACAGAAAAACCGACTCAGAACACACGCAATTTACAGACAATAGGCACGGAGCAATATGGCTTTAGTCACTGATGCTCCTAAGCGGTCTGTTCTGGTTGACGTAGCCTTCAGCGACATTGGCCAGCTATACTTGTAATGATTCCTGTCTCCCGAAACTGCTTCTATAGTGCCGAGACCACTGCGTGAAACATTAAGCCAATGTGCAACTTCCGCCTCCGACTGCCTGGCTTCAAGTCGTCAACGGCCCGTTATCTCAAAGAATCATCTAAATGACGATGACTTTCCATTCTGAGTACTGGAGATGTGACCATCCCACTGAATAAGCCAAAACGGGGGATTGAAGTGATGTAGTCGCAACCTGTGTTTTTATAGGCTCTGGGACGGCTACACAGGTATCCAATAGAAACGTGTGTTTCTATTGAATACTCGGAATTTGCATGCCAGGATGCCTATCATATCAAATATTCGCCTTAATACACTGTTCACAATGAAATATTCATTGTCGAGCAGTGTATTAATAAATAGACACGTGTCTGATAAGTAAATTTTTTATTTTGATGACTGCTGAAATAAAAAAAATATATATTTAAAAAAAAAAACAAAACTGGTACTGATATGGAATTTACTAATTGCTATTTTATTATTTTTTTTCAGATAAAAATGACTCAAACAAAAAAAGAAGTGGCAAAGTGGCAGCCATATATGAAGTTTCGTAAATTGTCTGTAAATTGCTTGGGTTCTGTGGTCGATTTTCTGTCTGCTGGACGAAAAATCCGACTGTCTGGGAGAAAAGCCATACTAGGTTCGCCTGAGTCCGACTAACTTACCTACGTTGTGAAAAAGATCCATAAAAATTTCTCGCGTCCTCATTGACAGGATTCCAACTCAAGTCTTTTCCAGCGGGTGTGGGAAGGTCGGCTATTTTACCAACTGTACTATCCACAAGGGCTAGGACTGTGACGGCATTCTTCTTTTGTATTTTAAAAAGCTTGTAGATACACCATGAATGCTACGTAATAATGCACACTTCTGAAAGAACTTGGGAATTCATTTCGGATGAAATGGCTTGGGTTAAGAGACTGCATGTTATTCTTGAATGGCTTGTTGATGCTGACATCTAACGGCTGTAACTGAGAAGTTAAGCCACCCGAAATTACCGCCAGTTCTGTGTTCATCATTTCGGTCAGTTTGATGCTTTCAGTCCTATGTGCTCTAAACTGATCCCATACTAATAGTGCATTTTTACTCAGTAGTCTACCAAGACGCGTGTACCAAACTTTTACAAGCCAATCCTTGATACATTCTTCATCCATCCATCCCTTCGGTTGTACAAGTACGTAAATTCCTTTTGGTAGTTTATCTTTCGGTAAAGTTTTTCTTTTAAAAAATATCATTGGCTGAAGTTTGGTCCCATCAGAACAACAAGTCAAAACTGCGGTGTAGTATGTCTTTTAATGTCCAGTTGTTTAAACAGTTATAGATACTGCGGTGTAGTATGTCTTTTAATGTCCAGTTGTTTAAACAGTTATAGATTTTTGTCCTCTCGATTTAAGGTTTTATTGGATGGCACAACAAAAGTCAACGGAATTTCATCAAAATTCCTGATTTGGCTAAGTTCGTAACTGCTTCGTTTTCTAGTATTTATGGAAATCTAATATTTTCTGTTCGTATCAGCAGGCATTCTCTGGGCTATTCTAGTTCTTTTGCGTAAACTTAACCCATTTCTTTTACTGAAGCAACAACACTAAGATTCAGTTCCTTTAAAATCGTGTATCCCAATAACAGCTGCTCGTTTTCGTACTTCTACTATTATCATTTTAGTACTCGCTGCAGTATCCACGTCTCTAAGTTCCATTATCCAACTACACAAGTTTTCTTCTAATTTTGGCCATTTAGGTGCAATTTTGCGAAGGTTGTGCTTTGTTTTATCAGCTTCTTGTAATAAAACTTCCTGCTTCTTCCATTGACGAATCATCTTCTCAGTAGGCGGTGGTCCAAAATTTCCTTCTGCTGCTCTGTTCCCGAGTTCTTTGGCATACTGTAATACTCCAATAGTATAATTTTGCCTTCTTCATGCGCCTGCCATTGATTACAGCTTAAATGTATATCTGGAATTCACTTGTTACTCCAATAACAGCCTGGTAATTACTGAAAAGTGTACTAACGTATGGTAGTTAACTATCCATCAACTACTATACGTTAACTTTCGGTTTTGCGCATGTGCTGTATTGCCACTTTCGGCTTCTAAGACGCAGGGCAATTTTTTGAAGGTATTTATAAGGAAAAAAGTGCGTATTATAAGTCGATAAATACGGTATATTATTTATTTTAAATATACAGGCGTTTGAAATTAGTTTATATGTTTATAACGATTTCAATTTCCTTAAAAAGAGAGGTATGTAATCATAAACAGGTTTTCGAATGCAACTAACTCTTGTTAATATTAATCAGACATTTTTTTATTGACCATGAACGAGATCTGTTGATTAACATTTGATTTTTATTATTATTAATATTTAATTTAATATTTGAATAAATAAATTATTTAATTAATTGCATTTAATATTCGATGAAAGAAAGTCGGAAAAATAACATCCAGTTGAGTTATTAAGACGAATTAAAATAAGTTGTAGGCGTTAGTGATTTGCATAAATTATGAATAATACAATAATCATATCCAGCGTGAAACAATTTCAGTAGATATTAATTGGTAACCCTTGACGACCAACTGAGAAACGGGCCTGCCATCTGGTGTGGGTAATCGTAACTAAATCTAAAAAGATAGGAGTTTGGAAGAATTTAAGTATCCTGTAGTGTCCTCTTTAAATTTTAATCTCAAACTTCATTAGGTTATTAAAAATTATGCTATTTTACAATAAAATCATAAAATAAAATCTTTCATTTATATTAAAGAGTTAGTGAGAACTTACTAATTCTAGCGTTAGTGAGAACTTACTTTTAATTTAAATGTAGGTGTCGAAAATTATGATGCATTCTAGTGAATAAAATTAAAATTATAATTCTATGTGTCTGAAAAGTTTATAGTTGCTAAGATGTTTTTAAGGATTCAGGGGCTCGTAAATAGTTTCCCAGATCACCACCGAGGTCGTGACATGTCATTGGTTATTGGGACATTTGCAAAACGTAATTCTGTCAAACCGAAAAAAATGAAATAAATAAAATAAATTTTAATTTGTAGGGAATGTAGTAAGAAGTTTTTGGTGTTTCTAAGAGTCGTCGGTACATATTTAACTACCAATTAAATATTCTAGAAAGTAAAGGTGAGAGAGAAATTAAGCGAGACAGAAAGGATGTAATTATGGTATAAATAATGGTAAACAAAACAAAATGAAATAAAACTTTACATCAAATTTACAATTTACTACAGAGAGTATTACACGTGGTTAAATAGTGGGATTAACACGAGGGTTGAACAAAACGTAGTGGCACAGTGGTTCCGCTACATAAAGGATTCAAGAAGTTTTTGATGGGTACATTCCTTCCAAGTAACATTATCCTTCTATACAACTTAACCCAAACACGCAGTCTTTTTGAAATATTCAGTTATAGCTAATTTTTAACAGGACCAACGTGATCAAAAGTTGATCACGTTGTAGGGCAGATATCATCTTTTAAGGGCACAAAAGGTGACATTGTTGTACACGTTGGCACTAATACCTTAAGAGTTAGAGATCTGCAGATTTACTTAACAAGTACAGGTCAATGCTGAAAAAAAAAAAAGCCGTGAATTAGGGTTGAATTTTAAAGTGTCTGCAATTCTGCCCAGACACGATAGGAGGATGTATATGATGAGAGCCTTGTCGATCAATTCGGCCCTGGAGGGATTGTGCAAGGCTCAAGGGATAGAATTTTTTTCAGCCTGGACTGTACTTGTTAACAGGAGAGACTGCTTCTACAGGGATGGGATACACTTAAATAGAAAGGGTGCAAGAATATTTGCTGATGCTATCGAGGCAGTGTTAGGTGGGTCGGAAAACTGCTAGATTAGGGGGATTCACAGACTAAAAGATTAACTAAAATAAACACTAGCTACAGGCAGAGGCGAAAGTGATTTTTGCACTGCTTCTATTGTAATGAGCAGCAGCCCGGACAGAAAGTTGCTGGAGACTTCAAGAGCTGCTGGGAGTCATCATGGAACAAGTAAATACATGGGCTGTGTTAGGGTAACTAAGAACAAGTGCATATATATTTCCATGTACACTAATGCTAGACGTACGTATAGTAAATAAAATTGATGAATTTGAAGTGCTGATCGAGACTTCAAAAGCAGATATCGTTGGAATATCAGAGACATGGTGTCACACAAATATAAGCAGCGCATAATTGGAATTTAGGGGAGTACAATGTGTACAGAAAGGACAAACAGGGTAGGAAGGGAGGAGGGGTTATGAGTCAGAAACATATAAAATCTAAGGAAGTGCACCCAGTTGACATAGGTTTAGGTTGACAGTGCAATGTTAAGTCTGTTTGGCGTGAAATAAGCACTGGGAAAGGAAAAAATGAGAGTAGAGCCTATGCCTAATGAATCTGTTAAGTATAATGAGCAATTATGCAGAGAAATAGAATGGGCCAGGAAATCAGAATGTCTTGTAATGGGGGATTTTAATTTTCCGGATATCGACTGGAATTTGTGGATTGGTCACTCACGCACTAGCAAGGCTTTTATGAATTTATTGGATGATTGTTTTCTAGAGCAGCATGTTCGGGAAGCAACCAGAGGGAGTAATACTCTTGATCTGATTATCAGTAATGATTCTTCATGCATTAAGAATCTTCAGATAAAAGAAACACTTGGTGATAGTGATCACAGTGTACTGATGTGGGATTTACTTAAAGATGAAACTACCATCAAGGGTTTTTGTTTTCGTAAAGGTGACTACATGGGACTCAGACAGTTTTTAAATTCTATACAGTGGGATCAACTGATGATGTTACCAACGGTGAATTCTAAATGGGAAGCCTTCAGAGACTTAATCTTGGAGGCTACTAGGCTTTTCATTCCAACTAAGAAATACTGTTCAAGGTTCATGCCTAAATGGATGTCGGATGAATTAATGAGGCTCGTGACAGAGAAGAAAAATGGATGGGATGCATATAAATTATCAGGCGACATAGAAGCCTACGGCAGGTAGGCTTCTGTGTCGCCTGATAATTTATAAGCATTGTGACTCCTTTATGACTGTAAAAAAGTCACAAAGGAGGTTAGGCAGGCGAAGGCAGATTACAAGAAATCTTTGGCAAAGGATGCAAAGAAAAACAGCAAAGAGTTCTTTACTTATGTAAATGCTAGAAAGAATAGGATGAATCAGATTGGTCCACTTAACAGAGATGTTTCGACTATTGATGATCTTGCTCAAGTAGCTGATAAATTGAATCAGTACTTTGCATCTACATTCACACATGAGGAGTTATTCAAGGAGGGGAATGCCAGACGTTTATCAAACTCTAACAGGGGGTTAAGTGATTTTGTAATAATTGAAAGCAAAGTGGAGGAGAAATTGTTCAAGTAAAACATAAGAAAGGCACCTTGGGCATGTGGAATCTATCCAGTTATAATTAAGGAGGCAACAAGGGAAGTAAGCAAACCCTTAGCCATAATTATGAGAGAATCCTTATAATCCGGGGAGGTCCCCATGGACTAGAAATGTGCAAATGTATCCCCAAATCACAAAGGGGATTCAAAGGGCGACACATAATATTCTATCAAATTTGTCTTGTCTGACAAATTTGATAGGATATTATTATGTGGTTACAAAGGAACTGGATGCAAAAAATAATTTTGATATCATATATTTGGATTTCAGGAAAGCTTTTGACACTGTTGCGCATGAAAGACTATTGTACAGATTGGAGCAGAATGGTATTAAGGGTAAGTTTCTACAGTGGATAAAAGGATGGTTAAGTGGGAGAAGACAGAGGGTGGTAATCAATGGGTGCTGCTCTTCGTGGACTAATGTTATTAGTGGAGTCCCACAGGGTTCGGTGTTGGGTCCACTGTTGTTTTGTATATTTATCAATGACATTGATGAAGGTATAACAGGCTTAGTGTCGAAGTTCGCAGATGATACAAAGGTTGGCAGGGTTGTTAATGACAGCAATGGCAGTGTGCTACGTCTTCCACTTATTCAGTTTACGAACTTAAGTGGGCATAAATTCAAATTGAGGAAAGACAGATGTAGAATAGATGTGCGGAAATTTGCCTTTAGCCAGCGGGTGGGTAATTGCAGGAACAAACTTCCATCTGTCGTTGTGGAAGTTGAAAGGTTGAATAAATTTAAGGAGGAACTGGACAAACATTTAGAGGGAACAGTTGTGTGAATTTTTTTTTTTTTTTTGATTGATGCTGCACAAGCTCATAAACTTGCTTTCTTGCGTCGCATGTCACTATTACTATTATTACTACTACTACTACTACTAAGGGGCTTAGAGGGGAGCAGGTGTTCTGTGTGTTATCAGAAACTCAGTCTAAAACACTGATGGATCCAATATCTTTCTATTACAGAATATTTAGGAGAAGTCCGGTTGGCCTGCCTCCCTAAAACTCACTCTGGCACACCTTCTCGATGGTAAGCCCTGTTACGTCACTTAGGTGGAAACGAACGTGTAGAGTGGTTCTCTTCAAGACGCCTGGTCAGCGTGAAGAGGAAAAGACCAAACCTTCCAGCATATGACAGCACGACAAAACGAATGGCCCTCAGTCCCCAGCACCTTTCACTCCCCCTCTTACGGCAGCGAGAGGATCAGAGTGGAAACAGAGGGTGCTAAGAATCTCTGGGTACGACCAGGCTGCCATGCACGGAAACTGACCTTGGCCTGTTATAACGTAAGATCACTCATCGGTGAAGACAGGATATTAGAGCTGGAAAAGGAATTAGAAAATGTGAATTGGAATATCATCGGTTTGGCTGAAAAAAGAAGAAGAAATGAATCACTTATAAGTTTATCAAGTGGAAATCTGCTGTACACCAATGGAAACAGTGAAAGGAGTGAAGGTGGAGTTGGGTTTCTGGTCCATAAAGATTTAAAAAACAACATTTTGGAATTCAAAAGTACATCACCAAGGGTGTGAAGACTAATACTCAAGATTTCTAAGAGGTACAAGCTAAAGGTTATACTGATTTATGCACCAACATCGAGTTATGATGAAGAAGAGGTCGGAGAAATGTACACCGAAATTGAGAGTCTTCTAGATGAGCAGAAAACCCACTACACTATTATTATGGGGGACTTCAATGCTAAGGTTGGAAAAAGACAAAACAGCGCAGAAAGGGGAACTATAGGAATTTTGGAATTGGTGAAAGAAATGAAAGAGGCGAAAGACTTGTGGAATTTGCAGAATCTCAAGGATTGTTAGTAAAGAACACTTTTTTCAAGAAAAGGGTGAACAGAAAGTGGCATGGAAGAGTCCAAATAGATTAACAACTAATAAAATCGACTTTATCCTCACTAAGAGAAGATATACCGTGAATGATGTTACCGTCCTGAATAAGGTTGAAAGTGATCACAGAATGGTAAGATGTACACTTGATATAGATGTAGGAAAGGAAAGGAAAAAACTGACTCCAGTAAATAATACAAAGGTCTTTGAGATAACAGAGGAGGAGAAAAAGCAGTATGTACTGGAACTTAAGAACAAGTTTGAGCTTCTGCAGACTGCTCAGGACCAAGATATCGACGAGGAACATTACAACTTTCTGAAAGTTATAAAGCCCAAAAAACCTATAGGGAAACAGAAATCCAAAGAAGAAAAAATCAGTCAAGAAACGCTTGTCATGATGAACCGAAGACGACAAATGAAGAGCAAGAAAAACACTGACAGAGAGAAAGTTGAGTACACTGAGTTATGCAAAGCCATTAGAAAGAGACTCAGAGAGGACATAAGAAGATATAACACAAGGAAAGTAGAACAAGCATTAAGGGAAAACAACAAAGAATTTAAATCAGCAGCCATGAGCAGTAATGCAGAAAGACAAATGATACTGAAACTGAAGAATAGCGATGGTGTACTTATAAATAGCAGAGAAGGCATAATTCAAATAGCAGAAGACTACTATAGAGTGTTATACAAGAAGCGAGGGAATGACGCCAGCAGTGGGGACGTTGGCTTGCAAATTAGCAACACATATGCATACCCGATATTCTTCCTGATGAGGTAGAACATGCATTGAAGAAAATGAAGATTCAGAAATCCCCTGGGGAAGATGAAGGTACTGTAGAGTTATTAAAATTGGGAGGAAGAGACGTAACACAAAAACTGGCAAGGCTCTTCACAAAGTGCATTAGAAAAGGTGTGATGCCTAAGGAGTGGAATAATGCAATCATAGTTTTGCTGCATAAGAAAGGAGATAAATCAGAAATTGGAAATTATAGACCAATTAGCTTGTTATCCCACATCTTTTTTGTTGTTCACAAGGGTCATTACTAACAGATTAGAAAGAATACTTGATGAGAATCAACCGAAAGAGCAAGCTGGCTTTCGGACAGGATTCTCAACTATGGATCACCTTCACCTAATATCACAGCTAATGGAGACAGCAAATGAATATAAAACACCATTATGCTTGGCATTTGTGGATTATGAAAAGGCATTTGACTCCATACAGCATAAGGCAATGTTTGGGGCACTGGAAAGACAAGGCATAGATACTCCATATATTATGATTTTGAAGAAAATATATGAGAACACTACCTCCTTTAAGAGACTAGACAAAGACAGTAGCAAATTTAAAATCGAGAAAGGAGTTCGACAAGGAGACACAATATCTCCGAAGCTGTTTACTGCTGCCCTTGAGGAAGCTTTCAGAAGATTAGACTGGTCGCAGAAAGGAGTCAATGTGAACGGAGAGTACCTAAACCATTTACGATTTGCAGATGACATTGTGGTCATAAGCCACGATCCCAAAGAATTAGAGGAAAATCTTAATCAGTTATGCACAGTTAGTAAGGATTTTGGACTAAAGATGAATATGGCTAAAACAAAAGTAACGATGAACAGGTATGCCACAGAAAGGGATATAATGATTGAAAGAGCAGTAATTGAAAAGGTGGAGTCATATACTTATCTGGGACACGTTATTAAAGATAAATGGCTGGAAGTCAAGAGAAGAATAAATTTTGGATGGATAGCATTCAGGAAATATAGTCACATACTGAACAGCAATATCCCAGTTTGTCTGAAACGTAAAATAATGAACAATTTTGTATTTTTGTATACTCCCCACCATGACTTATGGAAGTAAAATTTGGGCACTCACCAAAAGAATGGAAGAGAAGCTGAGAACTACACAGCGAAGAATAGAGCGAATTATATTGGGAATCAGACTGTTAGATAAGAAGAGAAACAGATGGATTAGGCAGCAAACTCAAGTAAAGGACATTCTTATCAAAACTAAAGAACTAAAATGGTTTTGGCAGGACACAGCTCGAAGACATGATGACAGATGCACTAAGAAAATAACAGAATGGTACCCAAGAGGTGATAGAAGAAATCCTGGAAGACAAAGGCGGAGATGGACAGATGAAATTCATGAGTTTGTGGGTAGTAAATGGATGGCCATTGCACGAAACAGAAGGAACTGGAAAGTTGCTGGAGAGGCCTTCATCCTGCAGTGGATTTAAAATGGCTGATGATGATGATGACTACTACTACTACATGTATTGAGTACACATATATACAATAAGCGTTTCAATGTAAAGAGACCATTAAAGTTAACTTAAAAATTTATATAAAAATAGTGACTTTGATTAAGTAGCATACCTAACTATAAAAAAATTTCCCAGACTAAATTTTCATATTCTGCAAAAAAACGCAGATCTAAATTAAAAAAAAAATTACGATTCGAATATTTTTTAGTAATGCGATGAATACATATTTCTGAAATTCCAAATGTGACTTTAAATATTCCTCTTCCATAAACAAACGTGTAATGTGATTGGGGTCCATCAGGTGGCACAAGATGGGTCCACAGTTCACATTTTCTCCCTCAATCCTGTACAATTTTTTAAAAGAAATATCACGACACATAAACAACGAAATAATGATTTGTTGAATTACTTTAAAAATGACCGTCCTTTTGTGCCTTTTAAATGAAACAACCCTGTATTGTTTCATTTTTATCCATCTACTTGGCTGCGTAATTCTCCAGGTCTGAATCCAATTGAAAATTTCTGGGATGAATTGGAAAGATCAGTTCGGCTTTGCAGTCCTCTGCTGTGAGGTCCAATACCACAATACAGTAGCTGACAAATATCCTGATGGAAGAATGGTCAAACCTGGAACTAGATCACCCAGACATCTAGTGGAATCCATGCTGTGGTGTAGGAAGCTCTATAAATATAAGAATCGTCCTCCTCAAAATGGTTGGAGAAAGTCTGAGTCCGAATTTCATCAGTGACCCAAGGAATTTCTGTATAAATTATATATTTTTAAAAGAGTTGCATTGTTTTCGACTTGGGAGATTGGGAATGGCAACTTCATATTCTTCTGGCAATATATTTTTAACTGAGCTAGATTAGGATACTGCAGTTGAAGTCATTTACATCGATCTTTCCAGGACTTCTGATTCGATTGATCATTCCTTGCTCAAGCAAAAAGCTAATCATATATGGAATTACCAATCCTTTATTAAGTTGGATTATATCCCAGAAAGAGTATGCTACCAAATTAAATTAAAGTTATTTTTGTGGGTTTCTTTTGAAAAAGGCCCCTAAAAATTCATTGCGTCATTGACAGTATTCGAACTCAGTTCTTTTCCACCTAGTCTAAGGAAGGCATTGTTAAATTTTTGCAGTGAAATCAAGAATCCTGGAATGATATATTTAGGGCTTATTGTTATTTTGTCGGATGTTCCACTACTATAATCTATAGGTGTGTTGTCTTCTACAGTGTACTTCAAGAACGACATGAAGGTTGTTCGCTTGAATTTGCCTGTTCTCCACCTATATTTGTCGGAGAATTGAGTAATTTAGATCTGCACATGTCAGTAAATATATGCGATCATTTAACCACAATGTACAGACATGTGGCAAAAAATTGGCACAAAAAACTGTAAAAAAACTGAATACGAATATCTGAATTTTCTGATGCTTCCGAAAGAAGTAACAAGAGTTCTTAAGGAATTAATGAAACCTTTGCAGAGGGAAGGTCCTCAAGTAAGCGACTTAATCTTAGTTTGAGGGAAAGATGCAGCCTTTAATGAATATCCCAGGCTCATATTACTTAAATGGTGGAGTGCTGTACCATTAGACTTTACCTGATGCAAAATTGACTTGAGATCAACCATGCGAACAATTAGTAGTTCCTCATTCCTTAAAAGGGAAAATATTAAGAGCATGCCATGATGATTCCCATAGTGGTCATTTACCCTTTGACAAGGCATTACAAAGAATTAGAAAAGACTTCTTTTGGGTGAAAATGTATTGTGACATCGAAAATTATACAAGTACCTGCTCCTTGTGTCCAGAAAGGAGGAGTTACAGTCCAAAAGCCAAGGTGAATCCGCATCACCGTGGTACAGAGTTAGCATGGAAATTCTGGGGCCACTGCTTACTAACCTTAATGGAGACAAGTATTTACTGATGGTCATAGACTGTTTTGTTCGATATGCTGAGGCAATACCTTTGAGAACAGAGAAGACAGAAGAGGTAGCAACTGAATTCGTCAACTTTGTAGTTGCATGACACGGAATTTCTTAGGTCCTTCTCACCGATAAGGGAACAAATTTTGTATCTCAGCTTATGCAAGAGGTATATGGTAAACACGTGATTCTGTCACATGTGTTCACTACATGTGATTTTGTCACACATAGTGCACACCACCTACTCAGATTGCAATCTCTGTGTACCTCTGGCACTGACTACATATCATTCAGCTGTTCATTCTGCAACATATGAACTGCCTAATATTCTTATGTATTGAAGAGACTTGGTACTGCTACAACATATTTGGCTGTCTGAGTCACATCCAACTTTTGCATCGCTGGAACATTATTCTGAAAAAATGGTCACAAGATTGTAGCGAACCTATGAAATAGTTCAGCAGCATCTGTCATACTGCTGAACTATTTCAAACAAAGGCCAAAAGGAATAATCAGCAAACAAAGGCCAAACAAAGGCCAAAAGGAATAATCAGCAAACAAAGGCCAAACAAAGGCCAAAAGGAATAATCAGCAAACAAAGGCCAAACAAAGGCCAAAATGAAAAATCAGCAATGAAGATAGGGGAACAGATAAGCTCAAGATAGGGGTACAGATAAGCTCAAGATATGAGAATGAACAGCTATGTAATGAATCGTTCCAAATTTACTCCCCAGTTCATTAAAATTAGAGTTAGTGATATGACGTCTCGAAGCAGGTCCATCCCATTTTCCACTCCGGATGCTTGATGTTGTGTGGATATACAATTTTCCGAGATGCTAACGGAGCCCCCTCACCCAAAGAGGTAGCTCTTATGGGTCATGATGGCCTAGTCAAGGACACTTGACTAGGCCATCATGTTTTGATGGGGGATGTAGGTTTTCCGAACTACCTATGTATCTCCAAGCAGAGAACCAATGGTCATGTGAAAAGTTATGGTCTCCCACGGGAAAGAGGGGCTTTCCCAGTCAAGTTGTTTGATCCTTGGATCAGGGTCATTACACCCCCTTATCAATGACTTTACACGAAAGGGGTCGATAAGACAGAATGGTTAAAGAGCATACTAGGCTGTCAGTCGGTCATTAATTTGGACGATTTGGCCTGCCCAAGAAGGAACCAATTTCCTATGAGGTAGTTTTCCTCCCTTTCCATATTGACCCCCCCATCCTCTTGTGCCATATTGGCAGTGAATCTGTACACCGACTGGCTTAGGAAAGAGTTTCATTAAGGTATAATTTGGATGAGAGTTGCCTGCATGGGTTTGGGGAGTGGGAAAGAGGAACTAAGTTTAATTTGTCATAAAAAAGATGGAAGGGGAATGTTTTGTTTAAAAAAAAGAGAAAAGGGAGAGGTCTATAAATTTCCTCTTTCTCTTCCTGCTAATTTGTCCTACAGGATTTCGTCTACAGAAGGAAAAGAGAAGAGACCTTGGTTATCTAGAAAGGTGGTCAACAACATGATTAGTTCTTTGCCAATCAAGATCATATTAGTCAGAATGCTTTTCCAGTGTGCAGCTTTGCCAACAAGCACCATCATCACTCAACCTCTTGATAGAGAGGCATAGCTAGACATACCATTATCTTTCCATGTAGACTCATCTATAATATTACAGATGCCATGTAGTAGTTCCTCAATGAAAAGAACATTGACAGTCATTTCATACCCCAAGGTCTTTCTGATTATAAGATAGTCAGATCACCTATGACAAATGATTTTGCATTGCAGATCACTCAACCACAGTTACTGATGAAGGCAAATATCATTGCCTAGTCCAAACAAAAGATGAACGTCAGTTACAATCTAGTGTAGCTCTGCTAACGATTTATCTTCCACCTCTTCCACCCTAAGCATTAGCATTAGTAGAGGCATATGATGCAAGAAAGCAAGCTTGGGCAGCATCAGCCAAAAAAAAAAAAAAAACCTTCCCATTTCATCTCTCCATTTGTTCCAAATGCCTGTCCAGCTCAGCGTTAAATTTATTTAGGCTATCAACTTCCACGACAAAAGATGGAAGTCTGTTTCACCAACCAACCACCCACTGACTAAAGGCAAATTTCTGTACATCTATTCTACAACTGCCTTTCCTCAATTTGAAACTGTGTCCCCTTAGGTACTTAATCTGAGCAAAAGGAAGAATCCCATCAGCATTCAGCTTGCTCAACCCATTCAAGGCCTTATCCACCTCAATCAGATCACCTCGCAGGTGCCTACTCTCCAGGCACTGCAATTTGCAGAACTTAAGCCTTTCTTGGTAAGAGCATACCTTTGTTCCCCTCACCAACCTTGTTGCTCTTCTTTGTACTCGTTCTAGCAACTCTACATCCTTCCTAAAATGAGGCCTCCGGACCTGTACATAGTACTCAAGGTGTGGCCTGACCATTGCCTTGTATAATTGATTGGAGAAAGTTCATATCTTAGTGGAAATGAAGGAGACCAAGTCATTCTCACTTGTAAATTTCAGGCAGGGAAACCACCTGCTTTACTACGGTGGATTAGTTTCGATGGCTCAACTATAAAAGGTTCAGCGCAAGCAATTCAGGAATTATGGTGTGATAAAATAAGGATAAACACATGTTTTAAATGGATAACTGTCTTTTTACTGGAGTATGATAAGAAAGCATTTACATGTATCGCAAATAATATAACTTACTCTCATCCCATGATGATTTCAATAATGGTAATAGTGAAATATAAGCCAAGAGTTACCATGAAAGTACATGTAAAATTGCACATGAGCATGACCAATTTAAGTTAAATGTGAAGTTATAGCAAATCCAGACTTTTTCAATGGTTTAGAGAAGGAGAACAGTTGTTAAAAGAGGGGGAATACAACTTTGGTAATTAAGAATGTTCCTTGAGAGAATTCATAATAACAATTACACTTATCTAGTATGAAATGAATTAGGATCGGCTCAAGCATCTCTTGTGTTTATGGTGTCATTTGGGCCCCTCCTGAAAACAGAACTCAATGATCTGACAACAACGAATGGAAATCTAGTATTTTTGCGGTGTGGTTTTGTGGGCAATCCACAGTCTTTAGTGAAACGGTTTTTTGAAAATAAGCTCGTTCAAAGCGGCATTGTCTCCATCCAAATGATTCCTAATATGTCGATTCGGACATCTTAGGAGAGATTCCTTGATGTCGTGTAGTGAACGATGAAACGTCAGTCTGTGTTAAAGGACTGCCTGAAGGTAGGTGCAAAACGCACCTAGCAAGTTTGGGAGACAATGTGCAACTTCAATGGATTTTCAGATATGTCCCCTCCCATGGAGAATTTAACCTAGAAAGGACCAACGTCAAATGAACACCTGACGACTCATTTAGAAATATGGGGACTTTGAGAGATGAGTATTCTTACAATTGAATCTGTTTGGGCTAAGCATTTTGGTTATTATCAGTGTCATGAATGGAACCCATGGGGTCACTTGAAGTTAACCATACAATTAGAAAGAGATTGGTCAAAGGAAGTTTTATACTCCACTTTGGGAATGCCAACTTTGGTCTTGTCTGTAATAATACTAGGGGTCTTAGTAGTAAAATTATACTGTGGAATTATTGTTTCAGGGGATCAGATCAAACATATAATTCTTATCAGGCGTACTTTAGCAGAGACAATGGAGAAGGAAGCATAAACAGCACTCAGTAAAGTGGAAATTGCCAAGAACTCGTAACTAGCAGAGGTTCCATATAAGTTTTGTTAATAAGAACCTACTTGTTAACCAACAAGCAGCAATTTCTTATGAGAGGGCAGACAGGTCAGAGACGTTAGCTCATCATATAACGAAATCGGGTTCTCACCAGCATCTAGAAACAAGGTATACTTAAATGATTATTGTGGCATTGAAGATGAACCCATCAGAGTCATGGAATCTTCAAGAGGCCAATCCAAACTGCGGTATTCATGGAAAAAGTTCGCCCTTGGATATTGAATTCTGTTAACCTCATTGATCGCGTCTTCTCGAAAGCTTATGAGCACAATTATAGTTGTCTGAGACGTGGTTCTTGGGTAGGGTTTAAAGTGGGTAGGACGTGACCCACTTTAAACGGAGGGGTGTCTGGATCTTGTAGAGCAGTGTATGCATGTTTAGTGTATAATCGAATTAGTTATCTGTTTGAGTAAAATTCAATTTTTCTGTCCTTCCAGAGCATGAAACTGGAAGACTTGTACACTGACAGTACCCTCGAGTAAGTATTCAGTTAGACATATTATTAGTACGTTTTAAAGAGAAAACTTAATTTTCAATGTATTCTACTTAAAATTAGTTCAGGTGGTTTCCTAATATTTCTTATTTTTACAAATAATTCTTTAAGAAATATTGCGTATTCTCACTATACATCTGTTGTTCTTAAATATTTAATTAAATTTATCCTTTAAATATTCTAGTTAGGTCCAGTCCATTAGAGTGAAACCAAATAAGCATTTAATTTGCATCTCTACAACTTTCACCACTTAATCAAAATGAATAATCGAGAAACATTGCAATACGATTCTGCTTGTATTTGTACAGGGATCTCAAGGAATCCAGCGTTGCATTCGTACTGGACAGAGATGTTTTACAATATTCCTTCAAGCCTAAATTTGAGGTAAATTTTCTTTTTCATAATTATTTCTTGCAACTAATGTTTCCACTCATCTTAATATTTCTTTAAAAAACTGAAGCAGACTTTATATGCATTGCTAATCCCGCCAAATACGAAATAATTAATTAATTAGATCCTCTTCAGCACTGTAACTGGTCCAAGAATACAAGGATTCCGAGTTGGACACCCATGCATATTTTGCATCTGTGTGTTTTTAATACTGGATAAAGGTGCGAACTAAGCATGAAAGATACTCAATATTAGATTAGATAAACTTTAGCTTGTCGAGAAGTTGATGACCACTTTTTAGTATGTAAAAAATTAAAGGAGGCCTTCAGTACTCGTACAAAAGAACATTTTACAGCTCTCCAAACCGTATTCAAACAGTACGAGATCAATGGAGTATTATGTTACACAGTCCACACTGTGCAGGGAAAAAAAAATATTTTAAAGCACAGAAACCTCATTTTGTTCAAGAATTATTGCTGATGTTTGTAACCAAGGGAAGGAATTTGCTTTGCTTTGCGCATAATTATTTGGACGAATAATTGTTAGACGAAGTAGTGTTTCTTGTTGGAGGATTCATCAATGGCTTTAATTCCCGCTACTGGCGAGATTACGATCCAGGAATGAGTGTGGGCCATATGCAATTTTGGGCCCAAACTTTAGTTAGACATGATTGCAACACATTTCAGTTTGTTGGGGCGGTTCTATCCTTTGTCCACCGGGTGGAAAAGACCTTGGTTGGATGAAAAATCGGAAATTCGAACAGCAAATCGACCACAGACCACACGCAATTTCCAGCAATATACGGCGCAATACGGCCGAATTTGCTGATGCACTTACAACAACCACCCAATCTGTTATGGGACACTATGCACAGTATTTGCAGATTGATGAAAATATGTACCCTTACGATGAACATAGTGGTATAATTCGAGCTGGTTTCCGTTTTCTGGTCACGCAGACCCAGCTGGTCGAGATGCTGAGGCTTTTGCAATTACTAATGACCTTGCACAGATTGTTCATTTACCTACAAAGATTCCGGACAATCCTAACTATACAGCCAACACGCTTGATCTTTTTCTCACAAACAACCCTTCTAAGTACACGGTCGAAGTGAGTGATCCTTTAGGCACATCAGATCACAACTTGGTGATTGTCTCTTCTCCAATAGAGCCTCCATCTCATGGCTATTCCCAACCTAGTGTTGTTTGGCATTACAAGAATGCAGAATGGGATGACCTGCGAGATTTCTTTTCTTCTTTTCCTTGGTCGGATTAGTGTTTCTAAACTCCTGATGTCAACATTTGCTCAAATCGTGTCAGCGAAATTATTCTTGCAGGAACATCCAATCTTCTGTAAATAACTAGACCTTGTGGACACCCCCGAGAGAGGTGTCCACAAGGTTCTGTGCTGAGGCCCTTCGTGTGGAACATGATCCTGCTCAGCTGGCTTTCCAAACCTTTTGAAGGATGCAAAATTGTGGCGTTTACAGACGACCTGACAGTGGTTGTTTCCGGGAAATCACGCTGCGACCTTGAAAACAAAGCCAATCTTATCTTAGCAGATCTCTATTAAAAAAAAAACAAACTTAACTATTATTTTTAGGCCACCCAAATAATGAAATTCATCTGCCGTGCACCTTATGTCCGTTAATTGCGTGTGTTCTATGGTCGATTTGTCTGTTTTACTGGAAGAAAAATCCCAGTTTCTGGGGGTAAAAGCTTGCTATCTACACCTGAGATCCACTAACTCAGCCACGGAGTGAAAGAAATCCATTAAAGTTCCTCGCGTCATCGACGGGATTCGAACCCCAGCCTTTACTGCCCGGTGTGGAGGAGAACGTTGACGCTGCCACTGTACTATATGCGCAGACTGCAGATTTATACTCCTGGACAGTTCTTAACAAGCTTCAAATCAGTACCAGAAAAACAAAAATGATGCTTTTTAAATCAAAGTTTGACCTGCGCCGCCCGCCGTGAATCAAGCTCTCCGGGAAACAGCTTCCAATTGTGACGCAGGCTAAAGTCCTAGGGGTAGTCATTGACCATAAGCTGAGCTTCCTTCAGCATCGACAATACCTAGGAGTCAAAACGAAACGATTTTCAGCTGCAATCATGAGGATCTCCAAGAGCAAGTATGGATTCCATCAGTGCGATCCCCTAGTGATATTCTGGCTTATGTTACCCATTTATGGACAAATTCAATGGAAAAGTTCTGTGCGACTTCAAACCCACAGAACCAACTTTTCATCTTCCTCGTTTATTCATTCAACTGCCGTTTTCTGGAACAACCTTCCTTCATACGTATTTCCTGAAAATTACAATCTACAGAAGTTCAAGTCCAATGTCAAGAAATATCTTCTTTCGTCTTCTCAACCTCCAACCCAAGCACGATACTAAGTACTGGTTCTAATACCTCTCGTGTTTGGGGTTTTCATAGAAAAAAATAATAACCATCGGATACGGGAGAAGTCCCACTCTGGGGGAGGATGGCACATGCCCGAGTTCGAATCCCGTTAATGAGGCAAGGTAATTTATGGGATTTTTTTTGACAACGTGGTTGTGTTATTTGGTCTGAGTCGAGAGATGCATAGTTTTTTTAACCTTCGGAAACTGTGACTTTTCGTAAAGCAAACGGGAAACCAAATGAAGCATTTTGACGTGTCATAGGATTAGCTTCTTTGGTGCTTAACACGCATTGAATCTTGAAAATGTTTATTCAACCAAATTTCCAGTGGGAAAACATTTCATAAATGAAATTTATCGGGGATGCATTTCGGCAAACCATCCATTCATGGGTGGACAATCGCTGTGTGTGGGATCCATTCATTTGGTCTTCTTGATTCCAGATTTGCCTATCAGACATCCTCCAGATTTAAAACTGCTGCGTTTTCTTTATGAAATTTAAATACTTTTATTACGTTTATCATATATTCTGCTCTCCCAGGATGTACGATAAGTCAACAAGTAATTATCCAAATAATTATTCAAGAGAGAGAGAGAGCTTCCTCTTTGGTTTTCATATATAATTTTTTTCTAATTTCTTTCTTTTTCTAGACGGTGGAGGTTTTTGGTTACATCGGAGGCTACGTTGGAATATGGCTTGGAATTTCTCTCGTTGCAGTCTACGACTTTCTAGAGAGCTTAATAATGGTAGCAAGGTTTCTGTGCAACTCGATGACAGTTGAACGAGTAGTAGAATAGAGAAGAGATTCATCTGTGTTTTTATTCTTTGTGTATACGTGACGAGTTCTATGGTCATGGTTTTTTTTCCTAACTATTCCTAGGTTCTTTTGAGAGAATCACTGAACGAATGATATAAATAAAAATTGAATAAATGAGTTCACGTTGCTCTTGACTTTGTGTGTATAAATGTTTGGAGTTAGTGCTACTGTATAGTTATATACTTCGAAAAAGTATACTCTTAGTATACCTTTGCGAAGAAATCCATACGTAAGGCAGTGATTTAAATCTTCACCAGCCGTACGCCAGGTTAGGTCAACTTGTAATTGAATTCTTACTCCCAATGTGCATTACATTTCTTGATATTTGTACTTATATTTAAAAGTTTTCATTTCCATGTAAATTTTTCTTAATAAATTGCTTTATTAACGATCAATTGTATCCAGGAGTCTAAATTCTTTCAGTGGTGCTGTTCTCTACAGTATTTCACAAGTATCACTCCAAAAATAATGTTCTGCAATTTCTTACAAAACTAAATTGTTTATATAGCTTTTAGAACTCGTTTACAGTTTAGTTAACACATGATATTACAATACAACTGCCCTCTATTACCCTCAATAGGGCTGATTTCACTCAGGCCATCAACAGTTTCCCAAACAAGGCTATTGAGCTCGAGGGCTTCCCCTCTTTATTATTAAGATCTGTAGCCCTTACATAATAGATCTCCTCCAAGCATATAATAACGTCCTACAAACCGCCAACATATAGTTGATGTGGAAGCTGTACCACACAAAACGTCTACCTAAAAAGACTCATTCCCAGACTTCAAAGGATTACAGACTCATCTCAATAAGCTGCCGCACCCTAAAATTTTTGTAAAAGCACTTTTAAAGTACTTCGACACCCACTGCTTTAGGCGTCGCGCTGCATACCTCCATTCAACACTTAAGGGGAGATCGACCACCACCATTCTTGAGACTTTTGGACGAATACAACGCTCACTAAATTCTGGAGATCAGATAGTTGTAATTTTCATGGACATCTCTTCCAATTTCACAGACTCTCTGTCAGAGCCGTACTAAAAACACTGCATGACTACCATTTGATCAGGAGCCCTTTGCTCGATACAATTGAGGCTCTACTAACGAACAGACAAACACAAAAAGTTTCGAAAGACGAAGCAGTCCTAAATTACAACCTGAACAGAGGACTCCCTCAGGGTGGAGTCTACCTGCATTTCTTTTTTGCCGTTGCCATTGACCCCTTTCTGTCGCTGCATGACAATTTCCTGTAATATTAAGATGATCTAAAGATGTTCATTCCCTCTGGCGATGATCGAAACCCACAATGAATTTCAAAGGATGC